>NC_063332.1:99584116-99691114 GCF_021869965.1 Rhincodon typus | reverse complement strand
GTCAGGACCCTTCTTCAGAAGTTGGGTCCTGACCCGAAACGTCAACTTTCCTGCTCCTCTGATGTTGCCCTGCCTGCTGTGTTCCTCCAGCTCCACACTGTGTTAACCTGGGGATTTATCTACCTTTATGCATTTTAAGACCTCCAGCATCTCCTCTTCTGTAATATGAATTATTTTTCAAGATATCGCTCCTTATTTCCCCAAGTTCCCCTGCTTCTATGTTCTTCTAGAAAGTAAATACTAATGCAATATTAATTTAGTATCTCACCTATCGTCTATGGTTGTACACATAGATGGCCACGTTGATTTTTAAGGTGCCCATTTCCATCCCTAGTTACCTTTTTGCCCATTCTGTACTGATAGAGTTAAGGAGAATCCAAAGAGATTCTATTTGCCAACGATATTTCATGTCCCCTTTTTGCCTCCTGTTTTTCCACTTAGGTATATTCCTACTGCCTTTATATTCCTCTAGGGATTCACACAGTCTCAGCTGCCTATACCTGACGTATGCCTACTTGTTTTTCTTGACCAGAGCCTCAATTTCTCTAGTCATCCAGTATTCCCTACACGTACCAGCCTTGCCCTTCACCCTAACAGGAACATACTGTCTCTGCACTCTCGTTATCTCCATTTAAAGGCCTCCCACTTCCAACCATCCCTAGTTCAATCATGTAGGAATTTACAAAAGGAGAACCTTCCATCCACATTTGTGAATTTTTAGTCCTTAGAGACTTGATTTTTTCCATTTTTCTGCATGACTATAGCTCTGCTATATGCAAAGAAACTTGCAATTCATACACAAGAGGTAAACAATAAAGGCAAAGAGTAAAGCATAAGGTTTGTTGTGCATATCACGCTAACAAATGAATCTTACGATTATCAGCTTAGTGAAGCCAACACCTGGTCTCCACAGCAACAGTGACAGAAAATGCTATAATAAACTACTCCCAACAACTGGCTGCAAAAAATACTAACTCTTCATATTCTGGATATTACTGAGTTCACAATGGAACAGGTGTCAGAGCATTTAGATACTGAACAAACCCCATACGATGTAAGCTTAGCATAGCCTGTTCATACTTGATTAGAGAAGCTCCAGTATTATAATTAACTCGGATTTTAAAAGATTAACGCACAACTATGTTGCCAAATAAATATTTTTAAAATACACAATTACCAGAACTATCCTATCCAAATAGAAATAGTGAAAGCCTATTACAACGCATTACAGCCATCTATAAAACCCCAATGTATATTGAAGTTATGGAGAAGCCAGGATTATCTTCACTTTATTTCCAACCTTCCCTCGGGTTCATTTACATTGGTCCAGATTTAGATAGAGATTAAACCAATTAATTAGTCTGAGATTATTGTTAAAAAGTGCTCTGTAGTATATGCTTGAACACCTCATGAAGATCAGCTTTGAACCATTTATAGATGTAAAAAAGAAATGACAGTGTAGCCCACATTGTGTGTCCACAACCAGTCCAGAGGGACATCACCACTCAATTATTTTTCATAATAATTTTAGCTGCAAGTCCGATTAGGAGAATTCTGTGAATTGAAAGTGGAAGACTACCAAATTAGAAGAATTTTGTGTTTTCAGTTCTCCTTTGCAGAATATATTTTTGGACGCTGCCTCTATGTCCTTTAAACGTTTTTGATAATTACAATAATTTATGATTTAAAGAAATCCCATGTAGCTCCTTGTTACTGAGGGGTCAGTGCTGAAGAGGCTATGACTCAGTTCGCACCTTGATGACATTATTTTACATATAGCCTGCACCCCATGCATAAGTAGTCCCCAAAATTCACCAATATATTATATTGATAATTTGCACTATAATATGAACGACAAAAATAATGAAGCAGCATTGATGATGTAAATAAACTATGTATTAGTCGTTGGATAGCACAAATCATATTAGAATTCATTTACTTGATAGTATAGAAAAGAGTTGTAAAATCAGCTTAAGATTTCATTTCTAGAAGGCAGACGTCAGTGACCTTTTTCTACTAATATTTATCTATGTTATAACCTCCACACTTAACTTGCAGAAAGATTGTATTTGGGGTCATTTCTGTACGATTGTAAAATATTGCTCTCCTTATTTTTGTCATTTCAAAGTGGCGTAGGTGTAGTCACAGCCGGAGGATGCATTTTAAAGTATTGCATGTGCCCCAACAACAGAGAAAAACAATGAAGTCAGGCTATATCACAACTTAGAGAAAATAACATATTTTTCAGAAGTTTACAACCTGGGGCCAAGCCAGAGGAGAAACTAAACAACTGGGAGTTATTTTGATAATGTTTACAGTTTATCACCTGCAAGCAATATTTAAAAACATATTTACCACTAGATTAATCCACCTAGATTTAAAAAAAGGATAAAATGATGGAAAAATTGAAACAAGGCAGAAGTTATATTCTGTTCCCAGTTTCAAAGCAGTGAGTGCAAGGCTTGACAAACTTTCTATCTGGGAAAGTAACTGGGATTGTCAATGATTGAAACTATATATTTCAGCAGTGCTCACCAGTCTATAGTTCCCGGGCTTTTCCTTACCACCTTTCTTAAATAGTGGCACAACGTTAGCCAACCTCCAGTCTTTCAGCACCCCACCTGTGGCTATTGAAGATACAAATATGCAAGAGGCCCAGCAATCACTTCCCTAGCTTCCCACAGAGTTCTAGGGTACACCTGATCAGATCCCGGGGATTTATCTACCTTCATGCATTTTAAGACTTCCAGCATCTCCTCTTTGTATTGTGGACATTTCCCAAGATGGCACTATTTATTTTCCCAAATTCTGTTTTCCATAAATAATAATAAAGGTGGTGAATCTGTGCAGGTTAGGTGGATTGGTCATGTTAAATTGCCCTGCAGTGTCCAGGGATGTGTAGACTAGATGAATTAATCATGGTAAATGAAGGGTTACGGGGATGGGATCAGGGTCTAGGCCTGGGGAGATCAATACACTCCCAGTGGGCCGAATGGCCTTGTTCTACACTGTAGAGATTCAACAATTCTATGATCTCTCATATCACAGTAGGAAAGCTTCTCTTTTCCATCTCCAAGGCTTTAACATTCTTCTATAATTTGATGCAATAATCCAGCTGAGGATCAGTGTTTCATAAGAATTTAGTATTATTTCTTTGTTGTTGCACAATCTGATTCTATTGCTGAAGCATTGGTTTATGGATGTTTCTTTTAAGTCTTAACTGGTCCCATCAAAATGAAAGAGACGTCAAAAAAAAAGCAATCTTATCTATGTACTAGTTATAAATTATCATGGTGTGTTTGTCATGTCGCATCTAGGTTGGAATGTTCTGCTAAGTTGCAAACAGAACACTAATGTTTTAACTACACAACTGTACGAGCTGGAATTCTGTTGCTTTGAAACAATGGTATATGTTGTACAGCAGACTTCAATGCCTCAGGAATGAGTTGTAGGTCATTTGTTCCCAAATTAACCACTCTAAGCCTTTGACAATGGAGTTGTTTTGTATGTATAGACTGAAAGTGGGCAACATGTATATTGAGCCCTTTTTTAAAATGGGAGATCATCTTGAGGGTAAATAAAACTGTTCAGGAATTCTGCTGGTCTAGTATACAAAGAGAGCTTGCACAGTAGCTGTTTGTTAGAATTTCTCAGATACCTCTGGAGTGCCCCTAAGGAACTATGCTTAGGTACCGTCTATTTATATCCTGTGCTTTGGTAACAAAATCTGAAAAAACATTAACTTCCACATGTAATCTCGTGACATCATCTTTACCTCACCACCATCTCTTGACTCCTTTAATGTTTCTAAATTAGATCAGCTATCCAGTGCTTGACAAGCAAATACTTCCTCCCATTAAGCATTAAAACCAAAACACTATATGGAATTTTTGCTTTTTGAGACAAAGAACGGAGGCAAGCATAAGAGTGATAGTTACCTTCGCCTGTGGCAGGGTAGGCTTTCAGCACAATTACATTCTCCTCAGCTTAAGCAACATTACTGTGTAGGTATGTGAATGGACAATTTAGTAAATAAGATTGGGGAGGTACAGGTAATGACTACCATGTGGAAGTATGATGTTGTGGTGATATCAGAGATGTTGGCTCAAGGAAGGGCAAGAATAGGTGTTAAATCTTTCTGGATAAAAGGTATTCAGAAAAGATAAAATAAAAGAGAGGAAAGGAGGAAGGTTAGCAGTATTGGCTAAGGAGCACATTGTAGTGCTGGACAAAGATGACTTCTCACTGGGCCCAGCAATCAACTTAGCTAAAACTAAGGAAGAAAAAGGATATAATTATATGGCTAGATATATAGTCTATAGACCACCAGCCATGGAAAGGATGTAGAAGAACTGATTGGTAAGGAAATTACAGCCAACATTGTACAGTAGTTACAATGAGAGATTTCAATTATCCAAAAATAGACTGGGATACTTATAGCGTACAGGGCAGTGCAGGGCATGTGAGCCTGGATTGCACGCAAGATAACTTGATACAGCAGTATGTTTGTAGTCCAACAAGAAAGTTTCCACTGTTGCACATCCTTAGAAAGGAGTTGGGCCATGTAGTTCAAGTGCCAATGGGGAATATTTAGAAGTCAGTGATCATTGTATCGTAAGGTTCAGGATGATGGTGGAGAATGGCATGCAACAATCCAAAGTGAGAGAAATTAAATGGCGGAAAGCAGGCTTCAATGGGCCAAGAACAGTGCTGAGCAGGATTGACTGGAATGAGAGGTTGACAGGAACAACAATAACTGAACAACGGGCCACCTTCACAGAGGAGATGCTTTGGGTGCAGTCAAGATATATTCTCTCAAACAAATCCAGAGTTCCCAGAATGACAAAGGTGATAGAAATTAAGATAAATAAGGAAGTGTTCTTATGAATTGCGTTAGAAATAAAATTAAGAGACAAGAATATGGAAGGTTCGGAGGAGAAGTGAAAAAGCAAATAAGAGAGGCAAAAAGGACTTATGAGAAAAAGTCTGACAACCAACATAAAGGGGTGCCCTAAAGACTTCTATGGTGTTAAAAGGATACTTTGCTGCTGTCTTTCCAAAAGAGATAGATGCTGCCCAGGCCATGGTGATAGAAGGGGGAACTCAATCACTAGAAGGATTCAAAATTGATTGAGCAGAAGTTTTGGATAGACTGTTGCTATTCAAGGTGACAAAGTACCAGGTTTGAATCCAAGGATTTTGAAGGAAGTGAGAGTGGAAACTGCGGGGCATTGGTCACAATCCTTCAGTCTTCTCTGGATTCAGGGGAGGTGCCAGAAGACTAGAGAATTGCAGACATTATGGCCTTGTTCAAGAAAGGTTGTTCAAGAAAGCCCACCAATTACAGACCAGTTAGATTAACTTCACAGGTGGGGAACTATCCACAGTGAATTATTTGGGATAGAATTTGTCATCATGTGGAAAAGGTGGGTTGATTAGAAATAGCATGAATTTCTAAAATCATGCTTAATTAATTTGCTGGAGGTTCTTTTGAAGGAGTGACAGTGTGTCTTGATGAAGGTAACACCATTGATATAGTATACTTAGACTTTCAGAAGGTGTTTGATATGTGCCGCACAACAGACTAAGGAATGTAATAGGTCATGGACTAAAAGGATCAGCAGCAATATGAATTAACAGTTGACCAAGTGATAGGAAAGACAGTAATGATCAATAGATATTTTTCAGGCTGCAGGAAGGTTTGTCATGGAGTTCACTCAGCAAGTAGTCAGGGTATGGAATACACTGCCCAGAAGTGTAATAGAGGCAGGTTCAGTTGAAGCATTCAAGAGGGCAAGATATGATTGTTTGGATAAAAATAATGGTAAGGTTATAGGTTAAAAAACAAGTGGCTGGCACTAGGCAATAATGCTCATATACAGAACCAATGCAAACACGATGGGATGAATGGCCTCCTTCTGCTCGATAACACTTCTGTGATTATGTAATCATATGCAATTAAAACAAGAACTAAAGTTTCCAATAGATTATAATCAATTACAATCACAGAGACCGTAATTCTGTAAGTTTTAAATTACTCATGGATAAGGATAAGACCAGTCCTCAGGTAAAAGCATTAAATCAGGGGATAGCAAACTACCACAATTTAAAGTTTTGGCAAAGATCTGTAGCTCGGGTTGTGGGTGAGGTTTTTGATTTGCTCGCCGAGCTGGCTTGTTCTTGTTCAGATGTTTCGTCACCATGCTAGGTGACATCAATAGTGGAGCCTCCGATGAAGCGATGTTATTCTACTCTGCTTGGGATTTATACTGTCTGGTCCATTATAGTGAGTAATGTCATTTCCGGTTTTGATCTGTATGGGTTTGTATATGGGGTCCAACTCCAAATGTTTGTTGATTGCATTACGGGTGGAGAACCATGCCTCTAGGAATTCCCGTGCATGCCTATGTTTGGCTTGGGTTACTACGGTTACCTTGTCACATGAATATCAGCTAGCAGTAAAACAGCACGACGAACCCCTCCTTAATCGGTACACTCAGGCAATGAAGGCCATCAGTTTAACTAGGACAAAGTAATCATAGTAGCCCAAGCCAAACATAGACACGCAAGGGAATTCCTAGAGGCATGGTTCTCCACCTGTAATGCAATCAACAAACATTTGGAATTGGACCCCATGTACAAACCAATACAGATCAAAACCAAAATGACACTACCCACCATAACGGACCAAACAGTTCCAAGCGGAGTAGAACAACATCGCTTCATCGGACGCTCCACTGATGATGTCACCTAGCATGACGACAAAATGTCTGAACACGAACAAGCCAGCTCGGCGAGCAAGTCAACAACCTCAAACTACCACAATATTAGACAGGAACTGGGGAATGTAGATTGGGGCCAGCTGTTTGAAAGTAAATCTGCATCTGACATGTGAGAATCTTTTAAAAGCCAATAGATTGGAGTTCAGAACCAGCATGTTCCTGTGAAAATGAAGGATAAGGATGACAAGATTTGGGAACATTGGATGAAAAGAGAAATTGAGAGCTTTGTCAAAAAGAAAAAGGAGACATACATAACATTTAGGAAACTGAAGACAGAGCCTCGAAGAATACAAAGATAACAGAAAAGAACTCAGACAAGGAATTAGGAGGGCTAAAAGCAGCCAGGAAATGTCTTAGGCAAACAGGATTAAGGAAGGTGTTTGAAACATGTATAATGAGCAAGAAGATAGCTAGGGAAAGGTTAGGTCTACCCAAGGTCAAAGGAAGAAGTTTATGTGTGGAGCAAGAGGAAGTGGGTGAGGTCATTAACAAATACTTTACCATCCGTATTCACAAAGGAGGAAGACATGGTGGATGGTCAGTCTCAGCAGTGGTATGTTGATATTCATGTTGATGTCAGTATTCAAAAGGAGGTATTAGGTGGTGTTTAGAAAAGCATCAAGGCAGACATTTGCCCAGAACCTGACGGGATCTATCCCAGAATGCTGAGGAAGGCAGGTGAGGAAATTGCTGGGGCCTTGTACAATAACCTTTGTATCTTCTTTAGTCACGGTAGAGGTCCAACAGGACTACTGAATACCAACACTTTTCCTTTCTTTAAGAACAGCAACAGGGATAATCCAGGAAATTATGGGCTGTTGAGCCTTGCATCAGTGGTAGGGAAATTATTAGAGACAATTCTTAGGGATAGGATTTACTCACATTTGGAGAAATATGGACTTATTAGCGATAGACAGCATGGCTTTGTGCAGGGAAACTTGCGTCTCATAATCTTGATTGAGTTTTTGAGGCAGTGACAAGATTGACTGATGAGGATAGGGTGGTAGATGTTGTCTTTATGAGCTTTAGCAAGGCCTTTGATAAGGTCCCTCATGGTAGGCTGATACAAAAGATGATGTCATATGGGATCCCAATGAGCTAGTAAGATGGAGACAGAACTAGCTTGGGTCATAGAAGACAGAAACTATCGATGGAAGGGTGTTTTTCTGACTGGAGATCTGTGACCAGTGGTGTTCTGCAGGGATCAGTGCTTGGACCCCTGTTGTTTGTAATAATTTAGAGGAAATATGTAGATTGTCGAGTAAATCTGCAGACAACACAAAGATTGGAGGAGCTGTGGATAATGAGGAAGATTCCCCAGAGGATACAGCAGGATACAGATAGCCTTGAGACTTGGGCGGAGAAATTGCAGATGGAGTTTAAGCCAAACAAATGTGAGGTGATGCAGTTTGAAAGATCTAATGCAGGTGGGAAGTATATGGTAAATGGCACAACCCTTCACAGCATCAAACATAGAGATCTTTGCATACAGGTTCAATCGTTTTCTGGAAGTAGCAACACAAATGGATAAGGTGGTCAAGAAGGCATATGGCATGCTTGCCTTCGTTGGTGGAGCAGTGAATAGAAAATTTGCCAAGTCATGTTGCAGCTGTATAGAACTTCAGTTAGCCCACATTTAGAATATTGTGTATAGTTCTGTTGCCAAACGACAAGGAGGATGTGGAGGTTTTGAAGAGAAATGGTTTACCAGGATTTTGCCTAATTTGGAGGATATTAGCTATGAGGAAAGATTGGAAAAACTTGGTTTGTTTTCACTTGAACATCGAAGGATGAAGGGTGACCTGATAGAAGTTTACAAAATTATAACAGACATGGATAATTGGAGTCTTTTTCCTAGGGTAGAAATGTCAATAACTAAGGGATATAGGTTTAAGGTAAAAGGGGCTAAGTTTAAAGGAGCTACGCGAGGCAATTTCCTTTTACACAGAGCTGGCAAGTGCCCAGAATGCATTGCCAGAAGAGGTGGATAAAATGACAATATTTAAAAGATAGGTATATGAAAAGCCAGGGAATAGAGGCATATGGGCCATGTAGAGGCAAAAGGTTTTTAGTTTAGAAAGGCATCATGTGCCCGCTCAGTCTTCGGCCGAAAGGCCTGTTTCTGTGATGTTTCTTTGTCCTGGGTAAGAAACAAGGAACTGGTCTTCTTTCTTTATTGAACCCCTCTGTTTGTTGGTCCCAATAAGGTTAACTTAAAACAAAGGATTTTTCCCTCATGCATAGCTCTCCCCACTCCAATATATACTTTAAAAGGGAGACAATTTAACTAGGGTTGATTAAAGAGTGGGTTTGTAAATTGCTCAAACATGAGGAAAAGTAAAAGTCAACACACATGCATAGGGATTAGAAATAAAAAGTGAGAAAAAAAAGTTTTAAAAATGAATGAGCTGTTGGTTTGTCCATGCAAAGTAAATGGCGAAATGTTGCAACCATTAAAATGGGTGATTATAGGGATGTTTACTTTGGCAAATTTAGAGATTTACTACAAGACCATCCAAGATGGAAGACAAGAAAAACTTGTGGATGTAAGAGCTTCTCCTTTCTTGAGGTATTTTCAGTGTTGGAGCTGATTTCCTCAAATTCTAGGAGCAGTAATTAGTGTTTGCTAAACTGTTGCATTGTTTTGGAACTTCGGCAAAAGAAGATCAAAACAACGACACTTTAAAAAGGAGGAAGACAGAAAAAGGCAGTGACCACATGGGCAGTGATTCAAACAGAGAAAGAAACATACACCACTGTCTGACCCAGCAGTAACCTGCACAGCTGCTGCCTTTGTCGTCTGGCTTCAAGTATCTCCGGACATGCTCTCTAGCCTCTTCACTATTCTTTCACACTTTAATATGCCCCTTAAAATCTGTCACTTTAACTAAGCTTTGTCTCCTTTTATATCAGTTTATGTAGCTCAAACAACTTGTCAAATAAATTTTGTTTCAAAACACTCAGGCAAAGTCCTTTGGGACAATTTGTTACTGTAAAAGGCTATATAAATGCAGGTCATTATACATCATATGAAATCCAGAACTTTGTATGAAGTTGATTCTAACAGTGGGTTGTATGTAGAATGCTTTCTTCTTGCATTGTCACAGTGCAGTATGAAGTTGAAGGTTGTCCAATTCCCCATTACAATCTTCAGGAAGGAAACCCCAAACTGAAATATTTGGAAAGCCATTTACCAGTCACAAAGAGTTGAACATCATTGACTATGGCCACTAAGCAAGACTCCTACTTATCCTGTTTAGGTGACAGGCAAATCTGGGTTGATTGGCAGAAAAGAAATATAAGAGACAAATAGTTGAGATAGTTATAGGACAGAGATAGTAGGAACTGCAGATGCTGGAAAATCTGAGATAACAAGGTGTAGAGCTGGATGAACACAGTAGGCCAAGCAGCAGGAAGGCTGACATTTTCTGAAGAAGGGTCTAGGCCTGAAACGTCAGCCTTCCTGCTCCTATGATGCTGCTTGGCCTGCTGTGTTCATCCAGCTCTACACCTTGTTATCTCATAGTTATAGGACAATCTCTTTAAAGCAACTTCAAGCAGTGCAACTGTAAATGTAAAATGATAAAAGCTAACTTTTTAACCTTTCAACAGATGGGAGTGTCATGACTTAACTGGAAAAACTGCACCAATAAAGCAAGTCTCACAGTTTCACAAGCTATCACAAATGTGCAAACATCCATTATATCACCAAGATGACCAATTTTCCTGACTGTCAGTCTGGACAAAAGCAATTTACACCAGGGTTTGTCATAAGCAGAAAATAACTATTTATTGTAAACACACCTAATTTGAACAAATGGCAGAGAAAATAAATGATTACTCAGCTAATACTGTGCAACTTAAACTCCATCGTTTAAAAACACCAACTATACTCTCACAGCAATTCACGATTAAGACAAATTGATGGTTTGACACAAATGTTATGGCTGGAAATATACAACAGGAAAAACAAATATTCTGAAGATCAAAAGTCCAGATCACAGAGGTAGGTTAAATTGTCCCTCAGTTCCTTTTGATTTTAAAATGATGATCTGCTGTTATCTGTAAACCAATGGTCAAACTTCACTTCAGTAGTTAAGCTGGTGTACCTAGATCTTTTCTTGTATTAGAATTCTTTAAGGTTCTTGTTTTTTTTCTTGTTTTTCATTCACACTGAGAGAAGGGAGAGGCAGAAGTTTTCTGTTTGTCAACTCTGAAGGTCCCTGCAATTACAGATCTGTAACAAACTCCAGTTGGACCAGTCCAAGGGCTATCATGTAGATTTTTCCATAACCCAAAACTCCTAGTGCCACTGTCTCAAAGTGACAAAGTAACAATCTCACTGCTTCAAAAGCAATATGGTCCTGCACAGCTAAAAACGCACATGACTTGATTTTTCCAAGTTGCAAAACTCTCCTGATATTTCAGCTATTTAGCAGTGTCCAACTTCCATTCCAGTTTATAGATCAAAAAAGAAGAGTGTGCAGTCATTACAAGAGGAATTGTCATTTGAGAAAAAGATTAAGTAAACTGGGCCTATATTCTCTTTTGTTTCAAAGACTAAGAGGTGATCTCATTTAAACGTACAAATTTTTTGTAGGGATCAGCTGGGTAGATGCAGGAAAGCGGCCTCCTCTGACTATTGGGCCTAGAACCAGGCAACAGAGAATAAAAGCAAGGTCATTTAGAACAGAGACAAGGAGGAATTTTTTCACTCAGAAGGTATAAATCATTGGAATTCTCTTCCCTAAAGGGCTGTGGAAGCTCAGTTGTTGAGATCAAGATTGAGATCAATATATTTCTACATATTAAGAACATAAAGGGATACAGGGATAGTACATAAAAATGGTGTTGATGGAGACGTTCAGCGATGATCTCGCCGAATGGAAGACTGGGCTTGAAATGCTGAATGGCCTCTTCCTGCTCTTATTTCTTATTTATGTTACTGGAGCAATGTGATCTGTACAATTTAAGCATTTACTTTTGAATTTGAGTGTTTTATTTCCAGACTTTGGAAAGTGTCTGGGGCAATTGGGAGAATTCTTTTAACTTACAAATCTCTAAAACCCTAATTAAATTCAATGTAATTCAAATAGAAAATATTGTTCATTTAGTACATATTTGTTTCAACCTGCTAAATGACTTTAATAAGATTAACCTCTTCAGGAAGTCAAGGGAATTGTTCATGGAGTTGCTGCTGAATCAAAATACAGTGCCCAGATAGTGAAAATTCTGATTTTCCTGAGATACATAAGCAGTTCTGACAAGTACATGCTTGTCATCCATACAACGTATTGAAAATAATAACAATGCATCATAAAGAGAACTGAGTAACCTTCATCTTGTACCTCACTACGTTAGAATTATGTAGCTATTTTAGACTTTATGGTATAACATTTTGTATAATAGTGTGATCTTATTATGATTGTAGCAAATTTTAAAGTTATGCACAATGTTTCTAGTAATGAAGAATTAAAATTTATTACAGCACTCAGATGGGCATTGTATTTTAAATCATTTGCCAGTTTTCTATTCCAGATAAGACATTCATTATAACCATAGCAACATATGGTAGAGGAGCTTATAGGATTTACTAATTATATCAGGTGACTCAGACAGCCACACCTAATCTCTGGATTTACCAACCATTTGCAGAAGCAGCACTTGTATCCAATCATCTACTTATATTACAAATGCAGATGGAGGTGAATGTACCAAGAGAAAACTGAATTTCATTTACAACGTAGCCAACTCATCATTGTGAGCAAATGATTTTTAGATAAATGTTTTCAATGAATTGCAATTTTTTTCCAAAACAGTTTACCTCAAATCTATTCTATAATGAGAATAAATAATACATAACAGTACTTAAATATAAGACAATATAAACATATTTAATGAACTACATTACTGAATTTCCAAATATCTACTAAATAGAGAAAAACATGATTGCAATCAAAAAGTTAGTTAATCAAACACACAGGAATTACTGAATTTATAACATAGTCACAGGTAAGATGGACATATTTATGTTAAGGCAACTGAGAACTTTCAATAATACCCATTCTGAAGTAAAGCAAAAATAGGAAGCGATACTATAATAATAATTAGTAGTAGTGCAGGTAAAGTAGACAATATAATTGTAAATGTACAGTCACTCATTAGTTATACTTACCATGAGGAAAGCTATTTGGTTGCACTACATGTAGGAAAGTACGTGCCAGTTGAAATAAGAATCCTATAATTCCAGGATCATAATATACATTCGACTCATAGTTCACAACAGGGACTGATCCAAAATCCAATGTTTCAGTTTCTGCTGGGTAGTTCCATTGCTGACTTTCACTCACAGTTCTACTACAAAGCATTAGTATAAACACTGTGACCGTAATAGCCATGACTGGAAATACACCTCAAATAAGGAACCTCAAATAAATGTCCTATTTTTTCTGAATTTGAGGGAAAGAGAAAGAAAACAAAAAGTCTTTCAACAATGTAGTTCCAGAAAACAGGAAATTTGGGAGCCACTTCAGCCTTGTTATTTCTGTGATGGCATTATTTTGAACAGATTTCACTTTGACAGTCAAGTTAAAAAAAAATGCAGGGGAATTTCCAAGTTCTTCATCCAGTATTCAGAATGCACTCTGATTTCAAATTCCAAATAAATTCATGTCCTGCAGAAATTGATTTAGTACATCATGTCTGACACAGAAAACGAGAGGTAGAAAGGTGACTGAAGATGCTGTTGCCTTAGCTCCTTAAACTATTGCTCAGCAGAAAGTCTTGTCTGTCGACAGAGGGGTAGGTCAACCTGCTCACTGGGGAGTATTAGCTGGTACAGCACTAGCAGCATGCCTCAAAGACGCTTATCTGTAATAGAACAATACAGCATCTTAGCCTGTAAGTTACAATTAATCCAACCCATACTGCCTAGTGTTCAATGAAGAAAATAAATTCTTAGGCAAAATTAAATGACTTTTATACTGTAATGAACTGGTCATGAACAGCAAAATCAAACAACTCAAAGAGAACAAAATTATAACAATTTAATAAATAGTCTAAACACTTGAAATATAAATTATTTGTTCAAAAAATACTATATGCTTATCATTTGTAATTTTAGTTGTCATAACCATATTTAAATAGTTTAAATATATACAAATGTATTTTTCCCTGAGAATATTGAAGCACAAAGTAATATATTTTTGCATTTCAAACAATCAATATTTTTGACTCAAGACTTTTTTTAAAAAACAGGAATAGTGTTTAGTAAGAAAATAAGAAAAACATGTGATCCGGAAAGGGACATTCTCATATTCATTTATAAGTGCAGACCAGGGCATACTCCCGTTTCCTCAGAGAGTAAGCTTCATAAAATGTAAAAAGTAACGTCCATGTTTGCACTGTGAAGACCAATGTCTTTTTAGTTTTCTATATTTTGATTGTGGATTGAAATGAGAAAAGGACAGTTTTATAATTTAGGGATTATGGAGAGGATTACTTCACTTTTAATAACAATTTACCTGACATTCATTATAAATGCTGTTTACACTGCTGTTTAGTCAAGCAGTGGGGACGTTGTTGCAGATGAGCAAAGGGATGTAACCAAAAGGAAATTCAGTTAACAAGTAGCTGATAGGTCTGTGGATGGTGATTAGTTGTCAATGACAAAGGCCTTCTGCCTACCAACAATTACGTGATTATCTTCCAGGTAGCTGAACAGTTTTTGGGTCAGAAGCCTTTGGACATCTGTAAAAGAAGGAGCTGTCATTTCCTCTGCTGTATAAAGAAAGCCAACTTAATTATCTCAGAGATGGTAGGAACTGCAGATGTTGGAGAATCTGAGATAACAAGGTGTAGAACTAGATGAACACAGCAGGCCAAGCAGCATCGTAGGAGCAGGAAAGCTGACGTTTCGGGCCTAGACCCTTCTTCAGAAAATGATCTCATCAGTTGCTGTAGACTGTGGCTTTTAGCCAATAAGTCAGAGTTTAGAAGCATGAACCAGTTGCCTTTCACCTTCTGCAAACAAGTGAAAGTGCCTAGAAAATGAAGATTTAGGTGTAGCAGGTCCTGATGATCCCAAAGGTTAATCTCAGTGAGTCCTGCGGACAGGAAATATTGAACTGCTTTCTCAGTCTTTCCCTCCTCCCACATCACAGTTTATATTTTGTCTGTAAGTAGGTGTGTGTAGGGGGAGTTTACAAGGGCATTAGAGTTTTCCCTATGAAAATTGGTATTGATGGTTCATAATTGTGACAAGAATCTATTTTTTTCGTAATAATCATTCTTGTTAAGTATGGAAACCTATTCCATGCTTTCTGTCAACCTAGCTCTGAAAAAGACAGGTAAATTGGCTCATTTTGTGTACTTTTATGAAACTTTTAACTTTTGTAATGACTCTGGAATAACAAGGCTTGATAACAAGCATACTATTCTAGTGAGGTAGAACAGAAAAGAGGATATGATGGCAGTACAATAAAAGGCAGCTCACAGAAACTGAAAGTGGTATTCACAATGCTGACCATCCCACAATGCTGACCATTCCAGCATCAAAATACAGCATACAAGAACTGAAGGGAGAAAGAAAAATAGCAATCTCAAGCTAGTCTCACACCCTTTTGATATGTGAAGGGAGTAGAAGAGCAGTCCAAATAAATACTCAACTACATACATCCACGTCCATGAATTAGATAAACAAAACCCACTAGTCAAAGCATGGGGTTTGATCACTATCAATATTGATTCTCTTTTCAAAAGCAAAAATACTTTGGAAATTAAAACTAAAAATACTGAAATACTCAGCAGATCTGGCAACACCTTTGGAGAGAAAGGAACAAGTTAATGCACTAAATTTTTCCTCCCTGTTACTGCATGGTCGACAGTGAGAACAATGGGAAAATACAACAATTTTCCTAGTTTCCCCTTAAGCTCTAATTGAGTACTTCAGCACCTTGCTATTGAGTAGCAACTATCTTATTTCCTACTTCACCTTATTTCTATGCCACTTTCAATTCTCCTCTGTTTCCCAAAGAAACCAAATGACACAACATGTAAGACACAGCAGGTTTCTGGCAGCTGCTATTTGCAATCGCTTGTCCCAGCCATTATGCAACCATGTTTCAACCAAAATAACACTGCATGCTCTGTTACCGCCACCCTCTTCCACCTTTGGTCCACACAAGTCAGCAGCAGGAAACCACCTCATTATGCCCATCCTCAGACCAACTCAACACTACTCTGATTTTTCAACACTTTACTCTGGAGTTCAGACATACGTACAATTTTCATGTTTGTCACCTCATTTTGTGCATGAGGATACACACACATTTTCTGTGTCTACATAGGATGCATCTAATGGCTCAATCACTTTGTACTTGCCTCAAGGCTGCCAGCCTCTGTATGCTTGACATTTTTTTAAAAAACACAGAGGGAGAAGCAGGCAGCTAGTGAAGATGGAGAGCAGCGAACAGTCAATGACATGGGAATGTCAATGGGTTACATCTATGTACCACCTAAGTATGCACCAGCAACAAGTGCAGTGAAAATACTTCATGTCCATTTATGTGAAGGACATGTCAGAAGATCAAAGCTGAGCTTATGGGGCCAAGAAGGACCACTTTCAGTCAAGGGGGACTGTGACAAGGGACTTACTCCATGCCAGTTCAAGGGGTTGGTGTCACAGTCAACTGGGTGCCCTACTAGAGTCCAGGATCTGTGTACTTGGAATCTAGGGATTAGACCACAGTCAGTCCTGCTGGTCAAGTGCTATCTGTCTGAGATTACACGTAGGTCAGTCAATGGATTGTGGAAACATCCATTCCAGGGACTGAGGGATGCACAATCAGAGCTGTCCAACCAAGTCAGTTCAGGGAGTGGAAGAAGATCAGCCCTAGGGATTTGTTCAATAATGGTCAAAGGAATCATCGTGGAGCAGTTCTTGGAATTCTGCCAGAAGTGAGCAACTCAAGTCTAGGACGATCTTCATTGCACTGCCTCACTGAGGGAACAATTATAGCTGACTGTCAGAATTCTATTCCTCCTTTTGGTTGTGCTACGTATATTTTGACAAGGTGACAAATCTCAGAGCCTTTAAGGGAGGTATGATATTGACCTCCCCATAATGTGTGAAGACATAACGTGAGACTTCATTGTGATGGATGCAAGGGCTCAGGAATATCTTCAATAAAACTGTATCATCTTTCTGGCCTTCTCCACATATTAACTGCTCACACATCTGACAGGGAGACAGCTGTGGATGGAATCATTGTGGTGTTGCTTCAAATCTGAAGACAACATAGAAGATGAAAGCAGTTATACTTTTGTCAAAAGGCCAGAAAGCACACCAACCATCAGCAACTACTGCACAGCCTCATGCAGGAGAAGCAGCAGATGAAAATCCACCAGATAAGGCACAGAAGAATGATCATTTACAGGTCTCACTGTACATTTACTTCAACTTTCTGAAAGATAGCACAAGCCACAGTTTGGGATGTCCTGGAACACCACCAAACTGTGTCAGCTGCTAAAGGAGGATTTGGGCTCAGATGGACTGGGTGGCCATCCCATCCCAGTCAAGGTCACTACTGCCCTGAATTTTTATCCTATTGACTTGCTCCAAAGAGCAGCTGGGGACCTGTACGTTATTTCCCAAACCTCTATCCACAAATGCATTAAGGGATCGAACTGATGCATTTCTTCTGGGTTACAGCTGTTCATATATCATTGTGTTGTGTAAAGGAGAGTCACACAGCTCAGGTAGTTAGCTTCTTTTCCATTGCTGGCTTCCCCCTGGATGCAGGGCAATATTGACCACACCCACATTGTATTGAGAGCATCCTATCACCAACCTGCAGAGTTCATCAACAGACAACGTTTCAAATCTATTAACTTTCAAATTATATAAGACTGCTGCTGTCAAATCTTGGAGGTCTGTGCCCGATATCCTGAGAATTGCTACGAGTCCTACATAGTAAAAATCTTACAGGATCCCATGACTTTTCAAGGTCCTTGAGCCATACAGGAATGGCTTCCGGGAGACACAGCAACACAGCTCATGATACCTTTATAAAACTCTCAGACTGATGCAGAATAAAGATATAACACTATTCACACTTCCAGCAGGCCATAGTAGATCAAAATTGATAGCCCTATGTTATGATTTCAATGCTTGGATTGCTCTAGCAAAGCCTTGCAGTGTCGTCTGAAAGAGTGCGGTGCATCATTGCAGTACACTGTGACCTTCCCAACTGGACCTGACAAATTGGACATACCCTAAATGCAGAAGAAATGGAGAATCAATTTTCTGAGGATGTAGATGAGGATCAGGATATTGATGAAGATGGCCATCCAAGACAGCATGACTGAGCAATGCTTTACTGAGTGCTAAAGACAGAGAAAACCAAATTAAAACTCACTTCCAAGATGAGGAAGTTGGCCTTGGATTTCATTTAATTGTTTAACATTTTCTGTTAATCTGGAAGGCAGCCCCGGTTCAACGCAACAGACACATTGTTATTGTTGCAGTACTTGCTCCCTTCTGTTGCTGAAAAGCTGTGTATCTTTATCCGTTTGAGCATTTACTTCATGATCCCACTTTCAAGTATATAAACATAAATTGAGAGAAAAATCAGCAGTAAACCAAACATTGAATGGCGCTAAAGTTATGAAGTTCTTAAGCTTTCAGCCAGCATAGTGCGTCTAAATGCTACGCAATGAAGTCTCTCATGATAGCTAGTAGGTTGTAAGGAAGCCTGGGGAATCTCCTTTACACCTTTCCCTCAGCAGTAACCCATCAATGTTTCAAAGTGCACATAGACTACCAAGTTGTACTGAAGTGCTTGAGCGTCCTGTACGACAGTGCTCAATTTGTGAGAAGCAACACTTTGTACAGCTGTTCTTGACAAACACTGCTCCAGGAAGGAGAGTGGGCATATGAATTGCCATTGTACATCCCCCCAACTTTAAATGGCAGTGAAAAGTTTTTGCAGAGAATGAACCTTTTCCTCCAAGAGATGTGGAATCATCAGTGATTCGTCTCATTCAGAAAGTGAGTGTAAATGTGGAATGACGTGACTATGCCACGTCCTAAAATAACCCCTGCACATTGCATTTAGCCTCAGTGTTGTCCACACTCAAATGTATCAACTTGGCTGTGATCCTGAACATCTTAATTCAAGGATCTGTGACATTGGAGGCAATCTGCAGTAGTAAGAGAGAGTGGGGACTGCCGATGCTGGAGAATCTGAGATACCAAGGTGTAGAGCTGGATGAACACAGCAGGCCAAGCAGCATCAGAGGAGCAGGAAAGCTGATGTTTCAGGTCTAGACCCTTCTTCAGAAATAGGGGAAGAGGAAGGGGAAAGGGATTCTGAAATAAATAGGGAGAGAGAGGGAGGTGGATAGAAGATGGATAAAGGAGAAGATAGGTGGAGAGGAGACAGACAGGTCGAAGAGGCAGGGATGGAGCCAGTAATGGTGAGTGTAGGTGGGGAATTAGGGAGGGGATAGGTCAGTCCAGGGAGGACGGACAGGTCAAGGAGGCGGGATGAGGCTGGTAGGTAGGAGATGGGGGTGGGAGGAGTGGATAGGTGGGAGGAAGGACAGGTTAGGGAGGCGGGGACAAGCTGGGCTGGTTTCGGGATGCGGTCAGGGGAGGGGAGATTTTGAAGCTTGTGAAGTCCACATTGATACCATTGGGCTGCAGGGTTCCCAAGCGAAATATGAAGTGCAGTTCCTGCAACCTTCGGGTGGCATCGTTGTGGCACTGCAAGACACCCAGGATGGACGTGTCGTCCACGGAGTGGGAGGGGGAGTTGAAATGGTTCATGACTGGGAGGTGCAGTCGTTTGTCGCGAACCGAGCATAGGTGTTCCACAAAGCGGTCCCCAAGCCTCCGCTTGGTTTCCCCAATGTCGAGGAGGCCACGTCGGGAACAGCAGCTACAGTATACCACATTAGGAGATGTGCAAGTGAACATCTGTTTGATGTGGAAAGTCTTCTTGGGGCCTGGGATGGGGGTGGGGGGGGAGGTGTAGGGGCAGGTGTAGCACTTCCTGCAGCTGCAGGGAGAAGTGCCAGGGGTGGTGGGGCTGGTGGGGAGTGTGGAGCAGACAAGGGAGTCACGGAGAGTGTGGTCCCTCCGGAAAGCAGATAAGGGTGGGGAGGGAAAAATGTCTTTGGCAGTGGGGTCAGATTGCAGATGGCGGAAGTGCCGGAGGATGACGCGTTGGATCCGGAGGTTGGAGGGGTGGTACGTGAGGACGAGGGGGATTCTGTTTTGGTTGTTATTGCAGGAAGGGGGTGTGAGGGATGAGTTGCGGAAAATGCGAGAGACACGGTCGAGGGTGTTTTCGACCACTGTGGAGGGGAAGTTGCGGTCCTTGAAAAACAAGGACATCTGGGATGTCTGGGAGTGGAATGCTTTATCTCAGGAGCAGATGCGGCAGAGGCAAAGGAATTGGAAATTGGGGATGGCATTTTTGCAGGAAGGTGGGTGGCAGGAGGTGTATTCTAGGTAGCTGTGGGAGTTGGTAGGCTTGAAATGGATATCGGTTTCCAGGTGGTTGCCAGAGATGGAAACAGAGAGGTCCAGATGAACTTAAGGTTGGGGTGGAAGGTGTTAGTGAAATGGATGAACTGTTCGAGCTTCTCATGGGAGCTTGAGGCGGCGCCGATACAGTCATCGATGTAACGGAGGAAGAGGTGGGGGATAGGGCCAGTGTAGCTTCGGAAGATGGATTGTTCCACGTAACCTACAAAGAGGCAGGCATAGCTTGGGCCCATGCGGGTATCCATGGCCACCCCCCTTGTCTGTAAGAATTGGGAGGAATTGAAGGAATTGTCTCCTCCCACCTCAAGCCCCACCCCTATCTCCTATCTGCCAGCCTTATCCCGCCTCCTCGACTTGTCCATCCTCCCTGGACTGACCTATCCCCTCCCTAACTCCCCAACTACATTCACCGTTACGGGCTCCATCCCCGCCTCTTTGACCTGTCTGTCTCCTCTCCACCTATCTTCTCCTTTATCCATCTTCTATCTGCCTCCCCCTCCCCCTCCCTCCCTATTTATTTCAGAATCCCCTTCCCCTCCCCCATTTCTGAAGGGTCTAGACCTGAAACATCAGCTTTCCTGCTCCTCTGATGTTGCTTGGCCTGCTGTGTTCATCCAGCTCTACACCTTGTTATCTGCAGTAGTAAGAGTTGTTTTCTTGTGAGAAATGAGCAATGTTTGGCAACTGCAACCTCTTTCATCCTCTACAGGCTGCTCACCTCCCATACTAGTGTAATTTAACTATGCCCAACAGTGCAAAATGCACTACAGCAGACATTTTAAGAGTGCAAATCAATATATATTCACTAAACAACACGGTAATTCATAACTTTATGTCATCCATGCCACATATATACCCTGAGTGTATTTTATTAATTCCTCTATCACTTTGGGGCAGTACAGTGGCTCAGTAGTTAGCACCGCTGCCTCAGCGCCAAGGACCTGGGTTCGATTCCATCCTGGGGCGACTGTCTGTGTGGAGCATGTACATTCTCCCAGTGTCTGCGTGGATTTCCTCTGGGTGCTCCAGTTTCCTCCCACAGTCCAAAGATGTGCAGGCTAGGTAGATTGGCCACGCTAAATTGCCCGTAGTGTTCAGGGATGTGTAGGTTAGGTGGGTTATAGGGGAATGGGATGTTCTGAGGGTGGTGTGAACTTGTTGGCTTGAAGGGCCTGTTTCCACACTGTAGGGATTCTGTGATTCTATGATGCATCTAAATGCAGTCCCAAATTTTGCCACAGCAGTGAAGGGAGCCTGGTCTGTAATTGGTCCTGTTGGCTTGGATGATTTGTGCAGTTGCCCCTGGGATGTTTAGGACTAGAGGTATGGGAAGGATAAGAACATCCTGCCCAGATGCACATTCACAATCCTTACTTCGAACTTCTGCAAGCTTTGCAATTACACGCAAAGGAGAAGTGGAAGGGCTATGCACCCCTGGAGTAGAGTGACTTATGAAAAAGCTCCTGGTAGTCACGTGTGTGGGTCTTCCTCCTTGAAGATGCAGCTGGTTAAGGTGAATGGAGAAACTGGGTTAAGGGATGGGCGATGATAACTGATGACCTGTCTTGGACATCCCACGTAAACGCGACAGTCAAGAAGTCACAACAACACCTCTTCTTCCTCAGGCAGCTCAGGATATTTGGCATATCCATAAGGTCCCTTAATAATGTTTACAGATGCACCATTGAAAGCATACTGTCCGAATGCATAATGGCGTGGTATAGCAACTGCTCTGCCCAGGACTGTAAGAAATTGCAGAAGGTGGTGTGCACAGCCCAGACCATCATTGAAGCCAACCTTCTATTCACATGGCTCACTGCAGCAGAAAGACGGCCAACATCATCAAAGACCCATTGCAGCCTGCTAATGACCTCCTACCAACTTCGTCCTTCAGACAGAAGATACAGAAGCCTGAGCACATGCACAAGCACAAGCACGTTCAGGAACAGCTTCTTTCCGCCCTGGTCCACACTTCCTTCACCCCCAACACCCCCCACAGCCTGACGGCACCTTCCCCCGTAACCAGCAAAGGTACAACACCTGCCCATTTACCTCCTCCCCAATATCCAAGGGCCCAAACGTACCTCCCATGTGAGGCAAGACTTCAAATACACTTCACAGAATCTAGTCTACTGCATTCGCTGTTCACAACATGGTCTCCTCTACATTGGGGAAATGAAGCTTAGACTGGGTGACCACTTCGCAGAACATCTATGTTCTGCTCGCAGAAAAGACCTTGAGCTACCTGTTGCATGCCACTTTAACGCACCACCCTGTTCCCCGGCCAACATCTCTGTCTCTGGCTTGCTGCAGTTTTCTAGCGAATCTCGACGCAAGCTGGAAGAACAACATCTCATTTTCTGCTTGTGGACCTTGCAGCCCTACGAACTCAATATCAAGTTCAATAATTTTAGGGCCTAAACTCTCCCATGTCCCAGTCCCCTACACCACACACCAGGCCTTGTTATCACGTAGCCTGCCTATACACGCCACTTGTTGTTAGTCACTAATATTTCCCATTAACCACTATTCACCCTCCCAGCCTGATCATTATCAACTCCTTTGTCTGTCCAACTGTTCCTCTCTCCCTTTAGGCTCTATCCTATCGTTTACTCCCTACCCCACCCTCCTCCCTATTTTCTGCATATGAACGGACGGTTCTGAGGAAGTGTCACCAGACCCAAAACATTAACTGATTTTTTCTTCACAGATGCTGACAGACCTGCTGAGCTTTTCCAGCAACTTTGTTTTTATTGTTGTTGTGCTTGTTGTGATCTGCCTGTACCACTCGTAAACAAAACTTTTCACTGTATTTCGGTACATGTGACAATAAATCAGTCAACAAATCAGGTCAGTATTGTGACAGACCAAGGAGATATTTCAATATAATCAGACAATAAACATACCAATCAGGATGAAAGACTACAGGGTCGCACCATCTATGGCTAACTAAAGAACTTAAAGTTAAGATCAAACTAAAAGAAAAAAAATATACAATTCCACAAAGATAAGTAACAGGGCAAATGATTGGACAGAAGGACAGCATACCATACTCCATCCAGAGGTGGAAGTTAGAATGCCATGTCATTTTGTCCAGTATCTCTGCAATGCAACACCTTCTTCCACTGGTGTCAACAAGGGCCACAGAAAAAGTCCTCCACATCAGGTTTCCAAGCACATAACTGGGGCTTCATACTGGCACATTCCAGCCAGAGGACACTCTGATCCTTAGAATCTCTGCTCCAGAAAATTGGAGGATGCACCAACATTATGGGAAGGCGATGGGAATCCATGAAAGCCAAGTGCCACATGCGAACATTCATCAGACAGAACAGCACCTTCAGCATCTGACTGTGCAGCAGTCTCAGTCAAAGCTACGCAGGCAGGCTTATTTGTGAACCTCATGCAATGTAGCAAAGTGTTTATTGGTCATAGGTTAAGTTCATTAATTGTAAATATTATTACGCCACTGGTCAGCATCCCCATATAATCCCAAATGCAGATGGAGCTTACAAGTTTGATCTTTCTATGCAGTTCATGCTGTTTAATAAAAATTAAGGTTGAAAACAGATGGAATCCTTCACAATATCCAATGCTTGGACAGTCAATCGTGACAGAGTTTCAAGTTCATATGGGTGCTATGGAATGGAAAGCTTTCATTCAGATAGGTTTACAACATCACGCGCCACTAAGAATGGCCAGCCTCTGTATCTTCATTCTTGTACTTACACCTAAAACAACATTTGCTCACTTTTCATCATCAGTTTTGTGAATATATATATTTACAAATGTTATAATAAATTCACAATGAAGTGTCACTAATACCACCTACATGTTGTCATAAAGTCTTCACTGAATGTCAAGGTGTGGTGGTTAGGTTGCGTCTTATTGGTGATGGACATAGCCCGGCATTTGTGTGGCCTGAATGTTACTTGCCACTTGTCAGCCCAAGTATGGACACTGTCCAGATCTTGTTGCATTTGAACATGTACTCCTTCAGTATCTGAGGAATCATTTAACATTGCGCAATCATTGGTGAACATCCCACTTCTGACCTTATGATAAAGCAGCTGAAGATGGTTGAGCATAGAACTCTAGCTTGAGGAACTTCTGCAGCGATATCCTGAAGCTGAGATGACTGACCTCCAACAACCATGACCATCTTGTTACGTGCCAGGTCCGGAGAGATTGCCCCCGATACTCATTGATTCCAGTTTTGCTAGGGCTCCTTTACGCTACACTCAGTCAACTGCAGCCTTGATGTCAAGGGCTGTCATTCTCACCTCACCTCTGAAATTCAGCTCTTTAGTCCATTTTTGAACCAAGGCTATAATGAGGTCAGGAGCTGAGAAGCCGAGAAGCCCTGCCAGAACCCAAACTGGGCGTGACTGAGCAGTGCAGCTTGATAGCAATACTGATGACACCTTCCATCACTTTACTGATGATCAAGAGTAGACTGATAGGGCAGTAACTGACTAGGTTGGATTTGTCCTGTTTTTTTATGTACATATATCTGGGCAGTTTTCCAAATTGTCAGGTAGATGCCAGTTTTGTAACTGTACTGGACCAGCTGGGCTAGGGGAGCGGCAAGTTCTGGAGCACAAGCCTTCAGAACTATTACCAGGACATTGTCAGGGCCCGTAGCCTTTGCAATATCCAGTGTCTACAACCGTTTCTTGATAACACATGGAGTGAATCGAATTGGCTTAAGACAGGAATTTGTAATGCTGGCGACTACTGGAAAATGCTAAGATGGTTCATCCACATGGTATTTCTGGCTGAAGATTGCTGCAAAAGCTTCAGTCTTACCTTTTTGCACTGATGTGTTGGGCTTTTGCAGCATGGAGGGATATTTGTGGAGCTTCCTCCTCCAGTGAGTTTTTTAATCATCCATCACCATTCACGACTGGATGTGGCAGAACTGCAGAGCTTAGATCTGATCTGTTGGTTGTGGGATCATTAGCTCTATCACTTGCTGTTTTGCTGTTTGGCATGCAAGTCATCCTGTTTGGTGGCTTCACCAGGTTGACACCTTATCTTCAGGTCTGCCTGGTGCTGCACCTGGCATGCCCTCCTGCACTCTCCATTGAACCAGAGTTGATTCCCAGGCTTGGTTGAGTGGGGAAATGCCAGGCCACAAGGTTGCAGATTGTGCTGGAGTACAATTCTGCTGTTGTTGATAGCCCACAGTGCCTCATGGATGCCCAGTCTTGAGTTGCTATATCTGTTCGAAGTCTGTCTCGTTTAGCATATTGATAGTGTCATACAACACGATGGAGGTTATTCTCAATGTGAAGGCAGGACTTTGTCTCCAAAAGGACTATGCGGTGGTTACTCTAAGGAGGAGGTCAAGTAAGTTTTTTTCCTCTGTTGGTTCCCCTTACAACTGCCATAGACCCCACTTAACAACTATGTTCTTTAGGTCCCTGACTAGTTCAATCAGTAATACTGCTGCTGAGGCACTCTTGGTAGTGGGCATTGAAATCCCTCATCCAGAGTACATTCTGTGCCCTTGCCATCCTCAGTGCTTCTCTAAGTGATGCTCAACATGGAGGAGTACTGATTCATCAGCTGAGGGAGGGCGGTACATGGTAATCAGCAGGCAGTTTCCTTGCCCACGTTTAACCTGAAGCGCACAAGACTTCATGAGGTCCAGAGAAAATGTTGAGGACTCCCAGGGCAACTCCCTCCCAACTGTATACCACTGCATCACCACCTCTGCTGGGTCCGTCCTGCCAGTGGGACAGGACACATCCAGGGATGGTGTTGGTGGTGTCTGGGACATTGTCAGGTTGTTGCTTGACTAGTTTGTGAGACAGCTCTCCCAACTGTGGCACTAGCTCCCCAGACATTAATAAGGAGGATTTTGCAGGGTTGAAAGGGCTGTTTCAGCTATTGTCTTTTACACTGCCCAGGTCAATGCCAGGTGAGGGAAGGTAGATTTGCCTATATGGACTTTAGCAAGGCCTTTGACAAGGCCCCTCATAGCAGGCTAATATAAAATGATCACATAGGATCCGTGGTGACCGGGGAAGATGTATACAGAACAGGATTAGTCATTGAAGACAGATTTTTTTCTTATTCATCTACAGGACGAGGGTGTTGCTTGTCTAGGCCAGCATTTATTGCCTATTCCTAAGTGCCCAGAGGGCAGTTAAGAGTCAAAAACATTGCTGTGAGTCTGGAGTTACATGCAGGCCAAACAGTCCAGTGATAATACCACGAGGCCATCGCCTGCCCCTACAGTAGTGCTGGAAGGGAGTTTTTCTGACTGGAGTCTTTGACCAGTGGTGTTTTGTATGAATCAGTGCTGGGACCCCTGTTGTTTGTAATATTATATAATGATTCAGTGGAGAATGTAAGTAGCTTAATTATTAAGTTTGCGGACAACACAAAAGATTGGAAGAGCTTCTGAGTGCGGAGGATTGCCAGAAGATACTGCAGATAGGCTGGAGACTTGGGCAGAGAAATGACAGATGGAGTTTAATCCAAACAAATGTGAAGCAATGCATTTTTGAAGATCTAATACAGCAGGGAAGTATACAGTAAGGCAGAACTCTTACTAGCATTAACATACAAAGAGATCTAGGCATACAGGTCCACGGTTTCCTGAAAGTGGCAGTGCAAATGGATAAATGGATCAAGAAGGCATATGGCATGCTTGCCTTCATCGGTTGGGGCATACAGTATAAAAATTGGCAAGTCATTTGCAGCTATTTCAAGCTTAAGTAAGGCCATAATTCAAATATTGTACATTTCTGGTCACCATACTACCAGAAGGATGTGGAGGCTTTGGAGAGGGTACAGAAATAGTTTACCAATATGTTACCCGACTTGGAGGGTATTACCTATGAGAAGAGATTGGAAAAACCTTGGTTTGTTATGACTTGAACGACGAAGGATGAGGGAAGACCAGATAAAAGTTTACAAAATTATGAGAGGCATGGATAGCCGGAGTCTTTTCTCAGGGAAGAAATGTCAATTAGTACAGGAAGTAGGTTTAGGGCAAAAAGGGATAAGTTTAAAGGAGATGTGAGAGGCAAGTCTTTTTTAGATATAGGGTGGTAAATGCCTGGAATGTGATGCCAGAGAAGATGGTGGAGGCAGATATAATTGCAACATTTAAGAGGCATCTTGACAGATATCTGAATAGGCAGAGAATAGAGGGATGAGGACTGGGTAGAGGGAAAAGGTTTTTAGTTTAGAAAGGCATCCTGTTGGCGCAGTCTTGGTGGCCTGAAGGGTGCCTTCCTGTATTGTACTGTACTGTTCTAAAGTGATGGAAGGTGTCATCAGTGCTATCAAGCAGCACCTGCTTAGCAACAATTTGCTCACTGAAGTCCAGTTTGGATATGGCCAGAGGCACTCAGCTCATGATCCAAACATGATCAAAACAGTTGAATTCTATAAGTGAAGGGAAAGTAAAAGTCTTTAACATCAAAGCTACCTTTGACTTGGCATCAAGGATGCCCTAGCAATACTGAAATCAATGGAAATCAGCAGGTTGATTGGTTGGAGTCATACCTAGAAGTAAAGACAATGGTTGTGGCTGTTGGAGGTCAGTCATTTCAGCTCCAAGACATCTCTGTAGGAGTTCCTCAGAATAGTGTCCTCGGCACAACAGTCTTCAGCTGCTTTATCAATGACCTTCCCTCCATCAATAAAGTTAGAACTGGAGATGTTCGCTGATGATTGCACAATATTCTGCATCATTTGCGACTCATAGACAGCCTCTATTGTAAAGGATGTAATAGCAGAGCATTTAGAAATGCATGCAATCAAGCAATGTCAGCATGACTTCATAGAATCCCTAGAGTGTGGAAGCAGGCCATTCATCCCATCAAGTCTACACCAGCCCTCCCTGAAGCAGTCCATGTTCAAATGCAAAAAGATCAGGACAATATCCTGGCTTGGGCTGACAACTGGAAAGTAACACTCGCACCACACAAATGCCAGGCAAAGACCACCTCCAATAAGAGAGGAACTAACCACCCCTTGACATTCAACAGTGTTATTATCACCGAATCCCCCACTATCAACAACGGGCTTATCACCGCCCAGAAACACAACTGTACTTACCACATAAATAAATTGACTACAATAACAGGTCAGAGGCTAAGAATACTGCAGTGAGTAATTCACCTCCTGACACTCCAAAGCCTGTGTACCATCTACAAGACACAAGTCAGGAGTGTAGTGTATCCCCCACTTGCCTGGATGAGTATAGCTCCAATAACATTCAAGAAGCTTCCAACATCCAGGGCAAAACAGCCTGCTTCAATGGCACCACATCTACAAGCATCGAATCCCTCCAGTAGCAGCAGTATGTACTATCTACAAGGCGCACTGTAGAAATTCACCAAAAGATTCTTAGACAAAAGATTCAAAACCCATAACCACTTCCATCTACAAGGAAAAGGGCAGCAGATATAGAGGAATACCACCACCTTCAAGTTTCCTTCCAAGCCACTCACCATCCTGACTCGAAATACGTCGCCCTTACTTCACTGTCTATGGGTGAAAATCCTGCAATTTGCTCCCTAATGGCATTGTGGTTCTACCTACATCACATGGACTTCAGCAGTTCAAGAAGGCAGCTCACCTTTTCTCAATGGCAACTAGAGATGGACAATAAATGCTGGTGAACAGCAATGCCCACATCCCATGACAGAATTTTTTTAAATTTATTTTTGAATTATAGGTGGATGCTCTAGGCCATGAAGTTGAAGACACTGCTAAGGCTGATCTGTTTAGCCAGTGGGACCGGTTGCAATTGGCAAGTGCCAAAGATGAACAACAAGAGATAGAGAAAATCATTATCCAGGGTGGCCTGACAGTGTTAAAGAAGTACTTAAGCAATTTATTCATTTTGTCCATAGGGTGATGAACTTGGGTTTTAAGGCAATTTTCAAGGATGAACAAGTCCTAATACCAAAAGCTTTACAAGATATCATGACCATGATATAGCAGGGACATATGACATTAACACAAAAATGGTTAGCATGTAAATCTGCGTACTGATGCAGGTTAAGCCGGACATTCAATGACTCACAAATGCATGTGACGCAGGCTAAGCATAATAACCCCAGCAGCAAAAGGAAATCTCTACATCACACCTTGGATGAAAACATCAGACCTATTCACAATGCACAAGGAAGATTATATCCTGATGGATGAGATGGATTACTTCTCTAAACATCCCATTGTCGGACTACTTAGGAAATAAAGAGTGTAGCCATCATTTGACACAAATGAGTGCTATTTTCAGTTTATTTGGCGTTCCTGATCAGATGGTGTCTGATAATGGACCACAGTACACTGGCAAACTATTTTAAGACATAAATTCTGCATTGTAAGTGGCCATAGCAAATCGTCACGCACTATCTACACTTCAATGGTCTAGCAGAGCATTCAGCATATACTATCAAATCAATGACCATTAAGTATCAACCAACAAAAGGAAGATTATTGTAATTTTGTGCAACTACAGTGAAGAAGGGATTACCATACCCATTATAACTTATGCTTAGAAGACAAATGCAAACAATTCAGTCAAACAAACAATTATTTAACCATTCAAAGACATAGGGTATTTTCATTCCCTTACATCCTTGAATTAGAGAGAGATACATGACGAGTGAGCAGTTAGAGAACTACCAAAATAATGCACTGGGCAGAGAGTTCATGTTACTTAGACAAGTGCTAGGATACCAGAAAAGAACTTAAAAATACACAACTAGTCCATATCATGACAAGTCATTACTGATCATGACAATACAATACAATACAAAGGAAAAGAAACCAGCTCAGATCAGAACAGGATACACAAATTATGCATGAAGAAAATGAGGTGGAACACTCAGTTACTGGCAGCTAGACATCCAAGTTATCAAACAAGTCTAATAGCAAAGAAAATGTACCTCTCCATACAGTTGTATGATTACCAGATCAGGATGAGTTTTCAAACCTCCAAAAAGATGCACTTTGAAATTTTAGCCTTGTAAACTTTGTTTTTAATCTGTTTGTATAATTGTCAAATTGATTGCACATGCCTATGTAGAATTATGTATATGTATTCAGCATAAGTTTTATCTTTGGCTAAGGAAGAATGTGGTGTGTTATTTCTCACAGTGAGTATGCCTTTAACAGACATCTTCATGATATCATACAAAAACTGAAAGAACTGAAGATGCTGTAAATCAGAACAAAAACAGAAAATGCTGGAAGAGCTCAGTAGGTCTGGCATCATCTGTGGAGAGAGAGATCAGAGTTAATGTTTCAGGTCCAGTGACCCGTCCTCAGAACTTTGAGTCTGACCCAAAAACTTTGAGCAAAACGTTAATTCTGATTTGTCTCCACAGATGCTGCCAGATCTGCTGAGCTTTTCCAGCAATTTCAGTTTTGGTTCATGATATTATCACTGCTTCATAGCATGTGACCTGAGGATAAAAAGATATTATGTTCCATCTTACCTTGGACCACCAAAATCATGCTCCTCTGTTGTAAAGTGGCAGCTTAATATTACCCCAGGCATTTGTGTCTGACAACTGTAATGTTTGTATAAAATAGTTAGTTGTAATAAATGTCTGTTATATTCTTCAATATGTATGCCTAACATCTTATGTTACTGGAGATAATATAAGCATTGCCACATCAGGTAAAAACACCTGTTGGAGTCAAGCTCACATCAAGTACTATGTCATAGTTCAACAGGTGAATCTCACCTATGATTGCAGTAAAATGGGTGTGGGGGTAGATTTAACCTTTGACAGAGAAAAAGGTGTAAACATTCCGAATCCTGAAAGTACAGAATTAATTGTACGGCTGAAGACTATGAGGAAAACAAATGCAACTTTAAATGAAATTAAAATTGCCAGTGCAGCATCTGACATTAGGAGCAAGCAGCTCTTTTTCAACTACTAAGAGAACTTGCTAATGGGATGTTCAACTAGGTTGCATAAATAATGTAAACAAAAAAAAATAAAAAAATAGTTTTTGTTTGCATGACTAAAAGTAGAAGGTTGCAGTCAAATTACACTTTCCTTTAAACATAAACATTTAAACATAGCATATGTACACTTTCGGAAATACTGATAGCTTTTTCAGTCTAGAATCCATTTCCTACAGATTAATCAATTTTCCTGTATATTCATTCATTTGGCTTCTGACCCTTGCGAAGAATTGTTTTGCTGCACTGTCAATCTGATCATGTGAAACACCACAAAACTGTCACATACAACAAGTAAATGCCTAATTAAATACTTTAAACGTGGACTAAAGTGAGAAAAATCTCAACATGTACACATGAAATAATTGCAACATGAATAGTATGCATTTAAGTGGGATAACAAGGTGTAGAGCTGGATGAACACAGCAGGCCAAGCAGCATCATAGGAGCAGGAAGGCTGACATTTCCGGCCTAGACCGTGGCACGAGTTTAATTCCAAAATTAGCCTATTAACTGATTTAGTTTCCCCAAGACATTTGTAATGATTAAAATTGTACAACTATTGAAGGATGTTTTAGTCTTGCAGTTAGACAGACTAAATGTCATCTCCTAAATTTCAGTTATAGCTAAACTATTTTAATCAAATATTTACAATACAAACAATGTCAATATTATATTTCGTGCTATACTGCAGTCAGATTATAATTTAGGTAGGGCTCAACACCATGCAGCTGACATATTTTTACAAGGATGAAGTTAATATATTCAGCATGAAAGCAAATCCAAGATTTGTGTGCACAGAAATATTAATATTCAGAGGATAAGCAAAATACTCAGAAGCATCAATGCTAAAATATTAATAGCTACACACTAATACATCTCAACACAGAAAGACTCCAGAAGTACTCCTAGTAACTTTTGCACTTAATGCTGATAAAAGGTAATGCATAACTAAAGTGCAGGTTGAACATAGTCATTGAATACCCAGTAATTCAACTTATAAATTTGTTATTTCATCCTACACTGATGAGACAGAATATTTTGTGTCACCTGTAAAAACGACAAGCGAAATTAACACAATAATGCAAGCATCAAATTGGATCTTGACACTCTTGCAGTACTGAATTTCATAGTAGGAGACTCTAATTACTTGCATTTTGGAATTTTGTGTAATCTTTATTTCACATTTGCTTTTAACTATTTTATCTGATGTCTAGTATACCTACTGGCTCGAATGATCAAAAATACTTTTCAGATTCACCTCCTTTGTCATGAAATATTCTATTTATTTTAATAAGATCATCCCTGAAATATTACCCATCAGACTGTAAGCTTAAGGTTATTCCAGTCTTTCTCCAATGCTCATAACCAGGGGTTATTCTTTTTACTATCTTCTGCACCTCTCAATTACATTTATACACCACAAAGTTGGAAATCAAAGTTGCATACAACATTTTAAATAGAGTCTAACCAGTCCAATACAAAGGCATAACTTCAACAGACTTAATGGTATTCTGGCATTATACCTTCTATTCAATTTAATTACTTTGTATTTAATACAATTACTTCTCCACACAGACTCAGTCTACCAACATCCAGGACATTACTGTAGAAGTTTGTCAGTACAGTGTCCTAGGCCCAATTATCTTCAGTTGTTTCCAGGATTTTCAGGTCAGAGCTGGGGATATTCACTGAAAATTGCACAATGTTCAGCATCATTCACTGAAGTAGCCTGTGTCCATGTGCAACAAGACCCAGTCAACATCCAGACTTGGGCTGATAAGTAGCAAGTAACATTCATGACACACAAGTGTCGGGCAAAGACCATCTCCAACACGAGAGAACTCAGTCATCACCCTTTAATGTTCAACGGCAAATCATTACCAAATGTCCTACGACCAATATCTTGGGGGTTACCATTGAGCACAGTAGCACCAAGAGTGGGTAACAGGCTAGGAATTCTATGGCAAATTACTCACCTCCTAATTCCTAAAGCCTGTTTGCCACCTATAACACACAACACAGCAATGTGATGGCATATTCTCCACCTGCCTGGATAGGTGCAATTCCAACAACACTCAAGAAGCTGGATATCATCCAACACAAAACTGTGACTGGTACCCCAACCACCACATGCATTCATTCCTTCCACTACTGGATGTACTGGAGTTAGTCACTGAAGTTTACTAGACAGCATCTACCATATCTGCAGACTTAGAAGCGCAATGGCAGTAGGTACACTGGAACACCATTGCTTGAAAATTCATCTCCAAGTTAAATCACCATCCAGATGTGAAACTATACCGCCATACGTTCATTGTCACTGGGTTAACATCGTGGAAATTCCTTCCTAACAGCACTACAGCAGTTCCTACATTTCAAGGACTGCAATGGCTCAAGTAGACTGTTCACCAATACCTCCTCCAGGGCAATTAGGAATGGGGAATAAATACTGGTCTAGTCAGTGATATCCCTTGAATAAACATACCCAATTTGCATTCAAAGTTTCTCAAAGTTAATAGGATGCAATTCTTTCAATATGCAATTGCACTGGGCAACATCAAGTTTCGATGGTTTCTCTGCCCAATTGTGTAACAGTCAAAATCTTTCCGCCAAACTTCAACTATATAATTTGTGACTACAATACCTAAAGTTGACAGTGGAGTAGGGAGGCTGAAGCGGGGCTTGTCCGCTCCCGTCTGCTTTCTCTTTATTTTTATTTTTTTTAAAAAAACTTTTGTCCTTTTTTCTTCGTCGTTTTCTTTTCTTTTAAGCCTCCGGCGGCGGCAGCGGCAGCAATGTCAGGATGAAGTGGACACGGTTACACACAGCCCGGGGTCTCCCAGCGAACGCAGAACAGGCGCAGGTGCCTGAAGGAGAAAGGCAGTCTCGTCCCCATGTGAGGGTCTTTGTCTTTGGCGTGCAGGCATTCCAGCGGTCTCACAGGTGGTCTCATCCAGGAGTTGTGATCTCGGCACAGCAACGACAGTCTTCTTTGGACGCTTCCGAAGTATCCAGCAGCCCGGCGTGACAGTCCCGTCCCAGCTGCATCTTCACGATCTTCCACCATTCCTATATCAACATTCCCCGAACCCAGGAACCGTTAACTGAACTGTGATGAACTTTTGTCTTAATTCTACTGTTTTATTATTATTATTATTATTATCATCATCATCATGTACAACTTTTGTCATTAGTATAGGCACAATGGTGAGGTGATTTTAAAAACTTTTCAATGTATTTTTCATGTGAAAGTACACGGTACTATAAATTTCCATTCTAATCTAATTTAGAGCAGCTTTCAAATTCAGCAATCTTCTAAATCTCTCTATATATGGAAAGTACGGGCCCAAACGAGGGTGAAACTACATTTTTGAAGGTATTTACAATAACTTTCCATTAAAACTCATAAAGTACAAATAGAAAGCCTCACAAAATAAATCCTCTCAAGATGGTTTCCATCACAATAAATCTCATAGCTGCAGTAAAATCTCACAAATATTGTCATCTTTTTTGATTTAATTTATTTTCAGTGAATTCACAAGTTACAAATACATTGTACATGATTGCAAGGGCTCTAAATAACCAAATTTAGTCGTCCTTGTGTTTTTTACAGATTGATAATGTATCTGAATACACTTTTTTGCAAGTAATAAGTGGATTGTTGATTTTCAAACTATGCTGTTATAATTGTAACAAAGTCTAGTTAAAGACTTAAATTTAAATATTCACACTAAAATTAGACACAATATATATGCTAATTTAGTGACCGCATGATTACATTAAATTACTGCTTAGTGCCTATTCACCAATAATTGAACAAACCTTTTTGTTGAAAAAAAACTTATGAATCCTTTCAGTGATTATAGCAGGTCATGAATTTCATAATTTTTATATATTGACACAAATATTTTGGGGAAAATTGTAGTTCATTTTCAGTTGTGATTTCTCACCGCAACCTGAATCCACACTTAACCCTAAACAAAAAAACCAAAGAACTGTGGATGCTGGAAATCAGAAATAAAAACAGAAATTACTAGAAAAACTATTATTTTTCATGGAAAATAACAGGCTAAGAATGAGTCATAATATATCAGCAGATCACCAGCTTAGTGTACCACAAGCAAGACAGGAGGAAGAAAGTATTTGCAGCACGAATAGAAAGCTGATTGATGGACAAGCAGGAATAGTTATTGCAGAGTTGGGAAAAAGATTGAAAGCTATGTATTGCAGAGATCAATACTGGGTCCATTTTTGTTCCCAATGTTGTTGATTTGGTCTTAAGCAAATAGAGTTCATTATCAAAACTTACTGAGGACCCAAGAGAGGAGGCGATGACAAGGAAAGAAGGCCAATATGAATCTTCAGGAGAATGTAGACAGATTTGGAGAATAAGCAGAAAAATGAAATTTTCAATGGAAAGTCACTGAAGATCAGGAGATCAAATTAATTGTTTTGTTGAAAGCCCAGTTAAATAAATTAACTAAAGGTATTTTGAGTTTTATAAACAAGAACACAGTGTACAACAATGAAGACATTATAAAGATATTTACTCAAAACTTTGGTTTGGTCTCAGAAAAGTCATTAGTCCATATTTGGACAACCATTATAGAAAAGACATTAAATTCATGGTGCGGAGAACAGATTCACTACCATAGCAGAGATGAAAAAGTATAGTCATAAGAAACAACATGAGCACCAAAGGTTCTCTCACTGAAGCTGAGAAGGCTAAGGCAACCTCAACAAGATTTTTCAAATGATAAAGAATTTTGAATGTGAAATGAGGGAAACGGTTTCTTCTGGTTAGAAAAAACAGTAGTAAGAGAAAATCAATTTAAAATTTACAGACAAATAGAATGAGGTGAGAGATTAAGAGATTTATTATTCATGGAATGTAATGTCACAACAGCAAAGGACAAGAGAGCCGGCACAGACACAATAGCCCAAATGATCCTCATTTTGTGCTGTCAACATCTATGAAAACAAACTGTTCATGCATTTTGAAGCCAAGCAGGATAACTGTTCATTAATTCAGAACTTGGAATCAACCCAGGTTTTGAAAATAGTTAAATCTGCTGTGGGAAGATTACCAATAATCTGTTTTGAGTCCCTTGGTAAATCACATGGTACAATCCCATAAGGGGTGACCATTTCTGGGTTTTAAATTCCATAGATACTTGACAGCTTTATGTAATATTGGTAGTTGCCTATCTAATTTCCTTTAGTCCAGTTTGGAGAAGAATTATTTCTAAGTCATTCTATGACAATAGTTGGCATTTCTTGTGCAATCATTGTAGAGGCAAACATTCAAAGGGTAACTGGACACACGGAGCTTTGTCTCTCTCTCCAGGCATTCTCATTCATTCCTCTTAGCTGAGTATTCTGAGGGTTAGCAATGTGTTGGGTTTTGTTTTGATATCCAAGATGAAGTCTACTATTGTCCAATCTTTAATTTCAACAAACAAAGGCCTAACATATTGCTCCAATGGCAATAAGTGAGAAGACTGTATAAAGCGGAGGTTGACCCCCACCCCTCCCCCGTCTGATAACTAAAACCAAAACACCAAGAGAGAAGTGCCTCACCCTATAATCTGTTAAGAGGAGTGTGAGAAGGGGTGTAATCCATTTTTTCAGCAACTCTTAGCGGTTAAGTAAAATAAACCCCTGACACTCACTTTATAATCAACAAGTAACAATTTATTTATCTAACTCTAACAGTGAGCAAATTAACTAAATTATTAACAAACCGAATAAACCCCTTCTAACTATTAACCATTCCCAAATAACAAGATTCTAATCGTATGCCGTTTCAACAAATACAAGCCCCACCTGTATAAAACAAAAAATAATAAAAATAGAATTTACAGAAATTACAGAAATCTCTAGAAATTACAGCCAGGTTACATGTCTTCCAGCAGGGTCTGTGCCTTCTCCGTCGAATGTTCTGTCAGGAATTCCTTCTCCATCTGATTCTTCTGTCAGGAATATTAACTAGTTGTGCCGTGGGTACCTTTGATTTCGATGGTGCTTTCTCTAAAACTTTGTGAAGACTGTGAGAGCTAGCGAATCACTTTTGAGGGCTGAGAGCTGTTAACTCTTGCAGATGGCAGTTCGCTCTCCCGTCTTCGTCTAATTGCCCCCTCTTTTATACCCTTGATGACATATTAATATTATTTACAATAGGATTGGTCCTATGTTGTAAAAACCATCAAATTTAAATTTAATTGCTTTTTGGTATCTGGGTGCCTAGCTCAAATTAATTGGCTAAATTCAAAACTTGTCTTGATAACAAAACAAAACTGCTGCTTGGCCTGCTGACTGTATAGCCTTTTGTTACAAATGTTTCAATTCAGATGCTCTATGCACCTGCAAACGCACAAGCTGCTGCCCACCGACATCCTTTTTGAATGTCTGAGCATAGAAAAAGCACATCATTTTTTAAAGGGACCACACACTGACTTTCCCCCCAAAAAATCTTACAAACACCAAATTCTAACGACCTGCCTTCCAATCCATAAATATGCTACCCAACTTCACAACAGTCTGATGTTAAAAGAGAACATCAAACATCCTGACAATTTCAAAGAGCAATTTACACCAAAAGTCATTTTCTGAGGAGGCTATACCACTAGATATTGGGCTTACTGTGGAAAGCGAGGTTCCAATTAAGGGAATGGTCCCTATATATACGTAAGAGAATTATCTGATGAAACATTAAAATTGTAACAAGGAATCTTCTATAATTGTCATGTATGATTTTTTAGTGGTCAAAGAGCTACTTCCTACTTTTCATTTAAAGCCTAGTCATGAGAAAATCTGTGAGAAACTGGGAAAGAAGACATTTCTCATTCACAAAACTCAGCTGGGATGCCTTCATCAGCATGAAAGCAAACTTACATTCTAAAACATTTCTATTCACATTTACAATAATTTGCATAATGATTGCTTTTATTCTTTTTGGTGACATAGTGTGATGATTTTGAATGTGGAAACAAAGAGCCTCAGTTGGTAAAATCAATGTATTTTCAACCATTCAGAAATCTAAAGTCTTTCTCTCCAAAGCACCAATGAAGCATTCAATTGTTTAACAATTCCAGGATTCTGGTTGTCTCTGCTGTATATAAAAAAAATTCACATGTTTAGTCATTATGCAAAGAACTTCAATAATCAGTTCTAAAATCACCTTTTACTAATTTCAGCACAGGACTCCTGTATTGATCCCTATAGTCTAACTGAAAGTAAAATTTGCTTGTATTTTCTATGTCTCTAATCTTACATATCACCTTATAAAATCACCTGTCGTACACTTTTCTCTGCTACAAAGCCAAAACTTAAGCGGGGGGTGGGGGGCGAGGAAGACAGGTAAAATCAGTCTCAAAGCTCTTTTATGCATTTAAATACTGAAGTCAATGTCTCCTATATCTTGGCAATCAAAACTGGTGCAATCTGAGCAGAATACGATAAATGTAAATCTCATTAATTCCTCTGATTTAAACTGTTTTGACAAGGTCGTCCAACATGTCATTTAACTTTGTTGGTTGCAGAGGCCACAGCGATTCCTAGATTTCTTCCAGCTTCATCCTTACCTATTACTGCATTCTGCATCTATGTGTCATCTATTTCTTTACAACACTTTACATTTCTCCACATTACATTTCATCTAGCATTGCCCTTATTCAACTCATTTCATAATTTCTCAGCTGCCTTCTCAGATTTCTCTACCGCACCTGGTTTGGTATTATCTGCAAATCTGGCTACTCTGTATTGAATTTCTGAATCCAGGTCATTAGAAATAATTAGATCCAGCATCAAAATCCTAAGGCGCCGAACACGGTCATATCCTTCACAATGACATTTCGTTTCCAGCGAGAAAACCGTACTTCCTACCCATTCGTTAGTTTCTATTCAGCCTTAAAGCTCAAGCTTAAAAAATCTTTTGCACAGAACTTTATCAAAAACAATTTTCTCCTTGCCGGTAGACATTTCAGCTCCATTGTTCATGTTTCATTCTCAAGCCACAAGCAATAAGCAGAAACAATCCTTGAAAAACCAGATATAGAAATAAATGCACGTGGGAATGGAACAGGGAAGAAATCCACTACTTCCCCTAAGGACTCTTAAAGCTGACCCAGTGAAACATGTCTTATTTTTAAAAGTGAAAATATTTAAAGCATGCTTCCTCCCTTTTAAAACGTAATTGCACAAATCTCGCAGGCATAACGAAAAGTTCCTTTTGAAGTTCCAAGTAATTCAAGGCCGTCCCTTCAAGAAAGTGACAAATATTTGAGGAAACGTCGTTGTTGAACATAAAACTAGGTCAGTTACATTGAGTATCCTTTTGAAATACAGGGACAATAACCTAGAGTACAAATTATATGGTACATCGCTATCAGATGTTGACAAAGTAAGTGGTTAACAAATACAGAAAGCGATCTGTATCTCATCTTCCCCGATCCCAAAGTTTAACTTTTTTTTACCAGCGATCTGGGAATCATTGTTTTCACTGCAATGAACGCGTTTCCACCTTTAAAATTTAAATACTTTAATTCCGTCGCACAAATCACTGCTTTAGAATTCAACCCTGATTTACAAGGAAATAATTCAGAAGATAAGAAACTGGTACAAAATCAACGAGATTTGAGTTTCTTTACCTCCGGCACTCGTCTTAATCTCACTTTGTTCCTCTCATTCAAACGACTCGCTCTTCCCGCAGCACAACTGCTGCACGCAGCAAAAGCTCCTGGTGGACCTTGCAGAATTACTTTTTAAACCTTCATGAAGAAAGAAGGTTTGAAAGCGCAGGACACCTCCTGGAGAACACTACCGCCCTCGAGTGTTGCTCCACTCACAGAGGCCGCGGGCGGGGCCAACTCCGGGCCGCTCGCGCTCCCGCCGGCCGTTAGTGAGAGCCGCTCGTGGCCCGCGCGCCTTCCCTGGGTCCTGCTGCCATCTGCCAGCTGCTGGCGTCACACGCACTGCGAGGGGCGCAGCGCCGGAGAGGGAAATCAAACGACAACTACACCTCATCTACAGAAAGCAGGAATCCTCCACTTTAACTGCAGAAGGCAGGACCCTCCATTTTGACCACAGAGGTGTGGGAAAACCAGCACCAGTGAAACAGGTCTGTTATACTGCAGAAACAAAAGCCCTTAAAGCACAGAGAATAAAGCAGAATTCATATAACTTGAGAATTAAAAGTTTTTAATGCAAAAAGAATAAATAATCACATGAGGAAATGGCAGCATAAAGACACTGGCTGAAACATTTAATTTCATAAATGAGCCAATTAGAAGGCAGAATTGGATATCATGGAGAACACAGCTTTTGAGATGCAGAATTGTTTCTAAACAAAACACGTTAACACATTTTTGGTTGCAACTGGGACTACAGCCGAGGATGCTGTAGTTCACCAAGACATAAAATAAGTCACAGATACATTTGATGAAGTTTAGCATGCTTTTGGGAATCATGGACGGAATTTTTTTTTCTGGGGACTGAAATCAGAAAAGGATAGTTTTTAAAACCTATCCTTGTGGAAGCATTTGCTGCATGTTTTAAAAGCAAGCTAATTTTATACTTGTTTGTTAAAGCAATGAGGCAAGATTAGTTGCACCAGGGGCCTATACAAAATAAAATTTGACCAGCAGCATGTAGGTGATGGGTCTGTGTGGTGATGACCAGTTGTTGGTTACAAAGGCTTCCTGTGTGTCAAGAAAAATGTGATTGGTCTCCAGAAACTGACCAGCTTATGGGTATGAATGAGAAAGGGAAAAGACTTTGGACCTCCTAAAGGTAAGATGGTGTCCTTTTCTCTAAAGTAATAAAGAACCTGTAGCCTGAAGAAGGCAAGTTTATTTTCATTCACCAGTTGCTGCAAATTGTATTTTGAAAAAATAAGCAGAGTGTTTCTATGTTGTGAACCAGTCACCCTGTGACCCCTGCAAGCAAGCGAAAGTACCTGGAGAAGAGAGATCAACAAACATCAAAACCTGACAAGCAAAAGGATCATCTCAGTCAACCCTGTGCACAATGGCCATTGAACTTCTGGTTTTTCCCTCCACCAGTGCTTTTCTTTTTGTGTGTGTGTGTAGCAGGAGTTTGATACAGTAGAGATCTATCTAAGGTTCTCGAGTAGATTTGTAGCTCGGGTTGTGGATGCTGTGGTTAGTTTGCTCGCCAAGCTGATTCATTAGTTCACAATTATTTAATAATAATATTTAATACCAGGCAGGAAAACACAATAGCACTTCATCGGAGGCTGCACTGATGATGTTACCCAGCAGGGCAATGAAATGTCTGCGAATTAACGAACTGGCTCCGTGAGTGATCCAACCACAGCAGTAGAGATTTATGTTGATTATTTAAGGTTGTTTACTTGTAAATAGAACCTATGTATTTGCAAATGCAGTTTTGGCATTCATTTCAAGAGGGATAGAAAACAAGAGCAGAGATGTACTGCTGAGGCTGTATAAGGCTCTGGTCACATCACATTTGGAATATTGTGAGCAGGTCGGGCCCCGTATCCACGAAAAGATGTGCTGGTATTGGCGGTTTACAAGAATGATCCCAGGGATGAAGGGCTGGTCATTTGAGTGGTTGAGGCCTCTGGGTCTGTACTCTGCAAAGTTTACAGGGATGAGGGGTGATCTCATTGAAACTTATAGTGTACCTTGATAAAATTTTTAATTTCCATGATGATTTTGGAAATAACAGGGCTTGATTTCCAGCATACTACACCACTATGGCATAACAATTAGTCTAATCTTAGGACAACTAAAATCCTTGAAAGAAAAATAATTAACAGAAAAGCTTAGCATCAAGGCAAATCCATTGATGATTTTACTAAACCTCTATAGTATGCTGGAACTATTTGATAATGAAACTTTGAAAGCAGAATCCACAAGAGACTTTTGTTGTTGTTGGACTTCCTAATAAGTCATTGTTCAATTTATTACAGTACAAAGAAAACTTAACCTGGAGAAAGCCATTCAGATGTTGCAGGAAGCAGAAATCAGGAACCACAGAGAAACCCTTAAAAGAGCAGAGCAACCTTATTACAAAAGAACAACAGAATCCATTTAGGTTGTTGAGGTTGGTTGGCTCGCCGAGCTAGTTTCTTGTTTTGCAGATGTTTCGTTATCATGCTTGGTAACATCCTCAGTGCAGCCTCTGATGAAGCATCGGTGTGTTTTCCTGCCTGGTTTTTAAACTTTGGGGTCCGTTGAGATGGATTGCCTCACTTCCGGTTTTCCTTCGTAGTGGAATGTATATGGGGTTGAGTTCAATGTGTTTATTAATAGTATGCTTTGTGGAGTGCCATGCTTCTAGGAATTCTCGTGCCCGTCTCTGCCTAGCCTGTCCCAGGATCTTGGTGTTGTCCCAGTCGAAATGGTGGTTCTCCTTGTCCATGTGGATTGAGATGAGTGAGTATTGGTCATGTCTTTTTGTAGCCAGTTGGTGTTCATGTACTCTTGTTGTTACTTTCCTTCCTGTTTGTCCAATGTAGTGTTTCTCGCAGTCTCTGCGGGGGATCTTGTAGATGACATTGGTCCTGTCCATGGTGGGGAGTGGGTCTTTAGTTCGGGTGAGCAGTTGTCTTAGGGGTGACGTGGGTTTGTGTGCCACTCTGATGCCCAGCGGTTGTAGGAGTCTTGTGGACTCAACGGACCACAGAGTTTTAAAAACCAGGTGGGAAAACACACCGACGCTTCATTGGAGGCTGCACTGAGGATGTTACCAAGCATGGTAACGAAACGTCTGCAAAACAAGAAACCAGCTTGGCAAGCCAACCAACCTCGACACCCACAACCTGAGCTACAAATCTACTCCAAAACCTTAGAATCCATTTAGTTGATGTCCAAACCATTAAAAGGCATACAAGATGCGATAACAGAAATAGACCATACAGTAGAAACTGAGATTCAATGTCAGCACTGTGGAACAAAGAAACCTCATTGGAGAAGGCAGTGCCCAGCTACTACACAAGAATGCCATATCTGTAAAATCATAGGTCACTTCCAGAAGAGGGATGTGGACTTCGTTACAAAGCAGCAAAAGGTTAAATAGCTACTCAAAGAAAGATATTGGGAGATAGAGTAACCTACAAAAGAAGAGAAATCAAATGTGTTCCTGGGGGAAATTAGTGATTCAAGTTAATTGTTTTGGCAAGAAACAATTTGTGAATTGACATCACAATAATTTTATGTTTGAGACTGGAGCAAGTATTATTAGATTGTATACTATAGATGAAGAAACAGAGATTACATCTTACAGTAGAGAAACTACATCATCTAGGAGGTTATGAGTCATCTTTTAACCAACAATCAACAGCTATGATTTCCTTGATGTGTGTTCCATAATTGTTCCATGACCAGATGTTCTATTACTGGCACGTTGTTAAATCATTGTGGCATAACTGGCCAACTTTTGCCTGTTCATTGTCATTTGTAACTTGTTGAAAGCTTTCTGCAATTTTAATAAGGTTGAAGTCATGGAATTAGGCAGGTTTAGTAATAAGGTGAGAAAATGGATAAGTATTCTAACATTTATTTTGATTACTGTTGGGAATTGGGGTGATTAAAAGTTCACGGAAGCAGCAGCTTCTTGGTCTGAACAATTTCTGATTTTAAACTTTCTTACACTATTACAATAAATATGTTATATGATTTGGATAGGGTTCAGTCCAGTAATCCAGAAAGTGAGGTATTTGTACGCACTGAGTTCCTTGGATCTGGAATGCACCAGCTGGGAATGTGGTGGAGGCAGATTCAACAATAGCTTTTAAAAGAAAATTGGATAATAATTAAAAGATAAAGAAAATTACAGGGTGATGGGAATGTGGGACTAGGTCAGTTGCATCGTGGAGATCCAGCCCAGACACCATTTTGACCAAATGTCCTTATCTTGTGCTCTAACCATTCTATGTATTCACCATAGTCTTTTATGAAGACTATTACCAATGTTAAAGAAAGAAGTGAAGAAACATCTTTTATCAAATATTCTCGGATGTATGTATAAATAATTTGATTTTGTCCATGCGCCTTGCATTTATTGTTTATCTCCTATAAAAGGTAAAATGCAGATGTAACAAAATAGTACTACGCTTCTTTTTCTCAGATGCTAATGTCCTTTCCAATATTTCCATTTGTTTTCTGATCAATGGCGTTTTCATTTTATCTAAAATCTAGAATTTGTGATATTAAGTGCTTTGTTTGTTCCTAAAGCTTATAATAAATGATGCATTTCTTTCCACAAATGTAAGCCATTTTGTGTTCTTTGTGATAATAAACCCCTTCCCAACCCTTAATCTCAGTCTCCAGGTAGGGAAGTAGGCAGATAAGCTGATAACACATTTGTGTTTCTGTCAATTTTAGACCAGATCTCAACTAGTTTGTTGTTATGTTCTGAATAATGTTTGTATATCTCTTTGAATAACCCATGCCTGTTCTAAATGAGGAACAATTCTCTTTATGTACAAGTGACTGGAATCATAGAATCCTTACAGTGCTGAAATAGGCCATTCAGCCCATTGAATCTGCACTGGCCCTCCAAAGAGCATCTCACCCAGACCCAGCTCCCCAGCCTAACCCCATAACCCCACATTTTACCATGGCTAATGCACCTGATTTTTTTTCTCCTTTATTCATTCACAGGATGAGGGTGTTGTTGGCTAGGCAGCATTTAACGCTCATCCCTAATTGCCCAGATGATCACCAACAATCTATTCTGGTCCAACCATGTTGATGGGACAGTCAAGAAAGCACAAAAATGCCTCTACTTCTTCCGGAGGCTATCGAAATTCAGCTTGTCTGCAAAGACTCTTTACCAATTTTTATAAATGCACCATTTAAAGTATCCTATCTGGATACATCACAGCATGGTTTGGCAACTGCTGTTCCCAAGACCACAAGAAACTACAGAGAGTTGCGAACACAGCCCAGTGCATCACACAAATCAGCCTTCCATCCATTGACTCCATCTATAATTCCCGCTGCCTCAGGAAAGCAATCAACTTAATCAAAGAACCTCCCACACCAGTTATACTCTCTTCTACCCTCTTCCTTTGAGCAGAAAATATAAAAGTTTGAATGTATGTACAAACAGATTCAAGAACAACTTCGTCCCACTGTTATCAGACTTTTGAACAGACCTCTCAAATGTTGACTTTAATCTGTTACTCTGCACCTTCTTTGCAACTGTAATACTGTATTCTGCACTCTGTTTTGCTACCCTGATGCACTTTGTATGGTACAGTCTGCCTGTATAGCACATAAAACAACACTTTCCACTGTATCTTGGTATATGTGACAACAATAAGTCAAATCAAATCAATTCAGAACTGGAGTCTAAACTTCGAACATTGACACATCAGTGAGGGGGAAGAGTTATCTGGATGCTGTGTTTCAGGAGGAAGTCACACCCTTGAGATTACCGACCTCGAATTCAGTCAGGGATCAGGGACAGGAGGGTGTGACTATGAGCAAGACCGGTAGATGATCCAGGAGGCAGTGCTGAACAAGCCTCAGCCCTTGAGCTTGTCTAACAGATTTGCGATTCTTGCTCATTGTGTGGATGAGAATGTGGGCTGTAGGGAAGAAGAATGAACTGACCAATAGCACCACGGTACACGGAGCCATTCAAGAGAGGGAAGAGAAATGTAGTTGTAATCAGGGTGGTATATTCAGGGGAATATACAGGGTTCTCTGTGGTCAGCATCGAGAATCCTGAAAGTTGTGTCACCTGTCTGGTGTCCGGGTTCAGGATATTTCATCTGGGCTGCAGAGAAGAACAATATAGTTGTCGTGGCCCACATAGGTACCAATGATATAGGTCGAAAGAAGAAAGAGATTCTGCTGAGAGAATATGAGCAGCTGGGCCGAAACTAGAAAGCAGCGCCAAAAAGGCAATAACCTGCTGATTATTACCTGAGCCATAAGCTAATTGGCACAGGGTCAACAAGGTTAAAGAGGTAAATGCGTGGCTCGGAGATTGGTGTCGGAGAAACGGGTTTGACTTCGTGGGACATTAATGACGGGGTTGATTGTTACCAGAAAATAAAAGGATGTGCAAAATGCGTGAATGTCATATTGTACAAAGGAACCACAAAAGGGGAAAAGGGAAAATTCAATAATAGAACACACATAAAGGCTTTGTATCTTCTTGCATGATGTAATCGGAATAAGGTAGATGAACTGATAGCACAAATTGAGGTAAACGAATATGATCTCCTAACCATAATGGAAATATGGTTATAAGGAGATCAAAACTGGGAACTTAACATTCAGGGATATTTGATCTTTTGGAGGGACAGGTGGGATGGAAAAGTTGATGGGGTAGCACAGTTAATAAGAAGTTAAATAAGGACAGTTGGGAGAGATGATCTAGACTCAGATGATGTAGAGACCATTTGGGTGGAGGTGAAAAAAAAAACAGCAAGGGAAAGACGACATTGTTTGGAGTAGTGTCCAGACCCCAAACAGTAGCCTTTCCCACAGAGTAGCTATGAATCAACAAATAATAGAAGCATGTAAGAAGAACACAACAATAATTATGGGTGTCATTAATCTTCATGTCAATTAGGTTAATCAAATTAGAAAGGATGGCTACGACAATGAATTCATAGAATGCATTGGGATAGTTTCCTTCAGCAACATGTCATGGGGCCAGCAAGTGAGTAGGCTATCTTGGATCTGGCAATGGATAATGAAATGATTTGAAAAAGTAAAACTTTAAGCAAAATTTCTCCTAGGAAGCAGTGATCATAACAGGATGGAGTTTAATATTCAGTTCAAGAATGAGGAACTTGGGTCAGAAACAACTGTGTTTAACTTAAATAAAGGGTATTACAATGAAATGAGGATAGAGTTAAAGTGGACTAGGCAGATAGATTAGCAGGAATAATAGTAAGCAAGCAGTGGCAGACATTTAAAGGAGGTAATTCATGTCTCTCAGCAAAAATACACCACAGTAGGAACGAAAGATTCTAAAAGGATAACCCAACAATGGCTAACCAAGGAACTTAAGGAGAATATTCAGTTGAAAGAAAAAGCATACAAGAAAGCAAAAGTCAATGATTACTCTGAAGACTGGGATAAATTCAGAATCCAACAAAGGAGGACTAGAAAGATAATAGAGAGGGTGGCATGGTGGCTCAGTGGCTAGCACTGCTGCCTCATAGTGCTAGATACTGGATTCAATTCTACCCTTGGGTGCTGTCCGTGTGGATTCTGCACATTCTTCCCATGTTCCGGTTTCCTCCCATAGCCCAAAGATGTGCAGTTTAGGTGGAATGGCTATGCTAAATTGCCCAGTGTTGAGATGGATTAGCCATGGGAAATGCAGGGTCATAAGGTAAGGGGGTGGGTTTGGGTGGGATGACATTTGCAGGGTCAATGTGGACTTGATGGGCTGAATGGCCTGCTTCCTAGTGAGGAATATGAAGGTGACAATAAGAGTTGTTTTAAATATATAAAAGGAAAAGAGATTAAGGTGAATATAGGCCCCTTAGAAAATGAATCTGGAGAAACAGCTTTGGGGACCAAGAAAATGACAGACGAGTTAAACGGATATTTTGCCACTGTCTGTACAGTGGAAGATATTTTGAACATTCCATTAATACTAAGGAGTACAGGCAGGAAATAAGTACCATCACCATCACTAAAGTAGTAATACTGGACAAACCCGATGGGGCTAGAGGTAAGCTTACATCTGAAGATCCTAAAAGAGGTAGCTACAGAAATAGTGGATGCATTGGTTGCAATTTTCCAAAAATCTAGATTCTGGAGAAGTACCAGAGGATTGGAAAACTGCCTATGTGACATTGCTATTCAAAGAGATGGAGACAAAAGCAGGTAAGCAAAGGCTGATTAGCCCATTGCTGGAAAAGTACTGGAATCAATAATTAAGGAAGTAATAGCAGAACATTTAAAAAATCGTAACCTATTTAATCAGAGTCTGCATGGCTGCATGAAAGGGAAATTGCATCGGACTAATTTATTAGAATTTTGAGGAATTTTCAACCAGAGAGTGAATAGAGGGGCACCAGTAGATGTATTGTATTTGGAATTCCAGAAGGTATTGATAAGGTATCTAATAAAAGGTTGTGATAAGAGCCCATGGTGTTGAAGATAGTATATTGGCATGATAAAGAACTGACTCATGGACAGGAAAAAGTGAGTGGGGATAAGGGGTTCTTTTTCAGGTTGGTGATCAGTGACCAGTGGGGTTTCACAGGGATCAGTGCTTAGGCCGCTCTTGTTTACAATACATATTAATGACTTGAAGGAAAGAAGTGATGTATTGTAGCTGAATTTGCAGACAACACAAAAATAGCGGATTGAGAGAGGGATACAAACAGTTTACTGACAAATATTGATAGGTTAAGTTAGCAAAAAGTTGGCAAATGGAGTATAATGTGGGAAAATGCAAAGCTGTTCATTTTGGAAGAGAAAGCAAAAGAATAGAATATTATTTAAATGGAGTAAAGCTACAAAAACCTGCAACACAACGAAACTTGGGAGTAGAGATAGTAGGAACTGCAGATGCTGGAGGATCCGAGACAACAAGGTGCAGGGCTGGATGAACACAGCAGGCCAAGCAGCATCATAGGAGCAGAGAGGCTGACGTTTCGGGCCTAGACCCTTCATCAGGGGAAGGGGGTTCTGAAATAAATAGGGAGAGAGTGGGAGGTGGATAGAAGATGGATAGAGGAGAGGATAGGTGGAGAGGAAACAAACAAGTCGAAAGGCGGGGATGGGGCCAGTAACACCTTCTAACAAGGGCCCTTCTAGGCCCGAAACGTCAGCCTCTCTGCTCCTATGATGCTGCTTGGCCTGCTGTGTTCATCCAGCCCTGCACCTTGTTGTCTCGAAACTTGGAAGTACTTATGCACAAAACAGAAAACTAGCATAGGTACAGCAGGTAATCAGAAAGGCAAACAGAATGTTTGCCTTCATTTTAAAGGGCTTGGAGTATAAGAATAGGGAATCGTTATTGCAACAGAAAAAGGTGCTGGTAAGACCACTCTGCAGTATTGAGAGCAGTTTTGGTCCCCCTTGTTTAAGGAAAGGTATCATTTCACTGGAGGCAGTTCAGAGAAGGTTCACTAGGATGATCCCTGGAGAGATTGTCTTATGGGCAAAGGCTAAACAGATTGGGACACTACTCACTGCAGTTTAGAAGAATGATCAACAATCAAGGTTTTCCACTGATTCCGACTGACTCCAAAGAAAGACGGCACAATGGTTTTATTGTTGGAGACCAATCATCTTAGACCCAGAACATCTCTGTAGAAGTTCCTTCAGGTTGTGTTCTGAGCCTAATCATGTTCAATTACTTCCCTCCATCAAAAGGCTAGCAGTGGGGATGTTTGCTGATGACTGCACAGCATTCAGAATGATGCAACACTCCTCAGATACTGAAATGACCCCTGCACATCTGCAGCAAGACCTGGACAATATTCTTGCTTGGGCTGTGAAGTGGCAAGTAACATTCGCACCATACAAATGCCAAAGAAATGCAAGAGAGAATCTAATCAGCTCCCTTTCACTCAGTGGTTCAGGTTGTATCTAGATATTCCAGCAGCCTTGGGACAGGATTTTGCCAGACCATAGAGTTTGCCAAACTGGGGATGTCATTTGTTAGCACCAGCATGGGAAAATTTTAAACTCACTTAAAATGCACTGTGCAACATATAATGAGTTGAAAAGTAGTTATTTTAGAGAATGTAGATTTTCTTTCATTTATCAGTACAATTCCAGAAAACCAGAAACACTGTGGATTCTTTGGAAAACCAGATGTACTGCAATGTTTACACCAAGAGAACATGCTGGACCACAAAGGCGTAGCAGCAATATTCATATCCCACAAATTAATAATAAAAAGAAACATGACAAGGGTTTGGTTTCTAGTTTTGAAACTGCAGCACTGGCCCCATGCATCACTTTCAAATATTCCTGAAAATAAGGGATAATTATTCATAGTGGTTTAACTGACTAGCATCCACTGCTATTGGGAGTCTGCCTCCAGGTAAAATTCTTCCACTTAACTATCTATATCTCTTTGCAGACTCTATTTTTCACAACTTGTTTTTTTCTAACTATTTTTGTATTATCAACAAATTTGGTCAAAACACACACTGTCCTTTCACCCAAGTCATTAATAAAAGATTGTAAAGATTGAGACCCAAGTACTGATTGATTTCTGTGGCACCCTACTAGTTAGTTTATCAATCCAAAAATGCCCTATTTATCCAGATTTAATTTGCTATCCATGCTGAAATATTACCAACAGCACGAGCTCTTACCATGTATCACATCTTTTATGTAGCATATTCTTCAATGTCTTTTCAATTTCCTTTTTTTGTTATGCCTCCGATATATGCAGAGATGATATACTCTAGGATTTATTTGTTCAGGAGCTCAATTCACATTGAACAAATGAACTTCAGCAGCTCTAGAAGGCAGCTCACCATCTTCACAAGGTGAACTAGGGATGGGCAATAAATGCTGGCCCAGGAAGCAAAGTCCACATCCAATGAATGAATTTAAAAAAAAAAAAATGCTTTTAAAATATTTGCCATTGTATTTAAACCATCTAGCCTCAAACACGCCATCTCTAAAGAGACTGCAACTAAAGCAGAATTGCTGGAAGCTCAGCAATTCTGGCAGCATCTGTGAAGAAAGAAAATCAGAGTTAACCTTTCGGTCCGGTGACCCTTCTTCAGAACTGGACTCAGATTGCACTTAGGCTTAACTATTCAGAAACAGTGAGCAAACAACAAACATACAAAATCAAATACAAAACAACTGAACAACCAAACACATCTTTTCCCTCTTGCAAAACTAAAAGATCCTTTCTTAAATTAAATCATCCTATACAGCAGATATCTACATGGAGTCATTAGAGTTCAGACTCTGTTTTCTCCAAGTATCAAAATATCTTGAGATTTGAAGGTCCCTGATTGGCTGAGATTTGAGTTTGAGGTAAAGTGAAGTGGTTCTACATGATTGTCTGCCTTATTTGTATCCTAGTAAACATTGTTCTTGAAATATCCTTAATGTTTCATTATCAAGGCTCTCCCTTTAACTTAATTTTGTCAGCCATCAGATAGCATTGGTAGTGAGCAACCAATTGATCACTCTGCTTTGAATAAGATGATGCAGTAAGAACCTGTAAGATACTTAACCTTGAATTGATACTGTTGAAAATGATCTGATCATTTGTAGATGAATAGCAGTTGGAGTCCTGACATAGCTAACTATCCTCCATTTTGATTGCATCCACTCACCTCACCATGCCACCTCTCTCCCTATCATTCATGTCTCATTGGCAGGGGTGAAGCTGACTTATTTTCGACTGTTCATACCTACCATCAGTACTTATTCTGTATCAATATATCTCATCTACCACCATTAGCACTCCCTTTGTCTTTTACTCTGGGCACTCTCACTATCTGTTCCTCTCACCCCTCTTTCTCTTTTGGCCCCAGCCCAAAAACCATCACTTTTTAGCCTCCTTCAGCTCTGAAGAGTAAATTGAAGTAGAAGTGTTAATTCTGTCTTGTTCTCTACAACGCTGTCAGATCTGTTGAGCTTCTTCAGCACTTTGGCTTAGGGGCAACAGCCACTATTTCCTGGTGGCCAGCCATAAATGGGAAGCTGTCCTTCCATCTCTATTCCATTTTGCTTAATGAATTAGGGTTTTAACTAGTTAAGTTATCAATTTTTCTTCTTCGCTGGTTCTGGTTTAAACTATTGTCCCAGATTAAAGAAAGATAAACATAAAACTCACCAATCACCTACCTACTTGTTAATATGTTAAGATCTTAGCTTGCATAACAAGCTGACTCTCGTTCTCACTCAAACTTTTCTGTGCCTACTAGAAGAGCAAAGCAGCATTTCCTCCCTCACTGTACCAACCTCCTGAGATCAATATCCTGACAAATCTGTACTCCACTTGGTGGCCTTCACATTCCTATTAGTAAATATGCAAATACAACTCTATTAATTTGAGATCGTATCCCTCTGGTGAAAAGTTGTGCTCTGGAATAAACAAGGCATTTAACAAGCTAACTCCCTTAACTGGAAACTTGCCACTGCCTGGCGAGAAATTCACCTCACCACTCCCGATGTTGAGTTAGGCCTCACCAGACTTCTCATGTGATATTGCCCCAAATCTCACCACAGCCCATAATCTTGGGTCCACACTGGATTTTACCCAATGACTTGTATTAATGTAGTGTCTTTGAAGCAGTAGTGTCCCATGGTTCTTCACATAATATTACCAAAACTTGACAATCAGCAATAGAAAGAGATATCAACGTAAATGCACAAAAGCTTGATCAATGACATGGGTTTTAAGGCTTTAAAGACAGCTGGAGGGTCTGGGGCTTAAGCAGCTGAAAAGACAGCTGTCAATGATGCAGCAATTACAGTCAGGATGTCAGAAGTGAAGGAGTAACAAAAATCTCTTGCAGGTTTGAGGGTTGGAGAGGTTAGATAGGAGACATAAGGCCACTGAGAGACATTAAAAGAGAAAATAAGAAATTTAAAATTGCACCATGGCTTGATCAAATGCCATAGGGACGGTGAGTGATGGACTTTGTGTGAGTTTAAAAAGTGGGCAGCAAAGATTTGGATAAGTTTATATGGGGTGTGAGATGGGAGGCAGACCACAACTGCATTGGAATAGTTACACCTGGAAGTAACAAGTAGTATAAATGAGGGTTTCAGCAGATGAGCTGGGATAAGGGAAAAGTTGCTGTAATACAAATAAAGAAGTAGGCAGTTTGCTGATGTATAAACATGTCCCCTATGGGTCAAATGCAACAGCAAGTTATAAGGCAAAAGGATAGAAACAGTAGTAAGTACCGAGTTTGGAGTATGAACTAAACAATGCATGGACCAAAATGAAGTGTAAAACATTGAGCTTCATTCTTCTTATACTCCATCAGAAATGTTTTATGTTAAAATGATAATGTGAAATGTGTCATTTTAAGAACTTCACCTTTTCAGTTTCATAAATATACTGAGCATAATTTTACATAAACATAATTATGATCTCAGTTACTGTACAAGCCAGATCTTTATCACTGACTTGATAAACCATAATCCTTTAAAAGAACAGCATGCATGGAAGAACCAAGGGTAAGAAAATAAGCAGCAGGATTCCAGGCCTGAATTCAAATACAAAAAAAAACTTTATTATACAGACATGAACAAAACCAACATAAGTAATAATGATGAAATAGGTATACTGAACTGGTAAGATAATGATTCTAAACCATGTACACTACATTAAGAACAATAACATTCAGGATTAACATGGAGGTAAATGACAACAGGCAAACTGTAGCTTAACACTCCACAAACTGCACTTTAATTGGTTAATGTGGTCAAAACAGACATCACCCAGGCATTAGTGACACTATGGATCACCGATCTCAAAATTCTTGTCACCTTCAAAAGGGATTCTAATTCTTTACATTGAAAGTTTAGTCTTAGAACACCCTAAAAACCTCCCTGACTTGCACTATCTCAAAATAAAAATGCTCACCTCAATAGTTCAATCTCTTCCCAAGACCCATTTCCCTAGGATGCCCAAGAACGCTCCTAGTAGTCTAATTACCGGCAAAATTTTAGCTTTCATCAAATAGTTTCACCCAGCTGTTTTTGAAATTCTCTCACGATCAATCTTTCTGAACTGCTTCAAACAAATACTGCTTTCGGCTTCCATCAACCCATTTGCTGCTTTACTTAATTGTCAATGACTTCCAGGCCTTCTTTATAACCCTAACAATATTTTCCATAGCATAAAGCCACCACTCAGTAGGACCACAGCATGGATCTTCCTGAATCAACACCATGTCTTTAGACCAGCGAACCCACTTGCTGTTTCTGATCTTACCCTACTAGCTGTTAACCTCTTAAAGCAATATGACTCCAATCTTAAGTATAATGGACTTCCAGGTATTTAGATTCCATTTATCCCATTTTCTACAGTTAAACTTTAAGTCCTGAAACAAAACATTATATTTTAAAAACACAAACTATTAACATAATATTCTCAACTCTACAAAGATGGAAAATAAATAAACTTCACTTAATATACAACTTTGACCCTCATAATTGATGGAAGCACAAACAGCTGCAGAAATGGTTCTCAAGGACTAACAGGTCAGCAGCCAGATAAGATGAATATTGGAAATTGTGAAAACAATGCTGGAGTTGCACAATAGCTCCATCAAAATCAAACCAAAACCAAATAAGTGGGAGATTTTGGGTGGGTCTCAAACAAAATATATTAAAGGATCTCTATCTAAAACATCAATAATTATTTTCGGTCTTAAACTTGCAAATGACCATTTAAACTTGCGCATATAACGATCAGTACTGATAGGGACAGTATTATTTAATGTGATGACTCATGCAAAATTAAGTCAGTTAAGAGACATGAAAACTCAATCATAATATTCTAGCAAATTATTTTTGTTTGGTTAGGACTACAAAACAACTTATTATGCAAAATACTCCCATGCCTCAATCCTTAGCTGCCTTTAACAGAAATGTTGAATCTAGGACTGAACCCGCATAGTTCTTTGTGAAATCTTTTTGTTGTTTATTATGACTGACTTTGATATGTGTTACATGTATTAATAAACAAACAATTTGTGTTACAAAAACCATCTGTTTGGCATTGTTCATTTACAAAATGTACTAATTATAAAAAGATAGAATATTTAATATCGGGTGTTATTACAAATTTCAGCCATAAATCCCTTTACAAGTGAGTCAAGGGTCAAATTTATTGTGTATTTGAAAGTTGAATATTTGAATATTGAAAGTTGTATCTTGATAATATCCTCAAATTAACTAAACAATCAACTCATTTATTCAGATTCGCCTGGTGCTACTTTGAGTTTAACATTTCAGTTTGCATGAAATATTTCTCGCAAAGCTAGCTTTTTGAGCAATTAGAATGAAGAGATTTATGTAATTGTGTTTTCTTCATGAAGCCTTGAATTCTGACTTTATGGTCTTTAGTGCAAAATAAACAAGAAATAAACATTGCACAAACATCAATTATAATAGATCAATTCAATTACTTAAAAAAGGAACAGTTCTGCATACATGCCAGATTTAGTCATTTCCCAGTGTGCAAACACGTAGCTGTGGGAAATTGATCCTCTTCTGCCTCTTCCTATTTTGTAACTTTTTGTAAACTTATTTGAATTTGTATCATGTTTTATTCCTTCCCAATATGTAGCTTGCTTAATAAGTTCATTTGAACAACCTTGATCTCTAATGTTTCTACTAAACACAACCTTTTGGATTCAGCAAAAAGAATTAGGAATGATGAAAGTCTAAATAAAGTTAAGAGCTGCTGGAAGCACATAGAAGCTTCAGCAGCATTTGAAAGATATGACAAATTAATGTTGTGCATGGATTCTTGACGAGATTGCGAAATTTTTTTCCATTTCAGATGGTAAGAAACCTCTCGTGTTTGAGCAGCTTTCTGCTCTGAGAAGACATATGCACAATATGCAGTTAATTCCTTTCTAAGATGATCCACTTGTATCAAGATTTTCCTTATTTTCATCTTATAACTGAAGCCCTTGCAAAAAGAGTTGCAAACTTCAACAACTGGAATATGTATATTTTCGGGTCAGCATTACCTGAATTTCTTTCCTTAGAATGGCTATACAGGATTAGAATTTCTTTTAAAAAACATCACTGTAGCAGGCACATTTCTGTACAATTAAAGCCTGTAGTATTGAGTGAATATTGTTGAAAACATTATAAAAAGCCAACAAATTCATCTGGCTGTATGGTCACATCATTGTCTGAAGGTGCATTTGCAAGTGGCAAGAAATATTGCACAAAGAATCCACGCAGCTGTAGAGAAAGCTGTCTTGAAAGCACTTATCTGCCAGGTCTCCACAGAAACCAACCAAATGATTTTCTTCCTTTGCCACAGGAAATTGATACACAAACCAAAACAGCCTATTCCAAACCAAACATTTTCAAACAGATGGAAAAAACCACAGGTAAAATATATTTTGGCTTGAGTCATTAATAAATTATAAAGATTTCAATAAATATTCCTGATCAGTGCCTCCTTTGCAGCTTTCAAACCTTTATATACCTTCAAGCTTGAGAATGTTCAGTTTACCATGCAAAGGCTTATGTCCAAAGCAGCTCTTCTCTAGATTAAAATGTGCAATAATCAATCAATCCGATTTCCACAAATTGTGAACCTGTCTATTTCTAGTAGGTCTCCTTTTGAAGAAGAATGCTTGCCATCAGATTTTTCCTGTGGTACTCCTTTATCTTCCACGTCGGGGGTTGTAAGAAACTGGTCAGTACTGTTGCTTGAAACTAGAGTTGATATACTTTCTGATAGGGACACAGGCTGGCTAATAATGGACTTTGATTCCATTTCTTCTGTTGCAGTGCCTGTCAAAGTGAAATTATCTCATTAAAGGTTTTGCAAATGAATGCCAATACATTAAGCCAGTATGCCGAATCTTTTATTTTAAACATGAACATGCCTCCGTGGTAAAACGCTTGCATACATTCTGATTGTGTCTCAACTGGATTCCCCACAAAAGATACTAAATTAACATATAAAACAAAGGTCAAAAAGTATAGCTATTTTTTGAAATTCATACGTGTGATTGTGTTACACCAAAATGGAGATCTTAATAGTGGAAGACTTTGGACGAGCTATATGCTCCAAAAGTGAAGATGACTGTCAAACTAGCATTTCACGTAAGAAATATATTAAACTAACAGAAACCAATTAAAAATAATCCAGAAGGATGTACAATATAGTGAAGTGTTTGTACATAATCCATCACAAGTTGTTTGAAGATAAGTGTATACAGCATCAGATCAAAAATTTCTCTCAAAACTCTAGCCTTCCTCATTGACAGCTGAGAAACATTCAGCTCTGTATGCTCAATAACTTGGTTGTCCTATTAAATACTTTAAAGAACTTTTCCAATTTACTTCAGGACATAATTATCTTGAAGCTAATTTCGTAATTATACTGCGACCAATTACAGGTGGTCAGGATGCTGGTATAATATATGCAGGTGACAATGCAGGGAAATAACAGAATAGGAATGAAAGGGACACATGGATGAGATTGTGTGGCCAGCCCAATACCGGTGTTTGAACCAACATAGGGTGATGTAAAGCTTGGCTGCACTTGCAGCATGAATGGATGGGTGAATGGAAATTCCAGAGTAAAAATCAGGATGGAAGGGCACTCTGGGGACTGTTACTAACTGAACAGTCAAGGGATGATGAATCTGCATTTAAAGAGGATTAGTTCACAACTACAAGTGGTCTGCAAGTTTCTACAGTGTTAATCATCACCTCTTAAAATACACAGTCACTGGTCAGCTGTTTGATTTGAGGGCAGGTTTTCGATGTGGTGTGATGTCAACACATGAATTCAATTCCCGCACCAGATGAGATTACTATGAAGGTCCAAGCTTCTCATCCTCTCCCCTAACCTAAGGCATACTGACCTTCAGGTTAAACTACCATCAGTCATCTCTTTCTAATGAGAGCAGACCTATGGTCCTCAAGGACAATGGTGACTTTGTTTACTTTAGGCAAATATAGGTGATGTGTTGCATGTAGCAAAGATCCAAATGAATGAGTGGTCACTCAACCCAGTGAGATTTTATCAGGAATAAAAATTACAAAGTTTTCAAATTGTCAGAAGGTTAAGATTATTCAAAGATCAGAATTAACATAGGAGAGCCCAAACAGGCAATAGGCCACAGAGGAAGCTAATGAGGACGCATCTAGATAAAATAGTGAGTTTAGGTTAATAGTTAATACTTTTTTAAGAATTTCATTTTCAAAATTAATTCTTATTTTTAAGTAAATAGACTTGAAAATAAACATAGCAGTAGACAAAAGAACTGAAACTATTTTTTTGTTTTGTGACAGTTGCTAATTCAAGATTAGTAATGAAGGGGAAAAAATAGCATTTAATCTGATCACTTGTGTAGCTTGGTGGTTCCTGAATCACATTTTTTAAAATATGTTTGCATATGAATAGGTTAAAATGGTTATATAATGTCAACTCAGAAGATATGGATAATCTTTCATATTAATTCTACGTATAAAACGTGATGTGTACACTCAAGGTATGGGATGTGCTTTTTGCAAGACATTTGATTATATTGCACCAAGAAATTAAAATATCTGGATACAATCAGGGCTCTACGTTATTGGAAGTGGAAATATGGAATCAAATATTTTGATGCATTATTACCCTTATTCTGAAAAGGAAATGATAATATGAACCTTAAACTCCATCAGGCTTCCAAAATTTTAATAAGAATTGCTATAGAAAACAAAACCCTCGTAAATCTAACTAAAATCAGTTTCAGCTATTTGTTCTCACGAATATTCATGACATATTTAAATATAGGTTATGATCAGAACAGAGGGAAATCTTTCATAATGATGTGAAATTCCATAGCTGTGTCATCAATTCAACGTGCAGAAATTCTAACTAATGGATAAATAATTGACCAAAAAAGTAATTGTATCATATAATTTAAACTGATCAACAACAAATTAAAATGTGTGTGGTTATGTTTATGTTTAAGGCATGGAATTCTAAGGTTGAAAATATCAGGTAGATTATTGGCTCATGATTTAATATTCCACTTTGAAAGTTGAAACACTAAGTATTTTTAAGTAATGCATTCAATTTGTGCACACTGGAAATGAAATGTAATGTAATTTTTCACATCAGTACTATTTGGCCTCTGAACTATGCAAGTGCATTAAATATGACTAATTCTGCTAATCATAGACTAGAATCATAAAGTTATATAGCATGGAAACAGACCCTTTGGTCCAACTTGTCCATGCCGATCAAGTTTCCCAAATTAAACTAGTCCCGTTTACCTGTGTTTGACCCATATCCCTATAAACGCTCCCTATTCATGTACCTGTCCAAATGTCTTTTAAATGTTGTAACTGTATCTGCATCGACCACTTCCTCAAGCAATTCATTCCACATACAAACTATCCTCTGTATGAAAAGGTTGCCTCTCAGGTCCTTTCCAAATATTTGTCCCCTCGCCTTAAAAATATGCCCTCTAGTTTTGAATTCTCCTACCCAAGGGAAAAGGCACCTTATCTATGCCCCTTATGATTTTATAAACCTCGATAAAAGTCAGCCCTTAAACTCCTCTGCTCCAGCCAAAGAAGTCCCAGCCTATCCAGCCTCTCCTTATAACACAAACTCTCCTGGTAACATCTTTGCAAAACATCTCTGCACCTTCTCCAATTTAATAATATCCTTCCTATTGTGTACAGTTTACCATCGAAAACTTTCATGACACCGAGCATCATCACCTTTGTCTCTGTGGTTTGCTTCCAAAAATAACTGAAATTTTGGTACATTAGAAATCACTGAACTGATATCCAAAATATTTATTTGCATTCAAAGAACACCTTAAGTTATTATTATGGAAAACACTGATCTTACAAGCAAAGTTAGATTGTTAAGACATTTATATTCAGTTTATCCAAACAAAAAACATTGGAAATAGTATTTTAAAAGGACATATTATTTGTCTCTGCATGAAACATTAAAAATAGATGCTTTATGAAAATTAATTACCTTGAGGTGACTTAACTTTACTGACAGATTTTTTGCCAGATTTCCCAGGGGTGCTGGCTGGTGGGGTTTGAAATAGTTTTTCCTCCATGTTGGCCTCTTTTACATATTGGCAAGATTTCCCCAGCAATACTATGCTGTTAAGAACTTTGAGTGCAATCAGTCTTGAAAGGGGGGAGAAGAAAAGAAAAACTATGTTTAGAAGAGGGAAACCTTTAACCATAAACGTTATAAACCAGACAAATAGTCTGTGCTAATCCGTAAGTATGTCCATTGAGTCATCTATAATCCTCGAGGAAACAAGTTACCAGATAATACTGACCTATATAACTAACTTCTGCAATCAATAGTAATTCACATGGAATCTAAAACTGTAATGTTACATAGCAGGAGCTTAATATAGCCAGATTCAAATGGAATTGCTGTCCGTTACCCCCACAGAACCTCTGCTTTTAATTAACAAAAAGTTAAGGACAATTACAGTACATTGTCAAGTAAGATTAACTTGCAAGCAAGCCATTTTTATCAATGCAAAGGCACATTTGTTGTTAGATTAAGATCCTACCACACAATTAGACCTTCTGACTCTCTCCAAAACACATTACTCATATTGCACCTTTCCAATATGCATTCCAGGATGTTTTGTTGGCATCAGAACCTAGATTGGAACTACTAACATTCACCCATTACTGGGCCACTAGAATTTGGTAATTGCACAGATTTCAATTTGAATTTATAGCTGTACAAGATGCCAATTTAGGGCAACAACTTAGAAGGACTAAAAGAATTCTATCCAAGGAATTGCATTAACACTCAACCTCTACAGTTACAATTTGTATTTATGCAGTGACTTTAAAAGAAAAAAACATGGCAAAAAATTTATGGAGAAAAAAGAACACAGGAACAATACCTAGAATAGTAATGGCTAGTAATTTGGACAGAGGTAAACTTTAAAGGAAAAAGATGAACAGTAGATGATTTAGGAAAGACATACTAGTCTATGGGACAGGTGGTTGACGGCAGAAATGGTTACAGGAGAAGCAAAGTTCAGATTTAAAACGAAGAATATCTTTGAGAGGGGTAGTGATTGGGGGTAGCAGCTGGTTACAGAGAAAATGAGCAGCGAGGCTAAAGAAGGATTTAAACATGTGAGAACTTAAAAGTTTGTGGCACAGGGTTGCAGGGGTTTTGGAAGGTAATATAGGTCGACAAAGATAACAGTTAAGTAGGCTTGGATTTAGGGTAGGACAAGATACAGGAGCAGAATTTATGCAAACTGATGGTACTAAGCAACTGAATTCAATCAATTTTCAAAATCCTATTTCTTTTCAGTGCAACACTATATGAAACCAAAGGTTAAAATAAATACTACATTTATGTATAAATGTAACAGTGCAGAATTTAAACATGTATATAAGATAACTACAAATTCCTTGAGTCTGTACAAGAAAAAAAAATTTAGACTTCCAGTCAGAAGTATCATTATAGTTGAAAGGCAAAAACCTTACTGTCCCTGATTAACAGCATAAACTACTGAAAGGCAGTACATAGAGAGCCAACAATCAGGAACATATGCCATAACACCCATCAGTTTGGTGTATAGATGCAAAGTAAATAATCCTCAAGGGTTATTCGATAGTTATTCTTTGTGCAATTTTTTGTTTAGCTAGGTCACATCTCAAATCTTTCATCCAGTTCTTGGCCCTGTGACAACAGATGCTTTCAGGTATTGAAATATAATGTGGAGGAATTCAAAGAGTTATTTATCTAAAATCTGGACTGAGATATGGTAGAGTCTATGTGAAACATCAACTATGCAATTTTGAGAGAAGCAGACTTATGCACGAACGGCATATGAACGGAAGTTGGCCCTTTGCTTGTCAATGATGTTCTGAAGGCAACAAGTTCATCCTTAAATAATCTGGAAATGATAGAGCAAGGATACAAGTAAAGTCATTTCAGAAGATGCACTGGCTATATTTGGATAGAAAAAGGCATACAGCAATGCAAGGCCAGTCTGATAAAGGTATGAGACAAAGAAAAGGAAATACGGTAGAGGTGACTAGTAACCAGGTATATGAAAGCAGAAATGGAATAAAGCTGCAAGGACATAGCACACTGGTTAGTAATTTTGTTCCATTGTCCAGTAATTAGTTAAGAGATAGAAGACAGAGGAAGTATTTATCAGGAAATTACTGGATAACAAGATTTAAAAATAAAACTGCACAAACCAAAGTTGCTCCATCCTTCAGTCACTTGGAGGGAATTAGAGTCATTTTAACACCTCCAGTGGGGCATAGATTTATTGATCCTTGTCATGAGAAGCATGCAGACAAGCCATTGTTGCTCTCCAGCTTTAAACCAGAAAAATTAGGAAGCTGTATGAAGTCAGTGACTTTTGAGAACAGGCAAATTTTCAGGTATCCTGATCACATGCCTTGATCATTACTTTCATGCCTTCAGGATAGAGCTTTTCGCTTCATATACCTTTGTCTTTAGACTGGTGTTCTGGTTCCACTAGCTTATCCCATTAAACAAAGTGTCATTTTCCTCAACACTGAAGCTTCCATATTATTACCGTTTAGGATTGAATAACTCAAATACTGCCTGAAGACATGGGCAGGACTGGCCTACCAGAATCCTCAACCAGCGAGTTAAGATGTCTGTAAGGTGTTTGGGAATGGCCATTTTATAAGCTGCCAATGATTGATCTGCTTTTGAGGTAGGGGACTCATTAGGCCCTTGCTGGAAATTATCTAAGGGTTTAGTCGGTATTCCCGGAATGCTGCCCATGGAAACTAGCACATCATTTTGAAGTGCAGGATTTTCCTCTGTTCCCTGTTTACATGCAGTGGGTAGGGCAGCAAATAGGATACTGGATAAGTTGAAGATCAACACTTTCTATTTTTGCTCCCCCACCATCCAAATTAAGGGGGGCAGCTGTCTGATCCAGTTCCTGGAAATGCCATAAGGGTCCTTCCCAAAGTCTAATTTAGGGAATTTTTCAAACATTTCCCTTAATGGGGCAGGGGTATACGGTACCACACATTCATGTTCCATTTCCCCATCTTCTTCTTTGTACCTCTCTATATCATAGAGGGCCATTGGTCGATATTTACAGGAGTGGGGGTCATGGGGGTGTGGGGTCCATATACTTGCATCCTGAATATCCCCTTTCTCATCCTCTGACTCAAAAATCACTAATATCCCCCTCACCAATTGCACACTCTATCCTTCTTGTTTGATTTACAGCCTCCCATAACCTGATCATTTTATACTAACATGGACCACAATTCTCCTCTTGGTACCATCTTTGGGCATTTCTTTGACCAAAGACGGGTAAGGATTTTACAGGTTTGCAGTGTTGTTCTGCTTCCTCAACAGTGCAACGTTGCATAAACGCCAATTCTATCACACTGCTGTCAATTACTGACACACTGACTTTCAACAAACTGCAGCTGGCTACACCATTTTCTTTTTAACTCTTTGCATCCTTGAGAGGAGGAGAAATTTTTTCATCCAGAGAGTGACAAGTGAAATAACTCTGCAAAGGTCAGTATCCCATCACCAAATCACCTTTTATTTACACATGCATAATACATGACACTGATCCAGCTAGCAGAGAGCCAGCTCCTACAGTGAGCAGAACTCCTGAATCTCCTGTTTATATCCATCAGCCAGGACTCCCTGATTGGGGCTGTTAACTTAGTCCAGTCAGGGAACTCATTCAATGAGATCCACCTGGCTGACTTTTTTCCAATCACTACAGTGAACCTGTGGAATTCTCTTGCACAAAAAGTGGTTTAGGCCAAAACATCAAATACTTTCAAGAAGGAATTATAAATAGTTCTTAGGGCCAAAGGGACCAAAGGACACGGGGAAAAAGCAGGAACATGGTACTGAGTTGGATCATCAGCTATGTTCATGTTGAACGGTGGAACAGGTTCAAAGGGTCGAATAGCCAACTCCTACTCCTATTTTCTATGTTTCTATGATTGCCTTTATTGAAGCAGCCATTGCTAAAGTCGTGGCTACTAGCATGGTGAAATAATAGTGGGTTTTGCAGGATTCTCATAGCTAGCCCTCTTGCTCTCATTCCACTTCACATTCATCCTCCAATTTAATGTGGCATTTAAGCTCCAGGTGGTGTCTGGATGTAGCATCTAACTAGCCTGCACCCCTCACCACAATCTCCCCCTTTTGCGATTAACCAAGAACTGCCAAGGATTGAGAAACTTTTAAAAACTTACAAAAGATGACCAAAATAAACAGAGGGAGAAGATCAACTTTTAGAATAAACTTGTAAGTAGCATCAAGACGGACAGCAAGACCTTCTTTAAATATATAAAAAGAAAGGTCAAGGTGAACATAGGCCCCTGGGAGAATGAGGCTAAGAAAATAATATTGGGGAACCAGGAAATGCCCAAGGAGTTGAATAAATTCTTTTCATTAGTCTTCACAGTAGAAAACACCAGTAACATTCCAGAAATGCTAAATAATTAAAGGGGAGAAAGGAAAAGAAATAAATATAACTATTATTACTAGAGAAAAATTGCTGGGAAAATAATGAGGCTAAAGACTGACATGTTCCCTACATCTGTTGGGATACATCCTAGGGTATTAAAAATAGACACAGATAGTGGATGTACTAGCAGTAATCTTCTAAAAATCCTTCAATTCTGGAAAAGTCCCAGAGAATTAGACAACTGCCAATGTAACATCTGCATTGGAAAGAGAGAAAGAGACAGAAAACAACTAACTACAGGCCTATTAGCTTAACAGTTGTGCAAAAATAGTAGTCTATTGAAAAGGGTACAAAAGCAGATCATTTAAAAACACAGTACAATCAAGCAGAGTCAGCATAGTTTCACACAGCAGAAATCATGCCTAACAAATGTACTAGGATTTTTTGAGGAGGCAACAGGCAGGATAGATAAAGGGAAGCAGTGGATGTAATATGTTTGAATTTTCAGAAGGCATTTGGTAAGGTACTGCATGTTTGGCTACTTGAAAGATAAGAGCCCATTATATTGGAGGTAGTATATTAGCATGGATAGAGGATTGGGTAACTAATAGAAAACAGAGTTGGGATAAGGCAGTCATTTTCAGGATGATGACCTGTAACTAGTGGAATGCCATTGGGATTGGTGTTGAGGTCACAATTATTTACCATATATACTAATGGCTCAGATGAAGGAAGTGAATGTACTACGGTGAAGTTTGCAGGTGGCACAAAAACAGGTGGGAAGGCATGTGGTAAGGATGACATGAAGTCTGCAGAAGGATATAGACAGGTTAAGCTGGTGGACAAAACCTTGGCTAATAGAATATAATGTGGGAAAATGTGAAGTTATGACTTTGGCAAGAACAGGAGCTGAATGTTATTTAAATGGAAAAAAAAGACTGCATGCAGCTACAGCTTAGAGGATTTGAGAGTTCTTGTGGATAAATATCAAAAAATTACCATCCATACAGGTAACACGGAAATCAAATGGAATGTTGGTCTTTATTTAAAGGGAATGGAGTATAGAAGTAGGGAATAGGGAAGTCTTGCTAAAACTATACAAGGCACTGATCGGACCACAGCTGGAACATAGGAATAGTGTTTATCCAAGGAAAAATATACAGGCATTGAAACCAGTCCAGAAGGTTCAGTAGGCTGATCCAAGATATGGAAGGTTTGTCTTACGAGGAAAGATCAAGTAAGCTGGGCCTGTACTCATTGGCATGGAGGAGAATGTCTCCCCCAGGATTCTTGGGGGAACTTAACAGTGTAAATGCTGAAAGGTTATCTCCTCTTATGGGAGAGTTTAGACATAAATCTCAGAGTACAGGATCACACTTAAGACAGCGATGAGGAGGAATTTCTTCTCTCAAAATGTAGTGAATGTGTGGAATATTTGTGCTGGACAGGACCGCAGAAGCTGGGTCATTATGTACATTCAAGCCGGAGATTGATTTCTTTTAAAATAAGCAAGGGAATCAAGGGTTAATGTGGCAAAAGGTAGGAAAATAGAGTTCTCATTGAATGGCAGACTACAGTCAATGAGACTGCTTACACTCCTACAATTTACGGTCTTATACCAGGTATTCATCTATGTGATTCTGTGTACGGTTGCACACTAGCTAGCCACTGAGGCAGTGAAATTCCTCTCGGTTGCATCTCAGGATTAACTTGCAACACCACAAAGTGATGTGCATTCAGTCAAAGGCATCTGCACCGTAGCAAAGCTACAATCATCGCAAAGCCACCTTTAAGTTCCACCCACTGCTCACTGACAAGTTGCAATGATTTGTAACCAGTTCCATTTGTGTTAGGGAATCAAACTCTTTATTCAAAGGCATACAGTAATAAGATGTTACAAATATCTCCAGTTTCAGCCTGGAAGGAACCAGATGCATAAAGACTCATCCTTGTGAACACCTTCACATCCTATGACATGACAATTCTTCCATTCCTCTGAGATTACACTTATGACTACAAGTTATAGATGCCAGCATAGATGTCTTTACTGAATCACAGAGGTCTGACACAATATTTCTCAATGAGGTTCAGGTAGGAGAATTGTTCCCTGAAACCCCTAAGCTGACACATCCTATTGGTTTGATCTGATTTATTCTCACATGCATTTTGGTATAAAATACAGTGAAAAAAAAAGTGTGGTCATTCTCCAACACCATCTTAAAACACAAAAAATAAACCAAAACATAGAAGGTAGAAACAAAGAAACAAAGACGACAGTGTTCGACTTTACAGCCCTCCTTGCCCTGGGCCATGGGCCTGATGGCCAGACACGAGTCCCATTTGCCACACCGTTGTCACTGGAACAAAAATTGCCACTCTTCGGCGTCACCTTGCTTCCACCGATGCCCTCGCCTCTAAGTCCTCACTGGACCCCACCAATGCAGATGCCACTGATGTCGCTGGGGACCACACCGGCCCAAACTGGACTCCACCACCACCACGTGTCTGTCTCAGGCCCACCTCGCTAATGCACTTGCTGCCATCGGGACTCGTACTGGGCCCAAACTTAGCTCTACCGCTGCCGCCGCCATCATGAATCTGCGCTGGTCGCAGAGGCCACCGGGAACCCAAACTCGCCTCCACTTTAGCAGCCTTGAGTTGGCACAAGGACCGCATTGTCAATGCTGAACCGCCAGGAACCCAAAACACATCTCTGATGCCACCGTCACAAGTCTGCGCTAGGCCCACTCGCCACTGATGATTGATGAGAGGGCCCTTCATCCTGCCCTTTTCCTTCTGATAGCTAGTCCTATACAATGTGACCTTTACTTACGGTCCAAGTCATGCACTATTCCAAGTGGAATGCTTTCTATTGTACCCACGTCTGGGAGAAACTGCTTTGTGCAGAAGGTTTGAAGTTAACACAAATTCTTGGAACATCTCCCAAGCACTTCCTTGTATTGAGGTTGGTTGGCTCGCCGAGCTGGTTTCTTATTTCGCAGACTTTTCATTACCATGCTGGGTAACATCCTCAGTGCAGCCTCTGATGAAGCGTCAGTGTGTGTTCTCACCTGGTTTTTAAACTCTGGGGTCCATTGAGATGGATTGCCTCACTTCCGGTTTTCCTTCGTAGTGGAATGTATATGGGGTCGAGTTCAATGTGTTTATTAATGGCATGCTTCGTGGAGTGCCGTGCTTCTAGGAATTCTCGTGCTTGTCTCTGCCTAGCTTGTCCCAGTCGAAATGGTGGTTCGCCTTGTCCGTGTAGATTGAGATGAGTGAGTACTGGTCGTGTCTTTTTGTAGCCAGTTGGTGTTCATGCACTCTTGTTCTTAGTTTCCTTCCTGTTTGTCCGATATAGTGTTTCTCAGTCATTGCAGGGGATCTTATAGATGACATTAGTCCTGTCCAAGGCAGGGAGTGGGTCTTTAGTTCGGGTGAGCAGTTGTCGTAAGGTTGACGTGGGCTTGTGTGCCACTCTGATGCCCAGCGGTCGTAGGAGTCTTGTGGGGAGTTCCGATGTGTTCCTGATGTAGGGTAGTGTGATGAGTGTGTCGGGCCGTGTAGTATCTTTCTGATGTTGTTTGTGTAGGCATCTTCTGACCCAGTTTTTTTGTATATCCATTATCCTTGAAAACCTGGAAGAGGTATTCTTCCTCCTCTTGGCGTAGTTCCGTGATGCTGCAGTGTGTTGTTGCCCTTTTAAATTGTGTTCACACACAGCTTCGTTTGTGTGTGCTGGGATGGTTACTGTTGAAGTTCAGTACCTGGTTTGTGTGTGACTTTTCAGTGTACTTTCATTTGCAGTTCCCCATTTATCTTGCGCTCTACCATGACATCCAGGAATGGGAGCTGTTTGTTCTTCTCCTCCTCTCTGGTGAATTTTATTCCAGTGAGGGTGTTGTTTATAAAAGTTTGTGTCTTCTCTAATTTGGTCCATTTAATGATGACAAAGATGTCGTCCACGTAGCGTATCCACAATTTTGGTTGGCTTTGTGGGAGGGCCGTCCTTTCCAGTCTTTGCATCACTGCTTCTGCTACGAGTCCGGAGATAGGTGATCCTATGGGTGCTCCGTTGATTTGCTCATATGTTTGGCCGTTGAAAGTGAAGTGGGTGGTGAGGCATAGGTCCGAGATCAACAAAGCAGACTTCTCAAGAACAAACCCCGAAGGAACCAACACACCCCGATTCTACAGCCTCCCTAAAGCGCACAAGCCGGAAGTACCCCGCAGACCCATAGGCTCCCTACCAGGCACTCCGTCACACAGATTAGCCAGGGAACTACAAAGGAGATTCAGGCACCGAGTCAACAAGTCACCCCACTCTATCCATTCAGCCCAAGAATTCCTCCACTCCATCAAAGACATAAGGATAGACGACGAAGAGACCATGATATCGTTTGATGTCACTGCCCTATTTACATCAATAGACATACCACTAGCAAGGGAAACAATGACAACACTATTGGAACAAGAGATTGGAACAAGAGCAAGACCCCAGTGAAACCATCTCTAAGGACAACATGCTCAAACTATTGGACCTATACCTCACCACCCACTTCACTTTCAACGGCCAAACATACAAGCAAATCAACGGGACACCCATGGGATCACCCATCTACAGACTCATAGCAGACGCAGTGATGCAAAGACTAGAAAGGATGGCGCTCTCGCAAATCCAACCAAAACTATGGATACGCTATGTGGATGACAACTTTGTCATCATTAAACGGACCAAATTAGAGGAGACACACAAACAACACCCTCACCAGAATAAAATTCACCAGAGAGGAGGAGAAGAACAAACAGCTCCCATTCCTGGACGTCATGGTAGAGTGCAAGACAAATGGGGAATTGCAAACGAAAGTATACCTGAAAAGTCACACACACAGACCAGGTAGTGAACTTCAACAGTAACCATCCCAGCACACACAAACGAAGCTGTGTGCGAACACTATTTAAAAGGGCAACAACACACTGCAGCAACACGGAACTACGCCAAAAGGAAGAAGAATACCTCGTCCAGGTTTTTAAGGATAATGGATATACAAATAACTGGGTCAGAAGATGCCTACACGAACAACATCAGAAAGATACTACACAACCCGACACACTCTTCACACTACTCTACATCAGGAACACGTCAGAACTCACCACAAGACTCCTACGACCGCTGGGCATCAGAGTGGCACACAAGCCCACATCAACCCTACGACAACTGCTCACCCAAACTAAAGACCCACTCCCCGCCATGGACAGGACCAATGTCATCTACAAGATCCCCTGCAGTGACTGAGAGAAACACTATATCAGACAAACAGGAAGGAAACTATCAACAAGAGTACATGAACACCAACTGGCTACAAAAAGACACGACCAATACTCACTCATCTCAATCCACATGGACAAGGAGAACCACCAATTCGACTGGGACAACACCAAAATCCTGGGACAAGCTAGGCAGAGACAGGCACGAGAATTCCTAGAAGCCTGGCACTCCACGAAGCATGCTATTAATAAACACATTGAACTCGACCCCATATACATTCCACTACGAAGGAAAACCAGAAGTGAGGCAATCCATCTCAACGGACCCCAGAGTTTAAAAACCAGGCGGGAGAACACACTGACGCTTCATCGGAGGCTGCACTGTGGATGTTACCCAGCATGGTAACGAAACGTCTACGAACCAAGAAACCAGCTCGGCGAGCCAACCAACCTCGACACCCACAACCCGAGCTACAAATCTACTCCAAAACCTTACAGACACTTCTTCGTACTCAGCAACTTTAAAGAGCTCTAGAAAACACCAAACGCATGTATGCAATATTATCACAACAGCGAATTAAAAATCAATAAGGGTCTGACCTAACAGTGGTTGATCAGCCCTCTAAACAGTGTTTGTGAAGAGCCTTCCCATTTCAGAATGTGTGTTTAGCTATGTGTAACTAAGAGGTGATATTAGCTGGAGTATTGTATTTCAAACTGGCAGCACTGGCATCAAACCATTGTTACACACCAACCAACATCATTATCTATCTATTCTGTATACTTCTGATAATACGTGTGCAGTACATGTTAAAACCCTCATGACACTGGTGTCCAGCATGATTTGCATGGGTGCCAATTTGGACTTCTAAGACTACTCGGTGCCCAGAAATTTTAAATCAATATTTTTAATTTTGGACCAGATTTAAGGGTCTGACCTAACAGTGGTTGACACCCTCTGGCTGTGCTCCACTTTTACGTTTTAGCAAATATCTGTAGCTCACGTGGTGGCTGGAGTTGTTGGTTGGTTTGCCAAGCTGACTGGTTTTCGTGCAAATGTTTTTTCTCCTTTCTAGGTGACATCTTGATGGCTGTCTAGCCGGTGGTGAAGCGCTATTGTTCTGTCCCGCTTTGAATTTATACGGTCCAGTCTGTCATGGTGGGTAGTCCTGCTTTCAGTTTTGCACCGCAGTGGTATGTGTATGGGGTTTATTTCAGCATGTTTGTTTATTTCAACTCCTGTTTCTTGACATAATGGTGGAACGAATGAACAACAGTGAATTCCTTACCAATGTATTCAGAAAGACCACATACAGACCAAATCCTGAATTACAACAGTAACCACCCCAGCGTCCATAAACAGAGCTGTGTCAAGACTCTGTTTAAACGAACGATAGCACACTGCAACACCCGGAGCTGCGCAAAAATGGAAGAACACCTATACAAAGTCTTTACAACAGTGGGTATCCTAATAGCCTCACCCGCCGATGCCTGGCAAATAAACAACACTAAGAAGACACCATACACCCCAACACACTGGACACCCTATCCTATATTAGAAACACATCGGAACTGACTACAAGATTGCTATGGCCTCTTGGAATTATGATAGCAAACAAACCAACATCCACATTTTGCCAGTTACTCTCAAAGACGAAAGACCCTATACCCACAATGAGCAGGACAAATGAGATATAAAATACCATGCAGCAACTGCAAGAAACACTACATAGGACAGACGAGCAGGAAACTCGCCGCCAGGCTATATGAACAGCAACTCGCAGCAAAACGGCACAACCAACTTCTCCCTCGTTTCAATACATTTCCGACATAGAATGACTTCAGTTTATCCGAGACAAAATACAGTACCAGGACAAGTGAAACAAAGACAAGCATGAGAATTCCTGGAGGCCTGGTTTTCAACCACCAGTGCGATAAACAAACATGTTGAAATAGACCCCATCTACACACCACTACGGTGCAAAACCGGAAGCAGGACTTCCCACTATGACAGACCAGACCATATAAATTCACAGCGGGACAGAACAACAGTGCTTCAATGGAGGCCAGATGGCACTGAAAATGTCACCTAGAAGGGAGAAGAAACAATTGCACAAAAACCAGTCAGCTCGGCAAACCAACCAACTTGTGCTCCACTTACATGGTGCAGAAACTACATGTTCTTGCGAAAGAATCTGATGTAAACGTTGAAAAAAATTCTGCAAGGTGTCAAAAGAATTTTAGGTCCCTCGCTATATGAGAGATCTAACGTTTTATTTTACTTAGTGGTGAAAGGTAAAAATCAAAAAGCAATGATGCACAGCAGAATCAAATGAAGAAAATAAGCGCAAGAGATAAACTTATTGGTGTAAATTAGGATATCAAAAACAACTTTCATTCTATTCATGACCACTGGACACCTCAAACTGATTTACAGTGAGTAACTTTACAAAGTAAAGTCAGAATTATGGCAGCTAATTTGCACTCATCAATATCACATTGTTGTGTGTGAGATTATGGCGAGATGGTCCGTTTTTCTGGGGTAATTGAGGGATAAGTATTAGCTAGGAAACCAAGAAAACGCCATGCTAGTCTTCAAAATTGTGCATGGGCATCCACTCAAACGAGGAGATAGGGCCTCGGTCTAGTCCCATCCAGAAAACACCACTTTAGACAGCTTAATGCTGTCTCAACAGTACATTGAAATGTTATCATTGAGTTTTGGGCTTAAGACCTGGGGCGAAACTTGAACCCAGAACTTTCTGATTCAAAGTTTTGTGCACGAGCAACTAAGCCACAGCCACTACATATTTACAAAACATTATTTGCATACATGAGCCTTTTGTTATTAACACAGGAAAAAGACAATGTTGTCGAGGAGAATACTGATACACAGGCTATTAGACAAGACAGGATTGAGGTTCATAAGGAGGTGTTAGCAATTCTGGAAGGTGTGAAAATAGATAAGTCCCCTGGGCTGGATGGGATTTATCCTAGGATTCTCTGGGAAGCTAGAGAGGAGATTGCAGAGCCTTTGGCTTTGATCTTTATGTCGTCATTATCTTCAGGAATAGTGCCAGAAGACTGGAGACTAGCAAATGTTGTCCCCTTGTTCAAGGGGAGTAGAGACAACCCTGGTAATTATAGACCAGTGAGCCTTACTTCGGTTGTGGGTAAAGTGTTGGAAAGGATTACAAGAGGTAGGATTTATAATCATCTAGAAAGGAATAATTTGATTAGGGATAGTCAACACGGTTTTATGAAGGGTAGGTCGTGTCTCACAAACCTTATTGAGTTCTTTGAGAAGGTGACCAAACAGGTGGATGAGGGTAAAGCGGTCAATGTGGTGTATATGGATTTCAGTAAAGTGTTTGATAAGGTTCCCCATGGTAGGTTATTGCAGAAAATACGGAGGCATGGGATTGAGGGTGATTTAGCGGTTTGGATCAGAAATTGGCTAGCTGTAAGAAGACAGAGGGTGGGGGTTGATGGGAAATGTTCATCCTGGAGTTCAGTTACTATTAGTGTACCTCAAGGATCTGTTTTGGGGCCACTGCTGTTTGTCATTTTTATAAATGACCTGGATGAGGGCGTAGAAGGATGGGTTAGTAAATTTGCGGATGACACCAAAGTCGGTGGAGTTGTGGATAGTGCGGAAGGATGTTGCAGGTTACAGAGGGACATGGATAAGCTGCAGAGCTGGGCTGAGAGGTGGCAAATGGAGTTTAATGCGGAAAAGTGTGAGGTGATTCACTTTGGAAGGAGTAACAGGAATACAGAGTACTGGGCTAATGGTAAGATTCTTGGTAGTGTGGATGAGCAGAGAGATCTCGGTGTCCATGTGCATAGATCCCTGAAAGTTGCCACCCAGGTTGATAGGGTTGTTAAGAAGGCGTACGGTGTGTTAGGTCTTATTGGTAGAGGGATTGAGTTTCGGAGCCATGAGGTCATGTTGCAGCTGTACAAAACTCTGGTGCGGCCGCACTTGGAGTATTGCGTACAGTTCTGGTTACCACATCATAGGAAGGATGTGGAAGCATGGAAAGGGTGCAGAGGAGATTTACCAGGATGTTGCTGGTATGGAGGGAAGGTCTTATGAGGAAAGGCTGAGGGACTTGAGGCTGTTTTCGTTAGAGAGAAGGTGGTTAAGAGGTGACTTAATAGAGACATACAAGATGATCAGAGGAATAGATAGGGTGGACAATGGGAGCCTTTTTCCTCGGATGGTGGTGGCTAGCACGAGGGGACATAGCTTTAAATTGAGGGGTGATAGATATAGGACAGATGTCAGAGGTAGGTTCTTTACTCAGAGTAGTAAGGGCGTGGAATGCCCTGCCTGCAAAAGTAGTAGACTCGCCAACTTTAAGGGCATTTAAATGGTCATTGGATAAACATATGGATGATAATGGAATAGTTTAGGTTAGATGGGCTTCAGATTGGTTTCACAGGTCAGCGCAACATCGAGGGCCAAAGGGCCTGTACTGCGCTGTAATGTTCTATGTTCTATGTTCTAACTGCATCTGATGTAATTAACAGAAATGTGAGGTAGAATGCCACCTAGCTACTTGTGAAAAGTATATACAGATCAGTTCAGCAGAATCTTCTTATCATTTTAATTTTGTTATTCATGGCACACATCATTTTTAGGGTATCTTGTTAGCTCTTCAATTTGTCAACTATGAACTCTAATGTCCTACACATTGATTGACGTTCGTAAACCCTTTGATGGAAAGAACGCTATATTTCAAGTGGGAGCTTTAATAGTTAGAAGAAAACATTGTTTCATAGTCAAACAAGATTTTGCACCTTACTGTGAGAACATGCCAACCTACACAACCAGCAAAAGTTAACAAGAACTCATTGAAATGTTGTGAACTTAAATAACTGAAAAATACAAAGCATATTAAAGACTGATACTTATAATGCAATCAACAGAAACTATACAGAATTGTTACAGTACAGGATGAAGGCATTCAGCCCATCATTTTTGTACTGGGTCTCAGATTTATCTGTATACCTCTGGATTTTCTAGCATTGAACACAGCTTCCTCAAATATCAGGTCAGCCAGATCCATCGCTTTCAGATTACATGATAGGATGGCTCTTAAACAACTGCAAAATCAAGGCCCTTATTTCGTGTTTTAGAACATCACAAACCATTGGGATATTTTATTAAATCTTACTATTAGGGAGAAACAGTGGTGCAGTGGTAATGTCAATAGACTGGTAACTGGAGTGTTTCCAACACTGACCAGAAACTGAACTAAACTCATCATATAAATACAGTGGCTCCAACAGCAGGTCAGAGGCTAGAAATTCTGCAGCAGGGCTCTCAGAATCAGAATCACAGAATTATTAGGGTGCAGAAGGGGCTCATTCCTCCCATTGTAGCTGCACCAGCTCTATTATCTAGTGAAAATCTCCTGGCTTTTCCCCATATCCTTGTACACCATTACTACTAAAAAAAAATATGCAATGCCCTCTTGATATGTTCAACTGAACCTATCTCCACATTTCCAGGCAGTGCATTCCATGCCCCATCAACTTGCTGAGGAAAATTTCTTTTTCTCACATCACCCTTGCTTTGTTTGCACATTACTTTAAATCTCTGACCTCTAATTTTTGTTTCTGTTACAAGCAGGAACAGCTTCACCATATCTACACTCTCCAACCACTCTTTGTGTCTCTAGGGAGAACAGTCTCAACATCTTCAAATCTATCCTAATAGCTTAAGTTCTCATACCTGGAACCATTCTCAAAGTGCTTCTCTACTCTCTTCAATGCATTTGCATCTTTCCTAAAATCACAACCCATTGCCCACCCCCAATAACTCCACACAATACTTCAGCTAAGATCTAACAAGTGTCTTACACAAGTGTAACATTACCTCTTGATCTTGTGTTCTCTGCCCCTATTAATAAAGCCGAGAACACTATGCTTTATTTACTACTCTCGAACTATCCAGCCACCTTCAAAGGTCGGTGCACATATACTGCCTCTGGTCCTGCACTTCCTTTAGAATTGTACTCCGATTTTATACTGCCTTCCAGTGTTCTTCTGACCAAAGCGCATCACCTCACATCTCTCTGTATTGAATCTCATCTGCCGTGTATTCACCCACTCCAACTTGTAAGTGTTCTTTTGCAGTACCACATTATCCTACTCAGTTTACAATTCTTCTAACTTCAGCATGATTTAGAAACTTGGAAACTGTCCCCTGCACACCAAGATCCAGAACATATGTAGATCCCTTTCAAATCACGAATGACAACTTTTTCACAAGTCTGTTGTGAGGCTCTATATCAAATGCCTTCAGGAAATCCACATACATCACATTTAAAGTGTTACCCTCATCAACCTTTCTATTAACTCATCAATAAAAATTCCAACAACTTAGTTAAGCACGATTTCCCCCTTAGAAATACATACCAACTCTTTGTAAACCCACCTTTTACTACATGACTACTGATTCCATCCCGAATAATTGTTTCCAGAAGCTTCCCGGCTACTGAAGTTAAACTAACCAATCTATAATTGTTGGTATTAGCCTTATGACATTTTTTGAAAACAGCCGCAATTCATTTCTTTGGGGAACAAAAGGCAAAGTTATCTCCTAAGCAGACCATTATCATGCTTTTATATGGATCAAGACGATCCTGAAAAGTACTAATACCCAAGTGTCAGCAATGTACCTCTAAATAGTCCCACAAGATTGTAAGAAATAAAAATAGGTGTATGCAATTTGGCCCCTCAAGCATCCTCAACCATTCAACAGGATCATGGCTGATCTGACATCATTTACATCCACATCAAGAAAAACATAACTTCATATTGTATAAATTCTTGCAACAACTAAAATAATCCTTCAACAGAAATTCACAGTATGTTACTAGAGTTAATGAAGTAATCTTACACCAGGAACTTCTTCAATGAAATATTACTATACATAATTGCTTAGTGACAGTAGTTTAGCTTTTGGCAACTGCATTGCAGCTATAGATACTTTTTATTCACCACAAATTAAAATAGACCAGATTTTTAATGATTTAGATTTACTCAAAATATATATTTTGTTACACTGAATACAATGTTCAACGTTAATGAAACTATTGAATCTTATCCACTTTATAGGAAGACATTTGTACAATTGTCCTAAAGTTAAAATATTTGGTATTACTTATTTTAATACTACTCAGTCACTTGGTTACTCACTGAATGTATGCATTTCAAACATTTAGTTAAAGTAACTTCTGCTAATTTAGTGATCACAATAAAATTACCTGCAATAAAGCAATGGTTTTGTTTCTAGTTTGCAAAGTTTGGTTTATTGGTTGAACATATAACAGTTAACTATCCACTGTCTGATCACCTCAAATATTTATCCTTTTCCCTGTGAAATGAAGTTTTAGTCTCTACCTAAAGTGTCACTTGTGATTAAGAATCTCGCTGTCTAAAGGCCAAGTAAAGAACCTTCCACCCCATCCCTTCTCTTTTCTTCGAGTGAGAATCATTGGTTCCCCTTCCCAACTTTCTCTTTTACCCAATCAAAACAATCAGAACTCTTTAGCATCCTTTTACTCTTGAAGTCTGCTCTTCAGTTTTCTCCACCCCTTTTCCATTCTTCATCTTTCTGCTAACCCTAAGCTGCCATTTTCCATTAGTCCTCTGAACTGGTTTCTCAATTTCTGTTTCTCTCAACACCATCTACTTCTCAGTTTCCATCTTCAATTCACAAGTTCCACTTCTGAGTCTTCTTGTCTCCTACCAACTCTCAAGTCAAAAGTTAGGAATACTGCAGTGAGTAACTCACCTCCTGACTCCTCAAAGCCTATCCACCATCTACAAAGCACAAGTCAGAAGTGTGATAGAACACTCCCCACTTGCCTGGACGAGTGCAGCCCCAACAACACTCAAGAAGCTTGACACCATCCAGGACAAAGCAGCCTGCTTGATTGGCACTGTATCCACTCCTTCCACCACCGATGCTCACTAGCAGCAGTGTGGACTATCTACAAGATGCACAGCAGAAATTCACCAAAGATCCTCAGCCAGCACCTTCCAAATCCACGACCACTTACATCTAGAAGGACAAGGGCAGCAGATAAATGGGAACACCACCACCTTCAAGTTCCCCTCCAAGCCACTCACCATCCTGACTTGGAAATATATCGCCGTTCCTTCACTGTCGCTGGGTCAAAAAGCTGGAATTCCCTCCCTTAATGGCATTGTGAGTTAAACGCCACAGGTGGTCTGCAGTGGTTCAAGAAGACAGTTCACCACCACCTTCTCAAAGGCAACTGGAAACGGGCAATAAATGCTGGCCAGCCAACGACACCCACGTCCGACAAAAGGAAAAAAAAAGTCATTTACTTCAGAGACTCCAATTTCATAGCAGGCTCGCAAATGTAAAATAGGAATAGGCTATTTGCCCCTTGAGATCGGTCCAACATTCAACAGGATCATGGCTGATCCAATGTTCCTCACATCCACTTTCCTGTGTTTTCCCAACAGACTCTTGAGTTGAGGAATCAAGGGTTATCCGAGTCTTAAATATACACAAGGACTCTGCCCCTCACAGCTCTCTGTGACCAAGAGTTATAAAGACTCTCAATCACCCGAGAGAAGAAATTCCTCAACTCAGTCCTAACTTCACATCCCTTTATTCTGAGATTATGCCCTCTGGCATGAGAGGAAACATCCACTCAGCATTTACACTGTTAAGTTTCTTTAAAATCCTATGTTTCAATCAGATCACCTCTCATTCTTTTAAACTCCAGTGAGTAGAGTCCCAACCTGTTTAGCCTTTACTCATAAGACAATCCCTCCATACCAGGGATTTGTTCTGTGAACCTTAAGTAGACATCCTCCAATGATACCTTTCCTTAAATAAGGGAAGCAAAACTGCTCAAAGTACCAGATTTGGTCTCATTAGCATCTTGTACAGTTGCTATAAGATTTGTCCACTCTTACACTTCTAACCCCTTGAGCTAAGGGCCAACATTCCATTAGCCTTCCTGATTACCTGGTACAACTGTTCACTAGCTTTGTGTTGTGTGCACAAGTACCCACAAGTCCCTTTGTGTTGCAACTTCCATCCATTTAAATAATACTGTTCTTTTGTTCTCCCTTCCAAAATGAACTTCACATTTTCCCACATTATACTCTGTTTGGCAACAGTTTTAGCTCACTTAACTTATCAACATCTCTCTAAATCATCTGTACTCCTCTCACAATCAGCCTTTCCACCTATTTTTGTGTTGTCTGCAAATCTGGCTACAGTTGATTAACTTCCTTCCTCCAAGTCATTAACATATTTAAGTAAACAGATGCGGTCCCAGCACAGATCCTGTGGAATCCCACTGGATACATCATGCCAACCTGAAAAAGAATCCTTATCCCCACTTCCTGTTTGTTGCCCAATAACCAATTCTCTACCTATACCAATATACTACCTCCATCTTACGGTGCAAGATTTCATAAGGTGCCTTGTCGAACACCTACTGGAAATCCAATTACAACACATCTGCTGGTACCCTTCTATCCATTCTAGTTCAGACTTCCTCAAAAGTACTCTAATAAATTAGTCAACTTCCTTTTCATGAAGCCATACTGTCTCTGCTTGATTAGATTATGATTTTCTTAAATGTGCTGCTATTCCCTAATAGCAATTACTTCCTAAATAACAGATTCCAACAATAGATGTCAGGGTAATCACCTGAACATTGAAGAATGAGGGGCAACCTCACAGAAGTTTACAAAATTATGAGATGCATGGATAGAGTGGATAGTCAGAGTCTTTTACCCCAGGGTAGAAATATCAATTACTAGGGGGACATAGGTTTAATGTGAAAGGGGCTAAATTTAAATGGAAATGTGAGAGGCAGTTTTTTTTTTTTAAAAAAAGGGGTGGCAAAGCCTGGAACGTGCTGCCAGAGGACATAGTGGAGACTGATACAAAAGTAATTTAGTTTAATAGACATCTTGACAGATATAGGAATTGGCAGGGGATAGAGGGATACAGTGTTGAGGCAAAAGATTTTCAGCTTAGAAAGGCATGTGTCGGTGTAGTCTTGGTGAGCCAAAGGGCCTGTTCCTTTGCTGTGCTGTTCTTTGTTCTAACTGGTCTAGAGTTACCCAATTTTTACCGCCCGCTCTTTTTGACAGTTTTCTAATCCTCTGGTACTTCTCCAGAATGGAAGGATTTTTGAAAAATTACACCCAATGCAACCACACTCTCTCTGTAGCTACGTCTTTCAGGATCCTTGGATGCAAGCCATGAGGGTCAAAGGATATATCTGCCTTTAGCCCCATTAGTTTGTCTAATGCTACTTCTTGGTACATAATTCTTCCCCATAATCTTTAGCATTAATGAATGCTTCATTACCTTCCACTGCAATGACTGATGCAGAATAACTGTTTAACTTCTCTGCCATTTCCTTGTTCCCCGGAAGTGTCCCCAGATTTATTTTTTTTAGCAGCCTATATCACTTTGACCTCTCTCTTCCTTTTGATATATTTAAAGGAGCTCTGACTGTCACTTTTTATACTACTCACTAGTTTGCCCTCATAGCTTTTTAATTTGTCTTGATTACCTTTTTAATCCTCCTTTGCTGGATTCTGAATTTATCCCCGTCTTTGCAACTGACTTTTGCCTCTTTACATGCTTTTCTTTCCATTTCAACCTTACACTCTCTTTAACTTCCTTGGTTAACCATGGGTTAAATTATCCCTCTCTTAGAATCCTCCCTCTTTACTGGAATATATTTTTGCTTAGAGTCATGGATTACTTCCTTAAAAGTTTGCCACTGCTTACTTACTTACTGACTTTCCTCCTCATCTATCTGCCCAGTCCACTTTAGCTAACTCTATCATCATTTCATTGTAATTCCCTTCATTTAAGGTAAACATTTGTTCCTAACCCAAGTTTTTCACACACAAACTGAATATTAAAGTCTGAAGTGATATGATCACTACTTCCTAGGGGATCTTTTACTCTCTATCTACATAAGCACCAAGCCAGTTGTGGCTCTCTGCAAGTCAAATCTGATCCGCAGCTGGTGAGGACCTTAGTGGAAAAAGCTGGGGAAAAAATTCTGTTTAAAATTAATACAGTCTAACCTTTGTCCTGATTTCCATAGTCAGAGCAAAATTCAGCAATTACTTAAAGTGGCTCATATAGAGCCTACTGGCAAGAAATTATACTGCTGACTCCCCAGAGTGCCACAGGAGTCACTTAGATGGAAACCCCTCAGGTAGACTACTTCGGAACAGTTGAGAAACTAACTTACTACAGTGTTGCCAAAGTAACTTCAATATTGGTGTGAAGCAAACTAGTTTCCCATCAATGTTAGTGTTTATTTTTTTACTCACTCACAGGACACAAACATTGCTGGCTGGCCAGCATTTATTGCCTGTTCCTAGTTGCCCTTGAGGTGGTGATAGGGAGCTGACTTCTTGAACTGCTGCAATTCACCTGCTGGAGAGCTGACCCACAGTGCCCTTAGGGAGGGAATTCCAGGATTTTGACCCAGTGACAGTTAAGGAATGGACATACATCTCCACGTCAGGATTGTGTGTGGCTTGGACACGAACTTGCATGGATGGTGGTGTTCCCATGTGTCTGCTGTCTTTGTCCTTCTAGATGGAAGTGGGTCATGGGTTTGGAAGGTGCTGTCTAAGGATCTTTGGTAAATTTCTGCAGTGCATCTTGTAGATTGCTCAGTAGTAGCATCGATGGTGAACAGACCGGATGCTTGTGGATGTCACAGAGTCAAAAGTCATACAGCACAGTCCAACTAGTCCATGCTAACCATGTTCCCAAACTAAACTAGTCCCACTTGCATGCATTTGGCCCATATCCCTCCAAACCTTTCCTATTCATGTACTTATCCAAATGTCCTTCAAATGTTGTAACTTTACCTGCATCCACCAGTTCCTCTAGCAGTTCATTCCATACACAAACCCCCCAGTAAAATAGTTGCTTCTCATGTCCTTTGTAAAATTTTCTCCCCTCACCTTAAAAAATGCCTCTTAGTTTTGAACTCACCCACCCTAGGGAAAAGACCCTTGCTATTCACCTTATTTATGCCCCTCATCATTTTATAAACCTCCTACACTTCGGCGAAAAAGATCCCAACCTATTTTTGCAACTGAAGCCCCCCCACTTCTGGCAACATCTTGGTAAATCTTTTCTGAATCCTCTCCAATTTAATAATATCCTTCTATAGCAGGGCAACCAGAACTACACAATACTCCAGAGGGGGCCTCACCAACGTCCTGTACAATCTCAATATACTGTCTCAATTCACAAACTCAAAAGGTCTGACCAATGAGGGCAAGCATGCTAATCATCTTTAACCACCCTTTCTACCTGTGATACATCATGCAAATCAAATGGGCTGCTTGTCCTAGATGGTGTAAAGCTTCAAGCGTTGTTGGAGCTGTACCCATCCAGGAAAGTGGGGAGTATTCTATCATGTTCCTGACTTGTATCTTGTGCAATCATCAGCGAACATTCTCACTTCTGATCTTACGATGGAGGGAACATCACCGATGAAGCAGATGAAGATGGTTGGGTCCAGGACACGACCATGAGGAACTCCTGCAAAGATGTTGTGGAGCTGAGATGACTGACCTCCAATAACTACAACCCATCTTCCTTCGTACCAAGTATAATTCCGAGCAGCAGAGAGTTTGCCCCATGATACCCATCAATTCCAGTTTTGCTAGGGCTCCTGCATACCACACTCAGTTAAATGCAGCCTTGATGTCAAGGGATGTCACTCTCATGCTTGGAATTCAGCTCTTTCATCCACGATTGAACCAAGGCCGTGATGAGGTCAGGAGCTGAGTGTCCTTGTGGAACCAAAACTGGATATCACTGCGCAGTCTATTGCTAAGCAGGTGCTGCTGGATGACACTGTTGATGACACCTTCCATCACTTTACTGATGACAGACAGTAGACTGATGGGGGGGTAATTGGTCGGGAGAGCTAAAATCTCAGACTGAAATCTAAACCTGTGCTTATAAAGGAGATAACAAGGTGTAGAGCTGGATGAACACAGCAGGCCAAGCAGCATCAGAGGAGCAGGAAAGCTGACGTTTTGGGCCCGAAACGTCAGCTTTCCTGCTCGGCCTGCTGTGTTCATCCAGCTCTGCACCTTGTTATCTCATTCTCCAGCATCTGCAGTTCCTACTATCTCTGTGCTTATAAAACACAACTTTGCTAAATTTCAGTCTGTCACCAACACGGATAGTAACATATTTGTCATTAATAGAATCAAGATTAAAAGAAGAACAAATGCCACTTCACATTCCTACTATTTTTTTTTTAAGTAGGTAAAGAGAAAAACAAATGCTATAAGCAGGATACTAAAATAGATTAGCTTCTCTTCCTCACTCCTGAGTAAATTTAACTAGCAATTTCAGAAAGTTTGTCAGGGAACCAGCTGTAATGTGCAAAACTAATATCTGACAATAAAGCATGCTACAAATATCAGAACGCGTATGCTTAATAAACAGATGAAAAATATTTATCTTAAACTTCGATAAACAATGATAAGAAATTTGAGCTTTAATGGTATAAATTACATCAAATATATTGATCACTAACCACATGTTGTGAACCAGAAATCCAAATGAGGCATGTGGCCTCAATATTATATTCATGTGGTATGTACGTAAGTATTTTAACTTTGTGTGTTTGCTTGTAAAAGTGTTACATTGAAAAACAGCGAGTGTGTTTTAGCATTTTAGTTATAAATGATAACGTTTATTATGTACGCAGACAAATGAAATAATGCTGTGAGTAAATGCAAAACATCCTCTACTAAAGCTGGAGCATTCAGTGCAACATTATGCAGCCATCCTTGAAGATAATCATGATTTTGGATAACAGTGATTGAGTGATGCCGTAGAAACATAGAAACTTGGAGCAGTAGGCCATTTGGCCCTTTGAGCCTCCTCTGCCATTCTATATAATCACAGCTGATACCCTTTGATCTCTTTAGTCCTAAAACCTATATTCCTTCTTGAAAACATTTAATGTTTTGGCCTCAACCACTTTTATGTGCCAGAGAATTCCACAGGCTTATCTTTCTCTGGGTGAAGAAATTTTTCTTCATCTCAGTCCTAAATGGCCTACCACATATGCTTAGCTTGTGACCACTGACTCTGGACTCTTCGGTCATCAGGAATATCCTTCCTGAATTTTATTAGGCTCATTTTGTTAGAATGTTATAGGTTTCTATGAGATTCCCCTCATTCTTCTAAACTCCAGTGGATAAAGTCCTAACTGATCAAGTCTCTTTTCATACGTCAATCCTGCCATTCCAGGGATCAGCCTGCTATTAAAAAGGTCATGCACTGATTGCACAAATAAAGAAGTTTGGTAAGAAAGCAGATCAAACATAATGATTAGGCCATGTCTGTCTGGCTTGTAATAAATCCAATATGAAACTATGCTTCAGGCACAGAATATACACCTCAGAATTAAAAGACAATATACTGGTGTGATCACCACAGAATTGTTTTTAACAGGTATATATCTTGTTAGAATAAGAAGTCTACATCCTTGATTTAATCTTATTCAGATTCTTCAAACAATGCACATCACAATTTTCTAAAGGCAAATTTAGAACTCATAATACCTCCTGTCCCTTCAAACCCTAAAATTAGTAAATATTTTAATTTCTTACCCGAAGTAAAACACCAACAAGCTGACAACAGCCAATGCCCCCTCAATTTTTGTAGAGCTTGTAATAACTCGGGATAGCTACACATGAAAAAGAAAAGTTTCATGAACAATAGTTCAGATAATAGAAACAAAATTTCAAATTTACACAACTGACCACAATTACGTACCTGTTTAACAAAGATTAAAATTGCTATTGGTAACAATTACCTTTAAACTTAGCCATTAAACCAGTTTTATCATGGGAAAGCTTTAAGATCATTCTTTGAGTTCCAACAAAACAAACATTTATTTTGTGAAAAGATATACTTTGTTGTATAAGTTGACTGAAAACTCTAGGAGCAGCAAACACGATTAATTTGTTGATAATGATGTACTTTGTTTAAAGATCTTTTTCTTTGATAAGGGAACAGTGATGAATAAAATAACGAATGAAAAACAAAACTTCTAAAATACTGCATTTCAGCTAATACACAATCCCTTGATCTGTGCTACTTTTGTAAGTTTGATACAAGATAGTTTTTACTGGTTCAAAACCAAACAAACAATCTTGTAAACAGCTACTGTTTCCATACAAATTGGAAAGCGTATTTACCTGCACAATATGTAAACAAATAACAGCAAGAACCAGGAAGTAAAGAGAACTTTTGTTGCTCTAAACTAGATTACTGGGATCTCCCGTGTAGTTGAAATGTTCACGGTTAGCTTCAGGTTCAATGAAGAGTGCAGGAGGGAATGTCAAGAGCAGCAACAGACATTGCAACATCGAACTGCTTGCATGCCAAACAAAATAAGCAGGAAGTAACAACAAAGCTAAGCGATTGCACAATTGACATTAGATCCAAGCTCTGCAGTCCTCTGCAGCTGTGAACGGAGGACAATTAAACAAATGACTGGAGAAAGAGACTCCACAAATATCCCCACCTTCAAATGATGCAGCAACCCAGCACTTGCAAAAACCTTTGGCCAAAAGTGCCATTTGGATGATCTATCCCAGCTTCCTCTGGAGGTCCACAACATTACAGATGTCAGGCCTCTGCAATTCAATTCATTCAACTGATACCAAGAAACAGTTGAAGCCTATGGGTACTGCAAAGGTCCCAACAACATTCTGGCAACAGTCCTGAAGACAAGTGTTTCAGAACTTGCTGCGTTCCCTTGCCCAAGCTGCCCAGAACAACTAGAACACTGGCACCAACCTAACAATGTGCAATACTATTCAGGTATGCCCTATGCACAAAAAACAGGACAAATCCAAGCCAGTCAATTACTGCCCCATCAATCTACTCTCCAACATCACTAAAGTGACAGAAGGTGCTATCAACTGTGTTTTCAAGCGGCACTTGCATGGCAATAATCTGTTCACTGATACTCCATCTAGGTTCTGCCAGGGCCACTCAGCTCCTGACTTCATTACAACTTGGACAAAAAGTTTAAATGAGTGTCTGCCCTTGATATCAAAGGCGTATTTGACAGAAAGCAGCATCATTGATCGTCAAGGATATCAAAGGTTATCGGGAGAAAGCAGGAGAATGGGGTTGAAAAACTTAACAGCCATGATTGAATGGTGGAGCAGACTCAATGGACCGGATGGCCTAGTCTCTGTTCCTATGTTTCATGGTCTTATGAGGGAGCTCTTGCAAAAATGGAGTCAATGGGAAAGCCAAAGGGATCATGTCCACCGGCTCTCCCTTGCCTAACTTATTCGTTATCTCCTCGAAGAATTCAAACAGATTTGTCAGGCATGACTTCCTCTTGATGAAGCCCTGCTCACTCAGCCCTCTTTTACTATGCAAGTCCAAGTACTCCATAATGTCATCATTAAAAATAGACTCTAAAATTTTACCAACAATTGAGGTCAGGCTAACTGGCCTATATAGTTTCTTGTTTGCTGCCTCCTTCCCTTCTTAAGCAAGGGTGTTACATTAGCCATTTTCCAGGCCTCTGGGCCCTTCCCTGATTCCAAGTGATTCCTGAAATTTCACCACCAATGCCCCTTATAATCTCCTCAGCTATCTCCTTCAGATCTGGGCAATTTATCTACCTTCATACCTTTCAGCTTCCACAGCATCTTCTCCTTAGTAATGGCCATTACACTTACATCTGGTCTGCCTGCTGACTCTCAAACTTCTGGTATGCTAATGGTGTCTTCCACTATGAAGACTGATGCAAAGTACCTATTCAATTTATTTATTCCTGGCTACTGCTAGGAAGCCTGCTCATAACACCTAACAGGAGCTTTTTCTCTCTTCATTTTCTCAACTCTACCCTCACAGATTCTGCACCTTTCAACTCTACATCACTTCTTGCTCGTGATTTAATTTTGTTTCATGCTAATAAGGCAACTGCCCCTCCATCCATTTGCCGGTCCTTTTGCCAGAAACTACATCCTTGGATATTTGGTTCCCAGCCTTGATACCCTTGCAACCATTACTCTGTGAAACCTACAACATTATACTTGCCAATTTCAGACTTTGCTACAACCTCATTTAGCTTGTTTCATATACTGTGTGCATTTAAGTACAACAGCCCTATGTTGACAGCTCCTTTTCTCATTGTTATCCCCTTACCTGCTGTGCCTGAAGTTAGATTCCGGAGCCTTTCCATACGCTCTGACGTATTAACTTATTCTGGAAAATTTAACAACATCTGTTGGGCCACCACACCCCCACTGCTTTAACCTTTTCCATAATTTTCCATGCAACTCAACCCACCTCTCCCCCAACATTTTAGAAGTTTAAAATGCTATCCACAGCCCTAATTATGTAAATCTGTGAGTATAGAGACCTTCGACCTCTGCACTGATTGCACACAAGCTGGCCAACTACCCACAGAGTTCTTGTCATGCCGATGACATCTAACCTACGAATCGGTTCTAACTGAAAACCAAAACAACATCGTCACCAGGCGCAAGTCAACTTAACACCATCGTGCTATTGGTCTCAAACATTTGCCACTGTTAAGTAAAGCAACAGCATAAACAAAACAATGCTTTCCAGTAACTTGTTACTAAAATTGCAGCAATTCCTTCTAGTCTTGGATTTAAAGCATCTCTTCCCATTGTGGTTCACAACCTAAAATAAAGACCGTGGTCTTTACCTAATGAGTCCCTTGTTTTTATCCCATTTGAACTAGTTGACAGGCACCAAGCGTATCAGAGACCAACATAAACTCAGACTTGAGGCCTATCCTTCTGTTACATTCACGTACTTGAGAAACAATCTAAAGTGAACTCCCATAAAGCTTAACTACAGATCAGGGTCAGTGAAAATGACTAAGATTACTATCACCATAATGCCACATGATACATTAATGAAACTGGAAGCCACAGGAATGCATTGATATACATTTGATATCTAGATGCATTCGTAATTCCAAATCTTGCTTAAGGTTTTTAATAGTCCATTATCATCTGCTGATTTAAAACATCTAAAGCCTATCACATAGAAAAAAAATATATATAAAAGTCATCAAGACAAAAGAAAAGACGATACAGGAGGACAGGTGACCAAAAACTTGGGTAAAAAAGGTTGCAATTGAGTAATACTGTAGATGAGGGGAGAGGTAGAGACATGGAAAGGCAGGGTGTTTTGGCAGAGGTCCTTCAAGCCTTTGAATCATCTATCCAGCTTAAAAAAATACCAATGGTGGGCAAAGGAATTAGGGAATGCGCCAGAGTTAAAAGAACAGAAAAATTATGAGAAGGTTCTAGGGCTCAATGCAGGGATGATGTCATGGAATTTTTTTTAAGATGAGAAATTTAACAGGGAGGCTTTTCTGAACTAGAAGTCTAGTATTTGGTGCAAATTAGAATGCAGGCAGCAGAAAGCTGAATGACCTCGAATTTATGGAAACACTTTAAGGATAGTACTCAAATAGTCAAGGCTAGAGAAAACAAGTGTTGATTATGACTTTAGCACTAGGAGGGGTGATGTTGGGCAATGGAAGCTGATATTTAAAATAGATGGTCTTTGTGGTAAAGAGAATATGTATATATAATTGGAAGTTCAGCTTAGGGTCAAAATAGGATTCATGTCAGCAGTCCAGTCCAGCTCGAGACAGTGGCCAAAGAGGGTTGGGAATTGGTGGCTTGAAAAACACGTTTGTGGTCAGAGGTAAAGACAATGACTAATTCTCAAAACATTTAACTGGAGGAAGTTTCTGCTGTTCTTGCATTAGGTGTCAGAATCCTTGTTTGGCAACACCAGAAATGGATGCCCGACAAAAACGAGGTGTGACTGGGAAATCACCGCACACATACAAAACCTGGCATTGTGTCTTCAGATAATGTCATGGAAGGTCAGCATGTAGCTGAGGAATAGGAAGGTGCCAAGGATAGATCCTTGAGGATTCCAGAGATAGTGGTGTGGGGTAGAAATAAAATCCAATTGGAACCAGCCAATGGCAATATCACTCAACTGGATAAATGGAGAAGCAGCTTTTGGAGAGCATGATGTCGTCAATTTTGTCAAAGGCTAGAGTCAGGTTATGAACAAAGAGGATAGGTTAATATATCTGAAGTCTCTCAATGTAATTTGTGACTTGGATGAGGGTTGTTTAAGTGCTATTGCAGGGAAGAAAGTAGATTGGCAACTTTCAAAGTAACACTTTAGAGAAGACGGGAACAAATGTGGAAGGCACACGTTCAAGGATTCTGGAAAAAAAAAAGAGGAAAATAGGAGCTAGGGTTTGGGATCAATATAGCAAAGAAAAGTGACAAGAGTGGGCCTGTTTAAAAAGGTAGGTATAATAGCAGCGATTTTGAAAGACAGCAGGTCATGATGTTAAAAAAGTAATTCATTTACAAAGCAGCTAACCGGGAGGGATACAATAAAGCCTTGAGCCAAAGGATAGTTTCAGTCAAAACCATTTCATTCATGTTGAAGACAGAATTTTGGTAATACGTTTGAACTGAATAAATATTAGTACCGTGCTTGAAGCAGGCATTTCCACAGATTTTAAAACAATTAACAATGCAATGCAATTCTTCCAAAGTAGCCCATGAAGCCAACATACTTTGATAAGGGTAGAAGATGAAGGTGTGGTTAAGGAGATGGTAGGTAATGGAAAAGAGATGGGAGTTATCCTGGCAATTCAGGATGACAGCTGATGGTTTTACCAAACCAGGTAATTAAATCAGGAAGATGAGGATCTTTCCAAGCTAAGCAGTGCAGGAATACCTGCTCCAATTTTGATTCCTATCTGGAATTAAGAATCTAGTGATGAACATGAACCCATTGTCGATTGTCAGGAAAAACCCATCTGGTTCACTAATGTCCTTTAGGGAGGGAAACTGCCATCCTTACCTGGTCTGGCCTACATGTGATTCCTGACCCACAGCAATGTGGTTGACTCTTAATTGCCCTCTGGGTAATTAGGGATGGGCAATAAATGCTGGCCTAGCCAGCAATGCCCTCATCCTGTGAACCAATAAAGTTTAAAAAAAAAGGACCAGCAAGGTTTCTAGCAGATGTCAAATTAGGACTGTAAACAGTCCAGCAGAACCATACGAAACAGAAGCAAAATTGTCTCTTCCATGTTCAAACTAGAGTATAGAAGACATGTATTATCATGCAGATATCCTAGGCATGGAACAGGAGGGCTTCCATCAGTCCTGTACAAGATCAAGAATAAATCTGTGTGGTGGATATTTCACATTAGATGGAAGCAACTGCAAGAAAAAAGTACAGGTGTGCAGTGCCCTACAACTCAGTGCCCTAGAGGATGAAACAGACTCCTAGTAGGGAAGGCTTTCCAAAGCCCTCAAGAATTGGTCATGTTCACGGGATTAGATTCTAATGTAGGACTTTATGGTTGGTGCCTTTACACCACCATAGATTGTAGATCCAAAGGTAAATGTCAATCACATAATTAATTTTTTAAAGAAAGGAGGAATTGAAACCGCAGCTGCTGGAAGGTATTACATAGAACATGCACTTTTGATACTATATGCAACCTACAAGCAAAGAGTTGCACAAGCTCTGCGTCTCTAACTGTTGGATGCATCAGTATCATATGAGCTCATGTGGTGCTTAGGAAAGGATGGCAATAGTCTCTGATTATTATGTACATGCTGCTCACTATGCTGACATCAACTGTGAGGAGTACCTAGTATGTGATCACTTAGCAAAGACTAAAATGTGCACTTATAATTGTTCAACAGCTAAAATCACTGCTCTTATTGGTAGAGAGGCCAGAAGTTAGGCACTTGGAATGGAAGTTCAGAACTAAACAAGCCCAACTGGTACAGCCATCTGATCCCTGAACCAAACAGTATACCAGGTACTGTTGTTACTTGGCATGTGGCTAATCAAAAAAGTAGTATTTATCTTTGTAATAATTATTCTTTTAATATCCATATTATTTTATGACCAGGGCAACAAAAAAGGAGATGCATACACAGAGCTCCACTCACCTGTATCCAAATAGCAGCTGAATTTGAAAAAGGTTCAAAATTTAATTTGATGAATTCAGGTGATCCGATGGTTGCAACTAAATTACAATTCGCAAGTCTCTAAAGAGACAGATTACCATAGTGTGACACCATCTCTAGTAAGTAAAGTTTGATTTAGTGGACTCTACTGCATAATCCCCACTGATGTAAAATCAAAAATGTTTGCAGAAAAGCTAGACTTACATACAAGTCTAGGTAATTTCACTTATAAGTAACGAATTCAACCCTTTTCAAGGGCAATTAGGAATTGCAATAAATGCTGGCCTTTCCAGAAATACTCACATCTCAAGTAGAAATAAAAGAATGAAAAGTATAATCAAAATCTTCAATTTCTATTTCAGCTCAAACTGAGAACTTTGAAATTGACCACTGCTTGCTGTATTGAACTAGCAAATAATATCTCAACCCACAAATAAACTCAAGAGTTTGCAGGTCTTATGTATTATCAAGTTTCAAGTTATGATTACTTATAACAGGGTGCTCAAGATATTTCAGTAACAACTGCATTTATATAGTAACTTTCAGTTCCAAAATGCTTTTCCGCAGCATCATCAACCATAAATTGACATCAAGCCAAAGGCGGATGTATTTGGATAGATGACTAAAAGCTTATTTTTAAAAAAGAAAGGATAAAAAGGAGTATCTTTGAAGAAAAAAGTAAAAGGAACAAAGATACAGAGAGAATTTCACATTCTACAGCTTAGCCTTCCAATGATGGGATGAAGGAAAAAGAGAAGGTAAGACATTAGAATTGAAGGGCACAGAGTATTTGGAAGGTTGTAATGCTGAAAGAGGTTCCAGAGATAGGGGGATCAGGATGGGAACTATAAATTTGATCTGTTTAGTGAACCAGCCAATAATGTATGCCAGTGTGCCCAAGGGTTTTAGGTAAAAGGAATTTGATGCAAACGATGACACTGGCAACTGAGTTTTGAGATGGGCTCATGTTGGGGAGTGTGGAAGAACTAGGAAGGAGAGCATTAGAATAGTCAAGTTTGAAATAACAAAATTATGGATTAAAGGCTTTAGCAGCAGATGGGCTGAGGGCGGGATTTGGCAATGTTATGGAGGTGGTCCTTGTGCTGGAAGTGATGATTTCAAGTCATTGTGTTTCTTCTTTGATCATCCAATCGTCATGGCATCTCTGCTAAATCAATAACCATTTTCCACTGTGCTAAAATTGCCACATGACACCAAATTTGAGTACACACAGCACATATCTCTTAGTCAGATTTGGTATGATCACATCAAATATTATGTAATGCGTTTTATTAAAACAACCCACTTCAGAATCAACCTGTGAAGTAGTACAACTACTTGATAAACCGACAAACTGTGTTTATATACTGTAACCTTCAATATTGTGTAAAAAATGATTTTTGTGTGAAATGCTGATACAGTTAATATCTATGTTCCCTTCCTTTTTCCATTACTCCATAAATCACCCCAGTACCTAGTCAGATCTAGCTCTGATTTCATCCCATTTTAAATTTCTCTCATCTCTGTGTTCTGTTCTTGCTTATTTCCTGAGAACCATCTCTTACACCCATGATCACACTTAATTATCCATCCCCAACCATCATGCGAGTTGACATAGTGGATGAGTGACATTCCTCAGACTCCATTCTCTCGCTTCCAAAAGCACTGTAATTACAAACAACCTCAATAAAACAATGTTTGATCAGTCTAACTACTAATCCATCTCCCTAAATGCCCTTGAACACAGCCGCTCAGTTTCACAATCATCCCTCTCAAACTCACTCCTGTCTGATTTCTACAGTTATCACTGGCCAAAGACAGCAATGATATCCACTGTGGCAGTGAGGTGTTATCACAACTGAGACATCTCAAACTTCTAGTGACGTTTGATTTTGTGGACCAAAGTCAGAATCCATCATTGCTCAGAGAAACTCAAAGGCTACCAAGCAGATCTCCAGCACTGGTTTCTCTTCGCACTTCCAAATTGTCATATTGAGTCTGAAGTGATTCATTCTCAAGATGTTCCTGCCTCTCATCCATTTACTGCCCCTCAGTATTACACAAAAGGTACGGAGTCCATTTCCAGGTACATGCTGATGATATCCAATGTTACTTTTCCACCAACTTTCTCAAACCATTAAACTGTTTCATGTTGTCAAATAGTCTGCGCAATATCAAGGAATTACAGTCTGTTCAACTTGCCAAAAAACTAAAGACATCATCATTGCTAATCACTTTAACACTGTTTTCTTACATGTTCAGTTTTACCGAACTGAGCTTCGAAACCATGTATTTTATCCTTTACCACACTGGCTCATTTTCTTCACTGCAGCATTACCTGCTTATGCAAATATCTCAGCCTCTCCATCATTGAAAGAGATATTTAGGATTTTTTGGAAGGGAGCAGCTACCATTTCGGGTATTACCCTTCTTCAAGGCCTTCATCCTGAAGAAGGGTAATACCTGAAACGTTGATTGCTTCTTTCCTCCATTTGCTGCCTGGCTTGCTGTGCTCCTACAGCCTCCTGTTTGTCTATCTTGGATTCCAGCATCTGCAGGTTTTGTGTCTCTAATTTAGGATTTTGTCACCTCTAGACTCAATTAGTCTAATTTTTTCTGTGATCATCTCTCATAGTCTACTCTGTAACATTGTTTTGATTCATTTGCGGATACGAGTATTGTCAGAAGTGCTTGAATTCAATACCTATCCCTAATGTCTGAGAAGGCGGCAGCGCGCTGTCTTGTTGAATGACTCAGCCATCTCACAGAACAGTTCAGAGCTAACTACAATGATGTAGAATGGACTTGCATATAAACCAGACTACATAAAAATGGCAGATTTCTTTCCCTAAAGATATTAGTAAATCAGTTCACAATATTGCAATGGCTTCATGTTCAATACAATTGACACTAGCTTTATATTATCCATTTTATTTAATTAACTGAATTCAATTCACTTATTTCCATGGTGAGGTTTGAACTAACTTCAGCAGATTACTACTCCAGAGTTTTGGATTAATTATCCAATAACAACCATATATGCTACCATATTTACGACTTTTCCAAATGCATTCACCATTAATCCATACTGTGCATCAGCCTGTCCAAAACTTAGTCCTGGCTGAAACACTTGGGTCAGATCCCAGTCTCCAGTGGACTTATGGCACACAAAAGCCCAACAAGAAACTTTTCAACGTCCATTTCCAGTAGCAATTATGATCTTGTAAATTGTGGAAATGCAAAAACTATTTCAATTTTCTACATAAGTGTACAATAACTATTTTAACTTACCAAAACTGCTAGTGGAAGTGGTATAAATCCCATTCTTCTGGAAACTGTATCACTATAATCTGTATATGCCTGTAAAGAAAATTGTTCATGGTTCACTATCAAATAGACCTTCAATGAAATAATAGTGAAAATGTAATGAAGTCAGCTAACTAGAGAGTTGGTGAAAATTGTTTAACAGGATGCGTCTAGAGTTGGGAGCAAATTGCCAAAATCGGGAACATGGGAAAGTAGAGTATTAATTTTTAACGTCTTAACAATAAATTTTTATGACACTGAAGGAATAGAGATAAATGTCCAAGTCTGAATGTAATTGATTCTTTCATGTAGAGACTACTTTGTTGAATCATACATTTGTACTCCCATTTCCACGGTATTTCCAAAATGCCCGTTCCTTTCTATTACATAAATTTCACAAACCCAAGTTATGTCACTTAGGTGAAAAGAATTTTGTCTCAACTTATTAATGGGGCCAAGTTCAAAGGAAGCTTTCTGAATTTTTTTAGTCACACTTGACAAACGCTGCTTTACAACAAACTTCCATTTAGAGGCTGAGGGGCTATGAAGTGTACCACTGGAGTGGGTGATTCCAGCAGACACCATGGGAAAATGACTGCAATGACCTCTAAATCAGTCTAACAGAGAAGAAGTGTTTCTTTGGACCCCACATGGTAAGTCTCCACCTCTGCTACACCTCAAAGTTTTGTAAAAATTTAACTGATTCTTCATCCTTGTATCCCATGTTTTTATAAAAGCTAAAAACGCCCATTGGCTTCTTTTATGGTCTGTTTGTATTTGCATTTTCAAAGTACGAGTACTTGGATTTCTTGATCCCAGAGTTTTCATAACTGTCAATATTTTCATTTTAGTTTCCATAACTACATCAAGATGTAATTGATGTAGGTAAACACTAAAATCTTGGATGAATTTTCAAAGGCAGTCAAACCATCTTAATCAAACCAAACTTTTATCTTGGTTAACTGAACAAAATTATTTTTATACTTGTTTATGAACTATTTGTAGATCTCAATTTTACCTCATTCGATTAATGGTTTGTAATGAACATTGGAAAATATATTATTGCCATTTCTAATTTCTTAACTGTTAGGCTGTAGAGGTTTGTGTACATTGCTTGGAACTAAATACAGGAATACAGCTGGAGTGTCATCTTCTAAAAATTATCACTGCTGACACAAACCAACTAAAAAAGGGGGGGGGTAGAAAAAAATTCAAATTTGCTCTGTCTCCAGTGTGGTTGTTCTTACATTTAACTCTTCCTAGCTGGAAATTAGCCAACAGAGGATCAGATTATATGTTTCACCATTTTTTTTTACATCAGCAAATAATATTGTACTTCTGTTGTGATTTTTATTATTTTTAAAACAGCTGATATGTAGGATTTCATATGAAATGAGCAAAACTGATTCTTGAAACACAATTTCCAGTATAAGTTGTTCCTTCAAATTTGCATTTTGGAGAAAATGGGAAGTATGAACTTGGATCAAACATTTTAAGAACATAACAGACAAGAAATTACATTCTTATACTTACATTTTTTTGGCGGCTACTGACCAAGTCAAACGCAAGACTGGCTCTATATTCACTGTATACCTATGTATAGGAAAAAGCAGAGCTACATTAGCAGGATGCCAACATGCATACTTAAAATCTGGCATTCTCTTAGTTTTTTTTAAGCAGATACTACGCCCTATACCATATTAAAAAGTGCTGTCTGAAAGTGGAGAGGCAACAGAGAACTGAAGGAAAGTTATACCAGACTTGAAAAGTTAACTGTTTTTCTCTCCACATAGGCTGCCAGATCTGCTGAGTTTCACCGTCATTCTACGTTTGTTGCCCCTCCTGGAGCCAGTCTGTTATTGCCGGAGCATCTCACTTTCACATGGTAATCTGCACCAGTAACTCCATACATTTACATACGTGCACAGTAACCCTGATTTAAAATTAAGTTTCTTTCTCCCTTAATCCAACTTCACCTAGTAACTTGTGATTCTCTAAGCTAATACCAGTTGCATCTCTATGCATTTTGTAAATCCTGATATTCTCAATTGGGCCAAATGGATCACCACCTCTGGCTGTTCAGCAACCCTGCTGAAGAACGTTCTGCAACCACTCTATTACATACTTGACTCTGACATCAGAGAGGTAACATAACATCCTGGAGTCACATCTATGGTCACCAAATGGGCTAGATGAGGTGAAAGGGGATGGCAAAAGGAGGGAGAGGTATTGTTTCAGGACACATCGGGGAGTTGGCCCAGGTAGAGGAATCAGCAAATCAGTTTAATAGTTATCCAGGTTTTTAATCCTCAAGCTTAATCTTGATCTAGGAAAAGTTAATGCTAGTCAGAGTCCTCCAAATTTTCTGACTTTAATAGACTCATTTGGCGGGTTCCAGATGCGCGGCAAGCATGCATTGAAAAATTCAACTTCCAGGACAATTCCCTCAGAGTCAGCTGCAATTAGCATTGCACACAGTCCCGGCACCCAGCTCCAGTCTATGCTGCTTCAACAACTCTTTGGCCTTCAAAATATCTGGGCCAATACGTTAGTATTAAAATGCTTTCGAACATTGAAAGGATTCAAACAATGATATAATTGCAAATTCTATTATTTACTATAATAATTGCCTACATACTCACATCAGCTGTAATGTCATTAAACTTTGTAATAAAAGCATGTTTAACTACATCCACGGCTATTTCGGATGCTATTACCATGCAAACATCTGGAAACAACACCCAGAGATGATCTGAAAGTAAGAAAAAACATCTGAGAGTTACTGAAATAATTCCCTAACTTCAACATAATTAAAATAGTATTTATATATTTACAGTTAATTGAAACAATCTCCTACCAAGTTTTGTCTACTCAAAAATACTCAGTTACTTTTGAGGATATTTTAGGCTACAGGAGTTCCTGTGAGTTGCTTCTCTTATCTGTCCATCTCTCAATGTTTCACCTTCATTCTTAATTCTAGGGAGTTAGAATAACAAAAGATCTGTCTATCTTCAAAACTAAATAAATTACATTCTCCGATTGGTTATTGATAAATCCTCGAATGCATTGTAGCTCTCAACAGTATCAATTACTTTCAAAACATATGCAGTCACAGGAAGGTTGTGACAACTTCCAAGCAGTGTGCAGCTCTCTTTACCACTGCATAAAAACACTTCAGCATAATTGCCTAGAGCTTCAAGTAAAATTATCTAAACATCTTCACAATTGAATAAAACTGACATATCTCTGGTGAGTCATTCCATAATTGGTGAATTTAACAAACTTCTGCATAGGCAAGGAAACAAAAATAAGGGAGAAAATAAAGCATTCCTTTAAAAGACATTCCTACAGTGCACAGAGTGATTACATGTTGAATGCACTTCACTGGTTGTAAAGGATTTGGGGATCTCCCGAAAAATCTTTAGAAAAAGTCAATCATGTTTTTCTTTTAGTTTTCAACTGTAAATAAAGTGGTGTTACTGTGTAATATGGGCTCAATTCATGCAAGTAAAAGTTGTTTTCCAAGTTAAGCACAGCAAATAAAATCCAACTTTTCTCTGGTCCAGCCAAACAGTTACTGCGGAAACCATTAAATCATGTGGTCTGCTCCAAACCCATGGTGTCAGCAGTTAAGATTCCAGAAAGTTTAAAAAGTCTGCTCTGAGTTTGTGAAGAAATAATTTTCAAAAATTAAATATCCAATTACTCCAAGGACAGCAGGCAGTTGAGGTATATAAACAGAGATGATACACTGCACTAAAAGTTTAAGACATGAGGGACTCAACCACAAGATTTCCAAAATGGCAGGAGATCCAATAAGATTCTTTCATTCTCTGTGAACATTGGGATAACATCAACAGTTGTCTTTAAAAAAAAAATAGAACAAACTTATGGCTCAGGTTTGAAACCTATCTTGAGGATTCCTGATGCACTAAAAGAATATTTATAAAATAAATCTAAACAAGTGTTAAAAGGAAAGCTAAGTGAATTGAGAATGCACTGTGTGGCAATCTCATGGAGAAGGATAATTGCCTATCCCATCCCCAAGAGCTCACAGGAAAGAGGCCTTACTGTTCTAATCAGTTTGGAAACTGTCAACTTACACATCATCACAATGATATAAAGCAACAGTTTGAATTTCATTGTCAGATGAAAACAAAATTATAATAATAATTAGCTAAAGTTCAATTGGCAGCATTCTCTCCTTGAATCAGAAGGTTGAGGGCTCAAGTCACATTTGAAAAGTTAAACCTGATGCTCCAGTGTTACTTCCATTGGCACTGTTACAAGTGCCATCTTTCAGATGAGATGTTAAACCGTCTTTCTCCAACTTTCCTATCAGCTGGTTATAAATGAATTTGCAGCACAGTCTTGAAGAGGGACAGCGAACTTACCGATGGTGGCCTGGCCAAAATTAATTCCTCAATAAATATTACGAACAAAATATCTGGTCAATATTATACTGATGCTTGTGGGAGCTAAATCTGCGCAAAGTGACAGCCTCATTTTCTAAACTATAACAGTGACTATTCTTCTGAAGTACTTCATTGGCTGTAAAGCACTGCAGGACCAGCTGTGATTGTGAAAGACACTACGTAAATACGAGTCTTGCTTTCTTGTTCATATCATTTCAACTATTAATTCATGTTTCAGTTTATCTTCTACCCATAATCAATACAAATGTGGTTTAGTCTAACTTGGCAATTCTGGATAAGCTACTATTTTATTGTTCAATAAGTGAAATAAATCTGCTCAAAGGGAATTAATTTTAGACCCAAACCATGCAAGGTACACTAAGATTAGATATAGTTACATACTACATGAAGTGCTAAAACAACAAAACTTAATGAACTACAGAAATAAATTACAAGTGCATATTAAGATAATTGTAATAAATCTTGGATAAAAAGAAAAATGGAGACAAGTGTAACAATTTGAATTAAGAGGGTGAATTTCTGTAGTGACTCCCCTGTTCATTTTCAGAAGCTTTAACAGAAGGGCTGAAGAAAAGAAAAGTCTTGGTTTCTGCAGCTCCTCAGCAGTCACTACAGTGGATGAGGTGAACTCCTACAGGACCTAATCCCTAGCTCCTGAATTTCTCTCACAATATGTGTGGGGATAAATTTGCACTATTCAACTTCAATTTAGTCTCTATTCAAGCAAGCCAAAATGCTATTCAAAATTGATTCATTTTGGGGGAAAAATACTGAAAATAAATTAAGCAATTCAAATCACAATTAAACTAGAGCTGAATATTATTAGATTGAAGCACATATTATTCTGCAAACGTATCTGAGCAAACCGAAGCGAACTGCAAGAAAATTATACCTGGGTTCCATGAAAATTGTTCCATATTCCTCAAACAAACAATCAGCAGAAGGACATAGTTGTTAAACCTCTCTCTGATATCTGCAAAAGATTTTTTCTTACATTAAATGATAAGACTACTTTTGCTCTAAAAATGATTCTGTATTATCATAATTTGCATGATACGAATAATTGTATCTTTTTATCACGAGGTTCCAAGCGCTCTCGCAATTTCTTTTTATAGCAAATAACGATTCATTGCATCTCGAATATAAAATCACAGACTACAGAAATTTTTTTTAAAAAAAATCGGTAGACACTTTGGACAAATTATCCCATACATTACGACCATTTTATTTCCCACTATACCAATGCCTTTAAAACTCCAAATGGCTGATTTGGTTTGAAGCACTACAAGACCAAACTGTACTATTTAATAAATGCTAGTCTTAGAAGTACATGAAAGTCTCTTCCAAAAATCAAGCCACATACAACAAATAGCATCAGAAATTTGAGAGTATCGGGTACTTATTAAGTCCACTGCATGCAACTAGAAAGTTATACACCCACAATAGCATTTCTGATGGAGCTTAAAACGCGTTGGTAATTAAGAGGACTGAAAACTGAAGAAGGGTCCAGACCCGAAACGTCAGCTTTCCTACTCCTCTGACGCTGCTTGGCCTGATGCGTTCATCCAGCTCTACACCTTGTTATCTCAGATTCTCCAGCATCGGCAGTTCCTACTATCTCTAATTCTCCAAATGATGTTTGCACACTACTGTGAGAACTAGCAATACCCTAATTTCAACTGTATGTTGCTTGCCCTTCACAGCATTTCCTTAGCAGAACCATTTGTTCTTCTTAATTGCTTCTTGGAGATATCAACCTTCTTCCCTTGGCACAACTCAACCAGACCTTGATTCATACTAAGCTATGACTAAACTGTTGTGACTTCGGCAGTATACCCATCACCCAATATCAACTCAATATCACCTTCCCTACCAATCTTCAATCAGTACACATATTTCATATCCCTTCCCTTTCCTCTACCACCATTCCTCAGTCCAAGATATCTTCCCTTCCCATCACTTGACCATAACCATTCCTTCACCCAATCTTACCCAAACTCAATTTCAAGTGGCCATAAACTCAACATCATCTTTACTCCATTAGCCTAATCTGCAAGCCCAGTTTTCTTTCCCCTCAAAATACTTTCAGATGAGCAATTTAATTTTAATTTATTCAGGGATTTCCCATTTATAACAGAGATTAGGAAAAAGATTTTCTCTCAGAGGGTGGAGAGGGTTGCACACTCTTCCTGGAAAGACGGTAGAAGCAGACCCTTTGAATAGTTTTACAGTAGAGGTAGAGAGATTCTAGATTATCAAGGTGTTGACAGGTTAGATGTACGTGGGTATGTTGATTAATTGTAACCTCAAATCTATCAGATCAGCTATGATCCTATCCAATGGCAGAGCAAATTTACATTTCAGGTGCAGGTATAGAGTATGCTAATACGATTGCAACGAGCCCTTTATCGGTATAGGCATTCTGTTGCTAAGGATAGAGATTTGGTTGAGAGTAGAGATAATGGGCAGCTACTCAGAAAGGTAACTGCACCTCCTCCACAATAGCAGTCAACACTGGAGCCCACCCAAAGATGCGTCCTCAGCCCCCTACTGTACTCTCTTTACACCTATGATTGGAGTTGCCAAATTCCAAACGAACACCATCTACAAGTTCGCTGATGACACCACCATAGTTGGACCAATATCGAACAACAACGAGTCAAACTACAGCAGAGAGATAGAGGGCTTGGTGACGTAGTGCAATGAAAACATTCTGTCTCTCACCTTCAGCAAAACTGAAGAACTGATCATCGACTTTAGGAAAAGGAGAACACGCCCCATTTACATCAATGGAACTGAGGTCGAGAGTGTGAACAGCATCAAGTTCCTCAGAGTGACAACCTGAAATGTGACAGTCAAGAAGGCACAACAATGCTGCTTCTTCCTCAGGCAGCTCAGGAAATTTGGCATGTCCATAAGGACCCTCACCAAGTTCTACAGATGCACCATTGAAAACATACTATCCGCGTGAATAACAGCCTGGTATGGCAACTGCTCTGTTCAGGACTGTAAGAAAACTACAGAAGGTGGTGTACACAGCCCAGACCACCAGACCATCACAGAAGCCAACATTCCATCAATGGACTCCATTTACATGCCTTGCTGGTGCGGAAAGGCTGCCAACATCAAAGACCAATCGCATCCCAGTAACAGCAACTTCTCACCTGACTCTTGTCTAACTACACACAAAAATAACTAATTCTGAATCACCAGTCAGGAAGATGTACTGTCAAAAAGTTTAAAAAAACCAAAATGAGTCAAACTGTTAACACTGCATATTTACAACATAGAACAAGAACATCATATAAAAACATTTTTCCTGAATAACTGAAATCTAGTATCTGTTAGCTGAGCCAATAATCTGATAAAATTGACCTACTGAAGTTTTTATATGAATACCTGAGTCTTTTCAAAGCCTGAAATTGATAGTTTGCCTGGATAATGGGCTCCTTGAGTTTTGGAAACACAGTCAACAAACTAGAATCAGGCACAATATTGCAGGTGTATTTGGTTAAACAAAATGACATGATATTTATTTCTGTCTTTAAATAATATTTAGTAGTTTTCAGAATTAAAGTTAAATCTTATATTGTGATAAGAACAGATTGTTAATTGGAAATGACTAACAAATAAGTATGACACAGAGATGCAACCTTATACACGGGGGGATGGGGGTTGGTGGTAGAATATGGTGAAAGACATGTAGAGATGCTTCTTAAAAAAAAGAACTGAAATCCATTTTAAGAAAATCTTGTAATTTAATAATAACTAATGACATCTATATTAAAAAAGTATGTGACATTCAATTGGTTTGAACAAGCATTATTCACATAATCCTGTTTATTTCCTTTTTACTTTACTCCTTGCTTCAGCATGAGAATTTCTTTTAAAAATTAGTGACAATTTTAAAAAACTTAATTTGATCATATGCATCAGGAGATTGAGTTTCCAGCTGTTTCTTCTGGTCATACCAGCACAACTTACAGTGAGTGAATCAGTGTAAAGGTTCAGGAAAGTTTAAATGAAAGCAAGCTATGCTCAAAACCATCCACACTCGTGTTTTCTATCAGCTTTTCCATTGTATCTTGAACCAATTTGCCAGAAACAGTCCTTCACTAGAAGATCATCTACCGCCCCAAGTGAAAACTCGAAGAGTCTACCTACAATATTGATTTACGAAGGCACTTCCAATTGTGTTCGTTTCTCAGGAGTACAGGCATTAGTATACATGTTTTAAGTGTTTGTATGTAAAAATATAGTTAATTTACAAAGAAAATAACAAGTAGATACTAATTTGTTTTTAGAAATTCCTTCACAGGATGTAGGCTTTGCTGGCAAGGCCAGCATTTATTGTCCACGCCTAATTTCCCACTTAAGAGTCAAACACATTGCTGTGGGTTTGAAGTCACATTTAGACCAGACCAGGTATGGATGGCAAAGCCCCTTCCTTAATGAACCAAATGGATCATTTCAACAATTGACAACAGTTACACTGTCACCAACAGGCTAGTTTCTTTTATTCCAGATTTTACTGAACTAAAATTTCACCATGTGCTTTGTGGAGTCACTAGGTCAGTAATATTATCACCACACCATCACCTCCCAAGTATGAAAATATCAAATAGTTCAGTATAGTCTTTAAGTAGTTTTCAGCAATTTTAAATCAGGTTACTCACAGGTGAAAGACTGTACACTTAGTAATGAAAATGCTTCTTCACAAAACTGCAAAGGGTTACTATTCTTACACTCTAAAATATATTTTAATGGAAAGGGTAAAACAAAAAAGAAACAATTATGTTTATTAGGCTGCCCAACCGCGCTGGTGCATTCAGGATTTTAAATTTGTGATTATGTAAATTGTTCTTCACATCAACTAGAAGTTTTAACTAACAGCTTTATCTCTAGTGCATTTTGGCTACCATTTCCCCATTGTCCCCAAAACAAAAACTAGAACTTGTCATCGTATCGCACTTTTAACATGCAAGATGACAAGAACAAAATTTTATCCCCTAATTTGAATTAAACATGAAATATAGTCCCAAGTTTATGAAATAAATGGTACAACTGAGCTAAGTATTATCTTACACAACTGTACATACCACTGTTGGACATCTGAAACAGATTGTTCTTCTCAAACTTCTTGAAAACACTTCCTTTTATTTCTACAAACTATTTAAGAAAAACATTTAAAATCAATTTTGACATTAAATAGCATGATACATCCTCAACAACACAAATTAACTTCTCTTTAAAAATGAGAATACAATTTGTGGAACAATTTTGCCTTTCAAACTTTGTATGACTGCTAGTCAGTGATAATCAAAATTTCTGATTTTGTAAATTGGTGACATAATTGCTGAAAAGCTGCCACTTGCTATGCAGTCAGAAGTTAGATCTTAGCTAGGACTGTATTTGAAGCAAAACATAATTTGTCAGGCTTCTCATTTGTTGGAATGTTCAGACTGCACTAACATTTTGATTTCAAAAATATGTGGGAGGAACAGTGGGCAGGGGAAGGATACAAGGAGAGAAGTGGCTGGAAGATTGGGCAGAGGGAAGCGCGTAGGACCTGGGGTGGAAAGGCGGCGGCTGTGGGGGAGGGTGGGGAGGTGGTATTTTGCCCTTATTACATTTTTAAAAAAGGTGCTCAAAATTATGAATAATTTTAAGACACTCAGTAAGGACAACCAGTTTCCAGTGGCAGAAGAATCAACGGCGATGACAGCCTAGTGGTAATATCGCTGGATTGTTAATCCAGACACCTAGTTAATGTTCTGGGGACTTGGGTTCAAATCCCACCATGGTTAAATAGCAGAATGTGAATTCACTAAAAATCTGGAATTAAGAGTCTAATGATAACTACAAATTGGTCAATGGTCAGAAAAATATTTCTGGTCCACTAATATCCTTTAGGGAAGGAAACTGCCAGTTTTTACCTGATCTGGCCTATATGTGACTCCAGACCTACAGCAATGTGACTGATTCTTAACTGCCCTCTGGGTTCTTAGAGAAGAGCAATAAATGTTGGCCTAGCCAGTGACACCCTCATCCCATGAACAGATTTTAAAAAAGGTTGTCAGAGATGTCAGATTTAAGGTGAATAGCAAAAGAATCAGTGGTGACATCAGGAAGCATTTATCATTCCTACACAACGAATTGCTAAGATCCTGTAAGCACTGCATACAAAAGGTTGCAATAGTAATATGCAAATATGAGCTGGATAAATACTTGAAGGACAAATACTACAGGTTTGAGAGGACAGGTCAAGTCAATGGAAGAGCTATCCAGTTAATGTCAAAGAGCTGGCACTAGTACAATGAAGTGAATGGCCACCTTCTGTTTTGTGTCAATCTAAGATTGAAAAATATTGGACTTTGAGGTGAATTTTGAAATATATGGATTTCAGCTATCCTTAAAATTTACAAGTGCAAAGACAAATTTTTTAAAAATCTGAAAAATCAGATTAAGTACTACACTGCCATCAAACCTGAAGGAATCCATGTTTGAAATATTTTGGTCACAAAAATACTCACATTGTTTGACATCATGATGGTAAGTAATGACTTGTTGTGGGAATTGAAAGCAACATTCAAAGTTGTTGCTTGTACCATGACCAGAATTGTATGAAGGACTGTAATAAAATTGTTAAGGTTGCAGCAAAAAAAAAAAGGGAAACAGAAGCACAAAATTTTACAGTACAGAACCATCACCCGGACCATTGTCTATGCCAGAAATTTAACTATTAAAACTGCTTATTGCTCTTGTAAATACCTATTATTGTTAATATTACAATATACAAAATAAACTTGCTACCATGTTAAATATATACATTTTTTAAAAATCAGCACATAGGCACCTTTTAGTATCACCAACTGGAGATTATCAACAGGGTTGGGCGTTTTTAATGCATCATTTAGCCATTATTTGCTGTAGTAGGATAGATACGACTTTCTTTTGTTGAATTATGTTATTTCGCATGAGTTACTGGAAGTATAAGCTGACAATGTTGCAATAAAGGAAAAATGGCACTTGGGATCCAACTGAGCAAGTAAATCTCCTGCGTAATTCTTTAACCAATTTGATTGAAAGATCATGAAGTTAACAATGTAAAGATGGAGAATAAATTGCAAATCAGAAAATTAGTGTGGATAAATTCAAGCTAAAAACAGGTGCAGAAAGAGAAACAAGAGAGAGAGAAAGATGTGACTTAGATAAAAAGGAACAGGAAACAAAATTAAACGTTGAAGCCAAGGAAATATAGACCAGTGAGCCCGACATTGGTGCTGGGCAAGTTGTTGGATGGAATCCTGAAGGACAGGATTTACATGTGTTTGGAAAGGCAAGGACCGATTAGGGATGGTCAACATGGCTTTGTGCGTGGGAAACCGTGTCTCGCTAACTTGGAGTTTTTGAAGAAGTAACGAAAAGGATGAACGAGGGCAGTGGACGTGATCTACACAGACTTCAGTAATGACTTCAACAAGGTTGCTCGTGGTAGACTGGTTAAATCACATGGAATACAGGGAGAACTAGCCATTTGGATGTAGCACTGGCTCGAAGGTAGAAGACAGAGGGTGGTGTTGGAGGGGTGCTTTTCAGAATGCAGGCGTGTGACCAGCAGTGAGCCACAAGGATCAGCGCTGGGTCCACTGCTTTTCATCTTTTTATATAAGTGATTTGGGTGTGAACATAGGAGGCATGGTTTGTAAGTTTGTAGATGATATCAAAATAGGAGGTAGCGGACAGCGAAGAAGACTATCTCAAGGTACAATGGGATCTTGAGGAGATGGGCCAATGGGCCAAGAAGTGGTAAATGGAGTTTAAATTAGATAAATGTGAGGAGCTGCATTTTGGAAAGGCAAATCAGGGCAAGACTTATGCACTTAATGGTAAGGTCCTGGGGAGTGCTGCTGAACAAAGAGACCTTGAAGTGCAAGTTCATAGTTCCTTGAAAGTGGAGCCCAGGCAGATAGGATAGTGAAGGCAGCGTTTGGTATGCTTGCCTTTACTGGTCAGTGCATTGGAGGTTAGGATTTGGGAGGTCACATTGCAGCTGTACAGGACATTGGTTCCGCTACTTTTGGAGTATTGTGTGCAATTCTGGTCTTCCTGCTATAAGAAGGTTGTTATGAAACTAGAAAGAGTTCAGAAAAGATTTGCAAGGATGTTGCCAGGGTTGGAGGGTTTGAACTATATGGAAAGGCTGAATAGACCAGGACTATGTTCCCCGGAGCGTCAGAGGCTGAGGGGCGACCTCACAGAGGTTTATAAAATCATGAGGAGCACGGATAGGGTAAATAAAGGTTTTTTCCCCAGGTTTGGGGGCGGGGCGGGGGGGGGGTCCTAAACTAGAGGGCATAGGTTTAAGGTGAGAGAAAAAAAGAGATTTAAAAGGGATCTAAGGGGCAATTTTTTCACACAGAGAGCGGTGCACATATGGAATGAGCTGCCAGAAGAAG
>NC_063332.1:99560556-99583616 GCF_021869965.1 Rhincodon typus | reverse complement strand
AATTCAGTCATGGGACATGGACGTTGCTGGGTGGCCAGCGACTGCCTGTCTCCAGTTGCCCTTGAGGTGGTGGTGATGAGCTGCCTTCTTGAACTGTTGCAGTTCACATACTGTAGGTAGGCCCCCAATGCTCCTAGAAAGGCAACTCCATGATTTTGACCTAGCGATAGTGAAGGAACAACAATATATTGAGTAACTTTTATTTTGTGGGGGGGGGTTGTCTTGCAGGTGGTGATGGTATTCCAATGTATTTGCTGCCCTTATCCTTCTAGATGGAAGTGGTCGTGGATTTGGAAGGTGCTGTTTCAGGAGCTTTGATGAATTTTTGCAGTGCATCTTGAAGTCAGTACATTCTGCCACTACTGAGCGTCAATGGTGGAGGGACAGTGTGCCTGTAGATGTGGTTCCAATCAAGCGGGCTGCTGTGTCCTAGATAGTGCCAAGCTTCTACAGTGTTGTTGGAGCTGCACTCATCCATTGGTGGCGAGTAAGTGGGGAGTATTCCATCACACTCCTGACTTTTGGTGGACAGGCTTTGAGGAGTCAGAAGGTGAGTTACTCACCACAGTATTCCTGATTGATAGACATTGGTAAGACAGAGCAGGATGTCATGAGTGTAGAAGTGGAGACTGCCGTCATTTTGAATTATGTCACAGGCATTACATACAGAAGAGGGTCAAGGATAGGGTCCTGGAGCACAGTAGAAGCAAGTCTGCAGGAACATGAACAGAATTCACTGCAAGTGATTCTCTGGCTATTACACAGATATAACAAGCAGAGATAACATGCATCGTAAACTTTCTGTACAACAATTTGTTAGGCCTTGGAATGTTTTGCCTGATAGAGGGTGAACATAGATTTAACAGTAGTCTTCAAAAAAGAATATTTGAAGAAATGGAGGTCCCAAAATAACTGCACTGTGCCTTTAAAGAGTCGATGCAGACTCAATGGACCGAACTGACTCAAGAACAGAAGAATTAGGAACAGGGATAGGCTATTCAGCTCTTCGCATTAACTCTGTCATTTAATAAGATCATGGCTGATCTGACTGGATTTCTCTTCTGCCCTCAAAAACCTTTGGCCTCCTTGTAGATCAAAAGTGTGTATAATTCAGCCACCAATACATTCAATGGCCAAGACTCTATTGGTCTTTAGGGAAGAGGATTACAGAAACTATTGACTGTGAAGGGGAAAAAATGCACATATCTGTATTAAACGGGAGACACCTATTTTTTAGACTGCTCCCCCACCTGTCACCCAATATCTCTCCACGTTCTAGATTTCTCTCCAGGGGAAAACACATGTTCAGTATTCATCCTGTTAAGTCTCCAAGGATTTTTTGTCTTTTAAAGAGATCCCTCCATCGTGTCCAATCCATCTCTCTCACTTCTGCCATTTCACCTTCCCCTCCCTCCCAGAACAATGAGAAAAATTTGGGGTGTAAAGTTAGGGCACAAAGGATCGTCTTCCACCATTTCCACCACCGCCAAACACATCATCTGATGTGCTCTGACTCAAAATGTTAGCTTGCTCTTTCTCTATGGATGCTGCCTGACCCACTGATTTCTAGCATTGTATCAGAGATAGTAGGAACTGCAGATGCTAGAGAATCTGAGATAACAAGGTGTAGAGCTGGATGAACACAGCAGGCCAAGCAGCATCATAGGAGCGGGAAGGCTGACTTTTCGGACCTAGAGCCTTCTTCAGAAAATTTTCTGATGAAGGGTCTAGGCCCGAAACGTCAGCCTTCCCGCTCCTATGATGCTGCTTGGCCTGCTGTGCTCATCCAGCTCTACACCTTGTTATCTTGATTTCTAGCATTATTGGTTTTCAGTACAGATTCCAGTATCTGCAGTAATTTGCTCCTACATCTTCTCCTTCCCTCATTGCCAGCATTCTTCAGTTACTGTTCCCTCCGTGGCATCCTAGTCTCCTCCTAACACTTCCTCGTTCGCCCATGGCATCTTGCCAGCAATTGCAAAAGATTTAACACTTGCTCCATCACCTCCTCCCTCCTCACGATCTAAGGCTCCAGCACACGTTCTACATGAAGCAACATTTTACTCATACTTAAACCTAGTATCCTGTATTCATTGCTCACAAGACAGCATCCTTTACATTGGCAAGACAAAACGCAGATTGCCTTACCAGTTTAAGAGAATACTTCAGCTCTGTATGACTCTGACTTTCCAGTTGCTTGCCATTTCAATAAATCACCTTAGTCCCATGCTAAAAACATTTCTTTCTGGATCTCAATAATGTTACAACAAAGCTCAATGCAAGCTGGAGGAAAACCACCTTATTTTCCACTTAGGTGCTTTACAATCTCGAGGACTTAATATTGAATTCCACAGCTTTAGGATATGATCTCTCACCTCCATTTTTCTTACATCCCTGCCACCATCTTCCAGCTGTGTATGGTTTGTACCTAGTTCGGTTTGATCTCAGCGTAGTGGACTCATTTTCGCATTTTAGCATTTTCCATCTGTAGCGCTCTTGCTGTGGGTACCCTCACAATCTGTTCCACTTACTACTCCTCTATCAACAATATCATCATCATAGAAGATCATAAAGTCCCCACAGTGTGGAAGCAGGCCATCTGGCCCATTGAGCCCACACCAACCCTCCAAACAACATCCCACCAACCCACCTAGCCTGCACATCTTTGGACTGTGGGAGGAAATTGAAACACTCAGGAAACACACACAGACATGGGGAGTATGTGCAAACTCCACACAGATTTTCACCCTTGAGCGACATCGAACCTGGGTCCCTGGTGCTGTGAGGCAGCAGAGCTGACCACTGAGCCCCCCTGCCGCATGACTCACACTTGGGGGAAACCTCAATTTAGCATGGCTATTTGAATTCAATCAAACCCGATTTCTGTCTGAGAAAGGATCTTTGGTAAGTTTTTGCAGTGCATCTTGTAGATAGTTCACATTGCTGCTACTGAGCATCAATAGTGAACTGAGTGTATGCTTATAGATGTGGTGCCAATCAAGTGGACTGCTTTGTCCTAGATGTTGTCAAGCTTCAGCAACAAATGCTGAATGCTATAGAAATTGATTCCAAAGAGGCTGACATTGATGCATCCTAGGAAAATAGATATACTTGAGTTGCTGATGTGCAATCTGCTTTCAAAAAGCTTTGGGCTTTTCAAGTTTAGTGTATGCTTTTGAAAAAGTTTGATGCTTTTAACATTTTGTTTGAAAGTAAAGGCCAGTCAAACGTGAATTTAAACTATGTCACTGAAATCCATTGTTTTTGAAGTTTGTTTAATTTCTAATTTTCCACAAAATAAACAATTTATGGAAAATAATTGATGGAATTAATTTATTTTAGGAATCGTTTTGAAAACACTGCAGGGAAAATGCATGATAAATAATAAGATTATGAGACATCAAAGAACTCTAGTGGAGGCGGGGGTGGGGGGTAAACATCGTTGTCATCATCGGGGCAGTTGCAATTCATTGCTGGGGGATAACAATTACCAGCAACTAAATATGGGCATTTACTAAATGTTGGAATTTCTTTCACAGTCACTAACTGAACAATTTCCAAAAGAGTATAACCCAAGCATTCATTTCAATATATTGGTGTGAGTTTGCAGTTAATGAATGGTCAGCACTAGCTACTGACCTCAACAAAGCTGTGCACAAAGATCTAGTGGTGTTGAAATAATATGATAGATATCAAGTACTGAGGAATTTATGACACAATATGAATATATCATGAAGGTTAAGTAATAACCAATTACATTGGAATATTCGCAAAAAGCCAAACAAAAAATAAAATGCACTGATCACTTATGTATTTTACAGAGAGCAAAAGTGAGATTAGGAATAACGTAAAAATTCATAGCAAAAATATTAAAACCAATGATGTCAGTGAGATAAGTAATAGTAAAAATGCAGTGCTCATTTTTAGTCGACAACCTACAAATGTAAAAGAATCTTACCTTTTCCAGTTCCCGAGGAATTCGCAAACATGTATACACTTTCTCCCTCCTCTCTTTGTACTTGGCTTCATTGTGTTCCAAAAGATACCCTCTTGTCAACTCGGCACTAATAAATCTCAGCAGGGACAAATCTATACAAACAAGATATTAAAAATATGCATTACCGGTTAGTTACTTTGATGTTTCTTGAAATGTTATGACCATGTGAGTGAATTGGCTTCCCTGTTTTAAACATCCTCAGTTGCAAAGACTTCAGACTTCTAAACATGCGATTACATCAGGATATGCTTAAATTTGTAGTCAATTAGTTCAAAATGAAAAAGCTAATTACCTACTAACCCAGAACAATATATTTAAAAACATGATACTGAAAAATACAGTATCCATTTTCAAATCCATTTTCTTTTCTTATCCTCTGCCCAAAAGCCATTTTCCTGAAATACAGTTCACTTGTGTATTCCCCTCGTCACTGTTTTTTAAGATAGGTAATCTCAAGGGTGACTTAAATCTGAATTATTAAACTTCCAAAAAGTTGTAATTCAAAATACGGGACAAAAGTTTCTTTATGCCTGAGAGATTCAGTGCCTTTTGATAAAATGTTAGTTTTGCTCAGATTGTTTTGTTTATCTCACATTGGTTTCATGAGCTTGGCTTGACCTCTAAAGGTGGCCGAGGCCAAATTAAGTCAGTATTTCTCCAAACCATTTTAGGGAGGGGAATCTCGGGTATGAAATTCAGATGAAGAAAGTTGAAAATAATTGTCGTGACATAGCGGCAAACTATGAATTGAGCATGGAATGCTAGTCGTTTATCTCATTTATTAAGCAATTATTAATCTAGGTGCGGTGGAGATGCATGAGCTCCTAGATGAATATTTCACATCAGTTTTTACTGTGGAGAAAGAAACAGAATCTATGGAACTTGGGGGAAATGAATAATGATGTCTTGAAAACAGTCCACATTACAGAAGAGGTGGTGCTGGATGTTTTAAAGGGCATAAAGGTAGATAAATCCCTGGGAACGGATCTGGATGATTTGAATAATGAACATGGGAGATATGGTTAGTAAGTTTGCAGATGACACTAAAATTGGAGGTGCAGTGGACAGTGAAGGAGGTTACCTCAGAGGACAACGGGACCTCGATCAGATGGGCCAATGGGCCAAGGAATTTAAATTAGATAAATGTGAGGTGCTGCATTTTGGAAAGGCAAATCAGGGCAGAATTTAGACACTTAATGGTAAGGTCCTGGACAGTGTTGCTCAACAAAGAGAACTTAGAGTGCAGGTTCACAGTTCCATGAAAATGGAGTTGTAGGTAGTTAGGATAGTGAAGGAGGCATTTGGTATGCTTGCCTTAATGGACTGAGCAATAGAGTATAGGAATTGGGAGGTCATGCTGCAGCTGCACAGGACATTGGTTAGGTTACTTTTGGAGTACTGAGTGCAATTCTGGTCTCCCTCCTAAAGAAAGGATGTTGTGAAACTAGAAAGGATTCAGAAAAGATTCATGAGGATGTTGCCAGGGTTAGAGGGTTTGAGCTAAAGGGAGAGCCTGAATAGACTGGAGCTATTTCCCCTGGAGCGTTGGAGGCTAAGGGGTGAACTTATAGAGGTTTCTACAATCACAAGGGACATGGATAGGGTAAATAGGCAAGGTCTTTTCCCTGGGGTAGGGGAGTCCCAAACTAAATGGCATAGGTTTAAGGTGAGCAGGGAAAGCTATAAAAGGGAGCTAAGGGGCACCTTTTCATGCAGATGGTGGTGTACGTATGGATTGAGCTGCCAGATGAAGTGGTGGAGGCTGGTACAATTACATTTAAATAGTCAGAAGTCAACACCAGATTATAATCCAATAGGTTTATTTGAAATCACAAGCTTTCGGAGTGCAGCCCCTTCATAAGGTGAAGACACTTCACCTGACGAAGGAGCTGCACTGCGAAAGCTCGTGTCTTCAAATAAACCTGTTGGACTATAAACTGGTGTCATGTGACTTCTGATTTTGTCCACCCCTGTCCAACACCGGCATCTCCACAAGATTTAAAAGGCATCTGGACGGATATGTGAATAGGAAGGGTTTAGGGGGATATGGGCCAAATGCTGGCAAATTGAACTGGATTTACATAGGATATTTGGTCAGCATGGATGAGTTGGACCAAAGGGTCTGTTTCCATGCTGTATATCTCTAGGACTCAATGACCTAGGGTGTGCAGGTACATAGTTCCTTGAAAGTGGAGTAGCAGATAGACAGGGTGAAAGTGGTGGTGTTTGGCATGCTTGGCTTCATCAGAGCACCAAGTACACGAGTTGAGATGTCATGTTACAGCTGTAAAATACGTTGGTAAGGTGATATTTGGAGTACTGCATGCAATTCTGGGTGCCGTGCAGAGGATGTTATTAAACTGGAAAGGGTGCAAAAAAGATTTAAGGATGTTACCGAGACTGGCAGGTATGAGTTATAAGGAGAGGTTGAATAGACTGGGACTTTTTACCCCTGCAGCATAGGAGGCTGATGGGTAACCTTTTAGTGGTTTATAAAATCATGAGGGACACAAGTCTTTTCTTCAGGCTAGGGTAGTCCAAAACTAGAGAGCACAGGTTTAAGGTGAGAGGGGCAAGATTTAACAAGGACCTGAAAGGCAACCTTTTCACACAGAGGATAGTATGTATATGAAATGAGATGGTAGAGGCAACTACAATTACAACATTTAAAAGATATTTGAGCAGGTACATGGAAAGGAAAGCTTTAGAGAGATTTGGGCCAAATGCAGGCAAATGGGACTATTTCAGTTTATGAAACCTGGTTGGCATGGATGGGTTGGGCTGAAGGGTCTGTTTCCTGCTGCATGACTCTGACTTAAGTTACCTTGCTCATGGAAAACTCAGCAAATGCAATTTGAAAGTAATCGTTCATAAAGGCAGTTTAAACAATGGAGTGTTACATAAAAGATTCAAACTTTAAAAAGTAAAATCATTTCAACCAATATTTAAATCTGAAATAGAAAATTCAAAGCTAGCTATACCTGACACATTTAAACAAACTATTGATTGATTTTGAAAAACACATTAGTTATGCATTTCAATGGGAAACAAAGGAGGAAAAAAAGAGCACAGGCACCGCCTAAGATGCTACTCAGACAACATTTCTGACAAGAAATCGTTTTCTTTTCACAAAACAACAGAGATAATTACCTAAAGTGCTTGCTGACTGAATCAATTTGTAAATCAAGCTTATTGCTGTGGGCAAAAATATTAATCTCTGGGTAAAAAATCAGTTTAATAAATATCAAAAACAAGATATATACACCAAAAAAAAACCAGATAATACACAGAAGAGTTAATCATCCCATTCCTCAGATAAATTTTACTGTACTATATAGGTTCACTTAAACAACTGACAATGCAATGTCAATAATCAGCGCAATGAACCTCAACTAACAGAAGTTCTTCATGTGAAATGTATTAAATCTGTGATTATAATTTGTCACAATTTATCAAACTACTGTCAATATGTTCATTTCCATGAAGAGTAACTAAAACTTGTCAAATAACATCAAAATTAAAAAGTACAGGTGTATAAATCAGAGACAAAACAGAGAATATAGCAAGCCCTTAGCAGATCATTCGCTCAAATGAGGGAACATTTTGTATATTGAGTCTTACTATTACAAAGATATGTTAACCAAATTTTAATTATGTTTTGGCTGAAGTTATTATTTTATAAGCCAGATAGGACTTTCTGAAAAGAACAGTTTTGAAAGCAAAATACATCACTAACCCACATCAGCTAATATGTCACACTTGAGGGCACAAACTACTTTATTTTGGAGACAGAGAATTTATGGATCACAGAGAGAGAGGTCACGTGATCCAGCTGTTATGTCGCCAGTGAGAGATGTGTCCCTTTTAAAAGAACAGGTCAGGTGACCCAGACGGTCCAATCTAGAACTAACCGTAGAAGTGATAGCATCGTCAATCAAGTGTTCTCGTTCAGATTTGTGTCTACTTGGTATGTAATTCCTAGATCCAAAGGAAGTGCCAACGTAACAACTGTTGACAAGAGTGAGATCTGCCCCATGAACTGTGTGCAAAATGCCTTTTTTAAATCCAAAGAAGAGGTTACCCAGGCTTCAGAAGTGGCATGGGACTGAGGAGGTAGCAGTCACGAGGGACTCAGACCATGGTTGTCTCCAGGAAAGAAGGTGCTCACTGGGCAGCAACCAAGAGCAGCAGTCATGAGGGGACTCAGACCAATAGCTGAAGAAGTGAGTACACATCCGGGATTTTCTGAAGTAATTGTGGAGGGCTGTAATGACATAATGTGAATTCAGAGGTATTATGTTCCTATTAGAGTGAAAAGGTAAAGCTGGTAAGATTAGAGTGAAAAGGTAAAGCTGGTAAGATTAGAGAACAACGGATGAATGAAGATATTGAGATTCTAGTCAAGAATAAAAAGAAAATCATATCAGATATAGAAAAAATGAATCACTTGAAGTGTATAAAGAGTGTAGGGGCATTCTTAAGATGGAAATCGGGAAGGCAAAGAGGAGATATGAGATAGCCTTGGCAGGTAAGGTAAAGGATAATCCAAAGAAATTCCAGAAATAAATTAAGAGCAAAAGAGCAACTAGCTAGAGAGTAGGGCACCTTAAAGATCAATAAGGTTGTCTTTGTGTTGACATGGAAATGGAAAGAGGTATTAAAATGAATATTTAGGATCAGTTTTTACTGAGGAGAAAGAAATGGAGGCTGGAAAATTCAGGGAAATAACTAGTGACGTTTTGAAAACAGTTCACATTGCAGAAGAGGAAGCGCTGGAGGTCTTAGAAAACAAAGGTGAATAAACCTCCAGGACCTGATCAAGTGTATCCCAGAATGTCGTGGGAAGTTAGGGAGGCAACTGCAAGGCCCCTAACAGAGCTATTTGTATCATCTATAGCTACGAGTGAGGTGCTGGAGGGAGGGTCACATTGTGCCATTACTTAAGAAGGAATGTAAGAGGAGGCCTGGGCACTGCAGACCCATGAGTCTGACCTCAGTGGTGGGTAAGTTGTTGGAGATGATTCTGAAAAATAGGATTTGCATGCATTTGGAGGCAAGAAATGATTAGGGATAGTCAACATGGTTTTGTGGGAGGGAAACTGTGTCTCTCAAACTTGATTGAGCTTTTTCAGGAAGTAACCAAAAAGATTGAGGGTAGAATGGTAGTCATTGTTTACTTGGACTTCAGTAAAGCCTTTGATAAGGTTCCACATGGTAGACTAATTAAAATTAGATCAAGTGGGATTCAGGGTGAGCTTGCCAAGTGGATACAAAATTGGCTTTACAATCAGAGACAAAGCTTGGAGGGTTGTTTCTCAGACTGGAGGCCTGTGATCAGCTGTGTTCCACAGAGATTGGTACTCGGCCCATTATTGTTTGTTATTTTTTATGAATGATTTGGATGAGAATATAGGAGACATGGTTAGTAAGTTTACAGATGAGTCCAAAACTGGCAGTACAGTGGACAGTGAAGAAGGTTATCTAAGATTACAAAGAGATCTTAATCAACTGGGTCAATGGGCTGCGGAGTGGCAATATGGAGTTTAATTTGGATAATTGAGAGGTATTGTGTTTTGGTAAAACAAACAAGGGCAGGACTAGTACAATTAATGGTATGGCTCTGGAGGGTATTGTAGAACAGAAACACCTTGGGGTTCAGGTACATAATTCTTTGAAACTTACGTCACAGGTAGACAGAGTGGTTAAGAAAGTGTTTAGCACACTTGCCTTCGCTGCTCTGACCTAATGAGTAAAGGAGTTGGGATATCATGTTGAGGTTGTACAGGACATTGGCAAGGCTCCTTCTGGACTACCGTGTGTAGTTCTGGTCACCTCTCTACTTCCTACGCTCCAGTGAAAAAAGTCCCAGCCTATTCAAAGATAACAAAGTGTGGAGCAGGAGGAACACAGCAGGCTAGGCAGCATCAGAGGAACAGGAAAGTTGACATTTCCGGTCAACCTTAAGGGGAGGCGATGGCCTAGTGGTATTATCGCTGGACTATTAATCCAGAGACCCAGATAATGTTCTGGGGACGTGGGTTCGAATCCCGCAACGTCCTTTCGGGAAGGAAACTGCCATCCTTACCTGGTCTGGCCTACATGTGACTCCAGACCCACAGCAATGTGGTTGACTCTGAACTGCCTGCTGCACAATTAGGGATGGGCAATAATGCCTAGCCAGCGATGCCCTCATTCCGTGAATGAAGAAAGGAGGAAAAAAAAGGAAGGATATTATTCAACTGAAGAGGGTTCAGAAAACAGTCACTAGGATGTTGCCAGGAATGGAGGATTTGACTTATAAAAATAGGCCGAGACAGCAAGAACCGCAGATGCTGGAGTCAGAGGTAACAAATTGTGGAGCTGGAGGAACACGGCAGGCCAGGCAGCATCCGAGGAACATGGAAAGTTGACGTTTCAAATCTGTGGTGCTGGAGGAACGCAGGTTGACCCAAAACGTCATCTTTTTTCACTGGAGCTAGGAGGTAGAGAGGTGACCTTTTGGAGATTTATAAAATCATGAGGGGCATAGATAAAGTGAACAGCAAAAGTATTTTCCCTAAGGCGAGTTCAAAACTAGGGGGCATATTTTTAAGGTGAAAGAAGAAAGATTTAAGGAAGACATGAAGGGCAATTTTTTTTTAAACACACAGAGCAGTTGGTGTGTGGAATGAACTACCAGAAGAAGTGATGCATGTAGGTACAGTTACAACATTTAAGACATTTGAACACGTACATGAATAGGAAACGGGAGGTCGGAGGGATATGCACCAAACACAGGCATTTGGGACTAATTTAGTCGGCGTAGACTAGTTGGACCGAACAGTCTGATTCCATGCTGTGTGACTCTATGACTAACATCAAGAGCTTTGTACAATGCATTTGCATTCTGGGGATGGCTTTCTTTTGAAGAGTCCTCAACAGTGCCAACTTTTTACTTCCTTTTTAATTAGATGTAAAAGGATACATCAACTTTTCTGTATAATCATTTAAGATTTCTATGCAGAGCGACAGCACAACCGTAGCTTATGATCAAACTGTGGAAAACAAGCATCTTTCACTGTGCCAGAGTGCACAGACACATCTAGGCAGACCCCAAGCAGAAATGAGCACACGATGACTCTTTAAATAATAGCCTGTGCTGAGGGCTGAAGTTGACCAGTGTTTGCCTGAAACACCTTTCGGAATACCGAGTGCAGCAACAAGTGGCCCTCACACAGGAGACGTGCTGCTGTCAGTCAGTCAGGCTGCCTGTAGAAGTTGCGTTCTACTATTGACAAAGAGGATGCCCCCTGTCCCTGCCCTGGGCCTGAGTGATGACCCCGAGGACGGACAGACATTGACAGCTGTCACGGGGCGGGTGGTGGACAATCTGCGCAAGGACTAAGCGCGAGCGCAAACACCCGCGGCTCGGAACATCAACGGTTTTCCCCAGAGCCAGGAGCGAGACGGTGTCAGTCACTCGGCCCGGCCAGCCTTCGGTGGTACAACCCGCTCCGTCCAGCTGCTAACAGCGCTGCCCCACTCGCAAGGCCCGTGATTCCGAACAGCCCAAACAATAAGCCGCTACCCAGAACCATTCCGCCGGGGTCAGGATCAGCTTAGCTCGACTATACTCACCTGATAGGTTCCGGTTTTGCCCCGCGTCCTTGTTGGGCTCCTCCTTCGCTTCATAAAAGCCCAGAGTTTCTGCCAAATGGACACCGCGATCAAAGCCCCGTCCGTCACTTTCCCGTTTATCTCCACTTTCCGGCACCGCCGCCATCTTCTGACGGGAGGAGGAGGCAAAAACACAAACATCGCCGTCATGTGACCGCCCGGAGCCGGTGTCGAGCGCGCATGTGCAGATATTCTGGCCCCCGCCCTCTGACGTTGAATGACGGCGAAGGAAGGTGCAGTAGTAGTTTGTCAGGGTCTTCGACTACTTACGCTAACTACAGTGGTTGATCGTTAAAAAGGATCCCATTGAATAGGTTAGGTTATTTTCCTCTTAAAATTCCCTTTCCTATTTAGCTTCGACTTAATAGTTTTGTGTGAGTGAAGGAGAACCCATGAACAGTATTTTCACACGTAATGTGTGTCATTGGAAGTTTCTGCTAGTACAGGCACTGCATGGAAACGTATTATGATCAAAATCGAACAATATTACTTAAATTTGAGTTATTGATTTTTAGTTAGAAAAAAACTTAACTTTTTGGGGTATTTATTTATTGCTGGAAAAACTCAGTAGGTCTGGCAATGTCTGTGGAGAGAAGAGTCTGAAGAAGGGTCACTGGACCCGAAACATTAACTCTTACTTTCTCTCTGCAGATGCTGCTAGACCTGCTGAGTTTTTCAACAATTTCTGTTTTTATTTCTGATTTTCAGCATTCACAGTTCCTTGGGGTTTTTTTAAAATATTGTCATGGAGTCATACAGCACAGAAACAGACCTTTCGGCTCGACCAGTCCATGCCGAACATAATCCCAATCTTAATTCGTCCCACCTGCCAGCTCCTGGCCCAATAGTATTTTCAACTATTAGCCTGCATTAGAACTCTAGTCAAAGCAACAATGTTCTCTTTATACAATCTCAGCCAAGACTAGACATAACTGTTGCATGGAGACTGGAGACAGACTTTAGTTCCCAATAATCATTAGCTTAGTTACAATTATTTATTTATTCAATGAATAAAAAGAATCCACGTTTATAACACTTGATTCAATCAAAAGGTTGTAAATAAAAATAAGTGCCTCAACCCAAAGAGACACCACTCATTTATTCAAGACTACTCAGACCCCTAGGTATTAGGGTAGCCCACAAACCAACAACAACCCTGTGACAGCTACTGACGAATGTAAAGGATCCCATACCCACAACCAATAAAACTAACGTAGTATACAAAATACCATGCAAGGACTGTGAGAAACATTACTGTGAGAAACTGGAAGAAAACTGACAATAAGGGTACACGAACACCAACTAGTCACCAAGAGACATGACCAATTCTCACTGGTCTCAATACACATGGACAAAGAAGGACACAAATTTGACTGGGACAACACATCCATAATAGCACAAGTCAAACAGATACATGCCAGGGAATTCCTGGAGGCCTGGCATTCCAACCGGAACTCCATCAATAATCACATTGAACTGGACCCGATATACAAACCACTGAAAAACGGAACTGAAAGTGATGCCAACCACACCAAACCAAGGCACATAAATAACAAACGGGATAGAACACCACCGTTTCACTGGAGGCGCATTGACAATGTTACCTAGCAGGGTGACGAAATGTCTGCAATCAAACACACCAGCTCGGCAAGCAAGTCTACAACCTCATCCACAACCTGAGCTACAAATCTTCCCAAAAACTCTTCCAGCCCTGCAATCCCCTGGCCTATGCATGCTCATCTAATTCTGGCCGCTTCAGTATTTCCTCATTCTAATTGGTTCACCAGCCTATGCCTGAAACTCTGGAATCTAACCCTACAAACCCCTGCGTTGTTTCTCCACCTCACCAACTTCCTAAGATGCCCCTTAAAATTAATGGGTAGTATCTTGTATTCTGGAGTTGGAGGTAGGGACCTTCTCATCTCTGCCTCAATTAAGCCTGTGGTAGGAAGGTCTATGGATGGCCTTACTGTTCTGTCACCATTGAGGCTCTTAAGTAGGAAATGGATGTGCACCTAATGGACAAAATAAAGTCAATATCTGGCTGATAAAGTTTGCTGATGCAGTTTCCTATCCAGCTGTGAACACAAATTAAACTGTTTGTTAAAGCCCCAACTATTAGCAGTATGATTGTGTGGAATGAATAGTTATGATTTCAACCAAATCATCCTTGAATTCTTTCTTAGAAGCTGCAATATTTACACAGGCCATCCAACCCAATCTGTCCTTATCTGTGTTCGTCCAACATACAAACAAATAGTGCCCATTACATTTACCCACCAAGGTCTCAAATCTCTCCAACTGCTTTATTTCATTTACTGATCCAATCACATCTTGAATATTGCCATAGTTTCTGTCTTGATTCCTACCCTGGAAGTAAATTCCAATGCTGAACTCACAATTCTGACGAAGTTTCCCATATCTCTCATTCTTTTAATTTAGTCTCACATTTATGGCCCCTAACCTAATGGAAATGGTCTGCTTCTATGTAACTTGTTTTATTCTTCTATAATTTAAAACATTATATTGCCACATAACCCGTGCTTCTGTAACAAAAGAAAAATAGTCTCAATTTTCACAATTATCTTAATATTCTTATTTTCTCAATCCAGTTAATATTGTAGACTCTTGTGATGACTTTCTCTTTTTTCCTTCACCTTTTGTGAACCATCTCTCTGATGCTATCTCTAAGAGCTGTTATTGGTGTTTTATTTTGAAAAGGTGTATCAGCCGGTTTTATACAAACCAAAATTTAAAGTAACTTCTGCAAAGCAAAGCCAGCTGTAATTTCAAGTGGAGGTCCTTCCATTCACTTGTTTCCTCAGAATATTTGAATTCTCACAACTTTAAAAGGACACATTAAGTTGTCCAATAAAAGTAAATTACTGCAGATACTGGAAATCTGAAACAAACACAGAAATGCTGGAGAAACTTAGCAGGTCTGGCAACATCTGTAAAAAGAGAAACGGACTTAACGTTTGGGGTCTGGTATGACTCTTTCAGAATTTCAGGGTTTATGTTGCCCACTGTTTAGTCAAGTTCTAAATATTCCTCTTTGTGATTGGTGCTGAATTCAGCCTGTCTGCCTTTCTGGCCAAAGTGAATGAACATCACACAATAAAATGAACCCAGGAATTCCATGTGACTCTTAGAAGCTGTCTTTGCAGGACTTTTCTTTCATTATATGACAGATTATTCATCTTCACAAAAATGTATAGCTCTATAATTACACAGTTGTGTTGGTAGCAAAACTAAAAACATGCTGATTATTGGAATTGAGGCCCAAAATATTTTACGTGTGTGGAAACACATTAAGTAATAAAAATAATTCAACAAAAGAGCACACTTCTCCTTACCTTAAGTACTAAAAGGAATTCTATCCTTTATTATACCAAACTGTTAGTTCTTGAAATTACAAACAATAGATTAAAAAGAAAACTTAGGTATTAGTGATGGGCATTAAATGGGGCAGGGCCTCATTTTTGCTAGGATTCATTCCAATTTGCAATGACTCTTGAAATTTTGGTTTGGGAAGTCATGGCCTAATGTATAAAAAACTGAAACCATTACTTGGGAGAGATAGTCAATCCCAGATGCAATCAATTCCGTAACCCAAAGGAGCAGAAAACAGGCACCAACATTAAGAATACTTGCTGGTCTCTTTTTTTTTGTCATCTACACACAGAGTGTTGCTTCAAACAGTATTGTGGTGTGATACATACATGCAGTCCCTACAGTTTGAGATATCTGGGTGTTGGCTTCTGCTCTTCAAAATCTCGTAATAGCATATTTATAAAGTCAACACCAGTATTAAACTCAAGATGAACTCCAATAATATTCTAAAACCCCCACAATATTGCAATAACTATTTAGAAACAAGAAATTCCTATGTTCATTTTATTGTCTTCCAAATATTCCTTAGCAGTTCTCTTCAGACGCCACCAAATAATTCATATTTTTAACAAAGTATCTCAGCCATTCAAATTGTCCAGATCCTTTAGAATGCCATGGATATCTGAACTTGTACAAGTCATCATTATTTAACACAGATCGACACTTGTAACAAGATGAATCTTGCCTACATCATGACATCACCTGGTATCTCCCTGGAGCCTGTCCACCATCTACAAGTATCACAATGCTGCTGAGAATTGTGCAGTAGAAATTAAGACCCACTATTCAATGAGCCATAACAAGTACATAATATGATCAATTTAATCTCTCAGATGATTAATACCTGACTGGGACCACTACCTAAGATAAGATAAACTCAGACCAGATTTCATCAATGAGCAATAAAAACAAAAACAAACATGTAGCACAAACAGATTATTAATTAATAATATGCAAACTTAAACTGCACCCCTTTTAAATCAAATTTACATTAATTCACACATTGGACAGATGAGATAAAGGGTTTTTGCAGGATTAATGTGGGTGAGGATTATAGGCAAAAGGGCACAAAGTCTATGGACCAGAGTACAGACCACATAGAAAAAATGAGGTGACTTTCTCACAAATCAATTTTAGTTTTCACAACAATTGGTTGGCCCTAGTTCTTGGCTTGAATTAATTTTTTCTGCAGAGTCTTCGAGTGTTACTTGTTTCCCACTGAAGAGAGAGAGAGTGAGCAGGAGAGACAGGGGGATCTTGCTTGCCTGTTGCTAGGCTTTTTGAAGGTCTGAGTCCCAACTCACTTCTATGATAGAATGACATCCACAGTCAATCTACATGTGTTGTTAGGCAGTTGCCTGGATCTCACAAAGTATCAAATCCAGTTCATCAAAATAACCCTACACAGTTCCAGTTTTCCTTGGAGTTGTAAAAAAAGTAATAATCAAAACTTTCATTTTCCTGTTTATATTTCCAAATAAAATATATGTAGCCCTTACACAAGACACAAATCAGGAGTTTGATGGAATACTCTGCACTTGCCTAGATGAGTGCAGTTCCAACAACATTAAAAAAGCCCAACACTATCCAAGACAATCCATTGCCTCCCTAACCACCATCTTGAATATTCACTCACCTCACTATCAGTACACCATCAAGACTGCGATGGAGCAGGCCTCTGAGCTGAGGATTGTCCGCTCCAGTCGCTTTTCTTTTCTTTTTTCTCTTGTCTTCTTTCTTCTCCTTTTGTATACTGACCAATTGTCTTGAGCTCGAACAGCGTTGGTAGCAGCAAGTGGACCCAGCACGGACTCAAGTGGGCCCAGCGTGGACTTGAGTGATCCCGCCGAGGACCTCACGGTGGTGGTGAGAGGGCCCAGTGCAGAGTGAGCCTAGCATAGACTCAAGTGAGCCCAGCGCGGACTCAAGTGAGCCCTTAATTCATTTTCTAGGGTGAGCACGGGACCTGACATCGGAATCGGTGGATGCTACTTCAGTCAGTGAGATAGGCCGAGAGATGAAAGATGATGCCTGAGACTTGGCAATTTCATCATTGCTTGGGTCCGGTGCTGGGGCAGCAAAGTAGTGTGGAAGGGCATTACAGCAACATCGATGAGGTGGGCTCAGCAACGAGAGATGCAACTCTGACATCAGTGAGTCTAGCGCAGGTGGCAGTGAGGCGGTGGTCGAAGACTGCTGCTCCAGCAGTGAAAGATGGCATCTGAAAAGTGGCAACTTCAATGTTGGTTGGGTCCAGTGTAGACAGCGTCAAGGTAGTGAAGGAGGAATGGCAACACAGGCATTGTTGATGATGAGCTGGCTCAGGAATGATGGACTCTCTTTAAGCTATATTTGTTTTTTCTTATTCTTAAAACTATTCAAAATGGTGCTGGATTGTGGCGACAGTGGAAAAGCTTTTGACTGTATTTTACTGTTCTTTTTCACGTTAAATACGCGCAACAATAAAATCATTCATTCAAAATCATTCATTCACTGCACACAGTGGATACAATATGTGCTATCTGTAAATGCCCTGCAGCAACTTACAAACACTTCTTCAGCTACACCTTCCAAGTCCATGATCTCTACCATCTAGAAGGACAGATTCTTGGAAACACTGTCAGCTACAAATTCTCCTTAAGCCATACACCACCCTGACTTAGACTCCATCTCCTCTAAACCACTTAAACTTTATGCACGTTGGTCTTAGGCACGTCTGCCATGGGGAAAAGACTCTCACGATCTACTCTGTCTATTCTCATAACTTGTATTCCCTTCTCAGGTTTCTCTCAGCCTTCCTTGATCCAAGGAAAACAAACCCAGCCTATTCAGTCTCTTCTCATAACTGAATCTATCCATCTCAGTCAACATCCTGGTAAATCTCCAGTGCACCCTCTCCGGCGCAATCACATCCTTCCGTTAGTGCAAGGACTAGAACTCCACGCAGTTTTCCATTCGTATGTTGAGGATTGAAAGATCCCACACAGTCTCCAGCAGATTTTTGGAAGCATTCAATTGCATAAAAATTTAGGACAGCTTTCACCTTAACAGCCACAGCGATACATTGCCACCAACTCCTTCAGTTCGCAGGTACCAATCCAGCAGATGACACTGTTCTGTGATGGTATGCCAGGATAACCTTGGTTCCTCTGTCTGTGGTGGCCATGCACCTTACTCAACTAGAGGAAATAAGTGCAATAGACTCTGTGTCTCCTGTGCTTCTTACTTCTCCTGAGGACACTATTAGCTGTGACTTCTTCTGAGGAGGCTGTTTAGCAGCTACTGCAGTTTCTGCTAATTGTGGGCTTGCTGGCACATTGTTTTTCCTCACTTTTCCTGTGCTTTTGAGCATCATAGCCTCGGGAATGATAACCCCTGCTGTGGCTGGATCCACTGATCGCAGTTCCAACGAACCTGAATAAGGAATATCAGAAACATAATAGATCATAAGTAATGTGAGTAATCAGCATTCGCAGAGAAACAAATGACAGTTTAGAATAATTCTTAAAACTTTTGAAGATGTAGGACCTGTACAAGGACCTTTAAAATGGTGGACCTTATTCCAATGTATGCTGCACAAACCATCCCACAAATCCAGTAGGAGATTTTAAGTGTGGCAAGAACTGAATCCTTGACCCCACACACACATACCCCACCATCTCCACATCACCCAAGAAAGGCAGCATTGCTTATAAGAGCTCATTGGCAAACAATTACAGTTCAAAGTAAGAGGAAGCAGTTTTAAGGTCATTTCTGATTCTTCTGATTGACAGAAATGACAATAATCAATCTAAAATGACTGATGACATGGTCAAGATTCCTTGTGGCCAGGATTTGTATTCAGTATATTAGGTTATTTCATGTGTTTCACATGCAGAATTTTATGATTACAGATATCTTAAACTTGTGCTGTATAAATTCCTGAATAATGCAATTGCCCTTGAAGGGCCTTACATCAGTCAAAGGAGAGCCCACGTGCTCAAGCAGACAAAGCAATCTAATCCGTGTGGTGGCAGCCATTTCTTTATCACTGCTGAGTTTGTATTCTGGAATACACTGCTCAACATCATGCTGAAAATCACAAACACTGCAACAGTTCATGGTGAAAGCCCACCATCACCTCGTCAGGCCAACGTGCAATAGGTGATCAATGTCGACGTGCCTGTGTTATCCACTTGGGACAAATTTTACAAACTGTTCGGTATTGTTAGGATGATTTTGCTAACTAAAGAACAAGAGTATTATGGTTGCAAGAGACTCTGAGCAAGGTGGAGATCAATGTGAGATGTAAAGGCAATTGAAAGTAGTTTACTCGACGATTAAATTGTGCGAAATAAAGAAGCATTGGAAGAAATACTTGCTAGATATGTAATACTAACCAAGGTAAATTGAATAAGAGAGAAGAAACCAAGCTGCCACAGCTGGTACTGTATGCAGTGATAGTTATATTTTATTATCAATCTAGAGGTCACAAATTCAAATCCATTGCAAATTGTAAAACTGAATTCAATAAGCCAGTAATTTGTAGACTAACATCAGAAAATATACTGTGACAGCTTGTGAATTGTTCCAAAAGTGCAACTGATTCTCTAGTTCCCCTTTTCAACTCTTATCTACACTGTTTAATTGATTCTTAATGCAGTCTGAACAGTTCCAGAATGTCATTTAGTTGTAAAAATAAGCACTACAACGCACCCCTTCAGAGAACTATTGGATGGCAATAGATAAGCCACGAGGCTGTATGTCCCAAAGACTGATGAGCCTTATCAAATAGCATATCCTTTCAGCTGTTTGAAACAAGCAGGTACTGGCCACTTGCAAACAGAAACCTGTGCAAAACTCAAAAAAAGTGTCCAACATTAGATGTGATTCAGCGATTAGACAATATTTGCTAAATAAAATAAGTCTGCAAAGAATTGTACTGGTAGCTAATTCAGGATTGTCAATTGAGCTTGCAAGGTCACACGCTTTAGATTTAGATTTAGATTTAAATTTAGACTTTATTCTTACGTACTCAAGTACAAAAGTACAGGAGGATAGTGAAAAGTTTTCAATGTCACCACGCATGGCCCCATCTTCGGTACAAGTAGCTACATACAAAAACTTAAGAACAAGACAGAAAGAAATAAGGAACAAAATTAAATGTTAAACATTACAGTCACTCTTAACATAGCATAAAAAAGAAATAAAGTTATAAGTTAAACATTACAATCCTTCTTAGTGCTAAGTCGAAAAAGAAAGATAAAAGCTAAAAGTTCAACAACTGCAATCTTTCTTAAGTGCTTAGCCGTGCTTGGACTGCACTTCCTACAAGTGTTTGATCTCCTCCACTTTGGCACGCTTTCCCCTGCACTGGCTTGATCTTCCCTGTTCCTATCGTTGCTGCAGAGTTCAGTGGAACCTCGTCACTGTGTTGGGCTCGTTCCTGGAATCTCAGACTGCTAAAGCCCCAATCCAGGCATCATCCATCCCATGCCTTGACCACGCCTTTGGTCTGCGTGCCAATCCTTGGACTCACCTTCGGTCCACAAGGCAGGCATAGGGAACTCACTGTGAATCCCAGGTCAGGTCCTCAGCTGCTACCTTGCACTGGACATCTAGTCAACCGCCAAATTCAATGAGCCTAATTCTGCTGCACCACTGCCACTCTCCAGAAGGTAAGTCAGTAGGAAAAAAAAACTAAAAAAACTTGTGTGCAGTCGAAGTTACATATGTTAAGACACAGGGCCCTGTTCTTTGCAAATAGAAAGAACACGTACCTAAACTACACTTGTTGCAACTCCTCAAACTAAGTGAACGCCATTCTCGAGTTCACTTTTCAAGTCCGTGCCTACTAGAAGGATTAGAAATACACTGGTCTAGCCAGAAGTAAATGTGAAACAATAGGAATTTCAGAAATATTTTAGCCCCAGAAGATGATCCTGAATGTGACATGAAAGGGCAAGGAATTTTTAGATAAATTACAGCAGGCAGGCAAAATGGTATAATAGCAATGTCACCACAGGAAGTTGAAGAAATTTGATCCCATGGAAAGTTGCAAGTTAACAAAATTAACTATTTTGATTAAATGTCCTTAATCGAGGAAAAACATTGTTCTCAGTCAGGGTGTTTACAGTGCATCAGGTCAAATCAATATGCTCTATAAAAATCAAGAGAAGATTGCAAATTGAAAAGTTATTTTAATAGATGATTTCAAATCAACCAAAAACGAACCAAGAATGCTCAATTGTTTCAGAGTTGAAATTAATAAATTAAATATATGATTGCTTCATGATTTTGCAATATAGAAACCATAGTTGCAAGTTATTTTCATTTCTCATGTATTTAAGACTGAGTCATGTATATTGGCTCAAATAAAAGTAAAGTGCTGTGGAACTGGAGATCTGAAATACAAAAGCAGAAAGTGCTGAAGAAACTCAGCAGCTCTAGCAGCATCTAATCAGAAAGAAACAGAGTTAACATTTCAAGTCCAATGACACTTTTTTGTAACACTGTTTTATTACATTTTTTTTCTTTTGTTTTGAATTTTTTTAAAAATAAGAAAACCACTGTACCTCTAGCTGATGATCCCTATGGCATGGCCACTCATTCTACACTTGAACCCACAGATCAACGAATACCGCTCACGTTTGGACATAGAGCAGTTTTTCCGCTGCCTCCGCCTCCACGCTTACTTCTTTAACCGTGAACCTAACCCTCCCTCCACTGACCCCTTCTCCCGCTTCCAACACACCCCCTCCTCCTGGACACCACCCCAAGGCCTCCTACCCTCCATCGACCTCTTCATCTCCAACTGCCGTCGAGACATCAATCGCCTCAACCTCTCCACCCCTCTCACCCACTCCAACCTCTCCCCTGCAGAACGTGCAGCCCTCCGATCCCTCCGCTCCAATCCCAATCTCACCATAAAACCCGCGGACAAGGGAGGCGCAGTTGTAGTATGGCGCACTGACCTCTACATCGCCGAGGCCGGACGCCAACTCTCCGACACCTCCTCCTACCGCCCCCTTGATCATGACCCCACCCCTGAGCACCAAACCATCATCTCGCAAACCATCCACAACCTCATCACCTCAGGTGACCTCCCACCCACGGCCTCCAACCTCATCGTTCCCCAACATCGCACTGCCCGCTTCTATCTCCCTCCCAAAATCCACAAACCTGAATGCCCTGGTCGACCCAATGTCTCCGCCTGCTCCTGCCCCACCGAACTGATCTCCAACTATCTAGACTCCATTTTCTCCCCCTTGGTCCAGGAACTCCCTACCTATGTCTGTGACACCACCCACGCCCTCCACCTCCTCCAGAACTTCCAATTCCCCGGTCCCCAACACCTCATCTTTACCATGGACGTCCAGTCCCTCTACACCTGCATTCCCCATGCAGATGGCCTTAAGGCCCTCCGCTTCTTCCTGTCCCGCAGGCCCGACCAATCCCCCTCCACTGATACCCTCATCCGCTTAGCCGAACTCGTCCTCACACTCAACAACTTCTCTTTCAATTCCTCCCACTTACTACAGACAAAGGGGGTAGCCATGGGTACCCGCATGGGCCCAAGCTACGCCTGCCTCTTTGTAGGTTACGTGGAACAATCCCTCTTCCGTACCTACACCGGCCCTAAACCCCACCTCTTCCTCCGTTACATTGATGACTGTATCGGCGCCGCCTCGTGCTCCCACGAGAAGCTCGAACAGTTCATACACTTCACTAACACCTTCCACCCCAACCTTAAGTTTACCTGGACCATCTCTAACACCTCTCTCCCCTTCCTGGACCTCTCTGTCTCCATATCGGGCAACCACCTAGAAACCGATATTCATTTCAAGCCCACCGACTCCCACAGCTACCTAGAATACTCCTCCTCCCACCCACCTTCCTGCAAAAATGCTATCCCCTATTCCCAATTCCTTCGCCTCCGCCGCATCTGCTCCCAGGATGAGGCATTCCACTCCCGTACATCTCAGTTGTCCTCGTTTTTCAAGGACCGTAACTTCCCCTCCTCGGTGGTCGAGAA
>NC_063332.1:99558616-99560156 GCF_021869965.1 Rhincodon typus | reverse complement strand
ATCCCCCTCGTCCTCACGTACCACCCCACCAACCTCCGGATCCAACGCATCATCCTCCGACACTTCCGCCATCTGCAATCTGACCCCACCACCAAAGACATCTTTCCCTCCCCACCCTTATCTGCTTTCCGGAGGGACAACTCTCTCCGTGACTCCCTTGTCCGCTCCACACTCCCCTCCAGCTCCACCACACCCGGCACTTTTCCCTGCAACCGCAGGAAGTGCTACACCTGCCCCCATACCTCCTCCCTCACCCCCATCCCAGGCCCCAAGAAGACTTTCCACATCAAGCAGATGTTCACCTGCACATCTGCCAATGTGGTATACTGCATCCGCTGTACCCGGTGTGGCTTCCTCTACATCGGGGAAACCAAGCGGAGACTCGGGGACCGCTTTGCAGAACACCTACGCTCGGTTCGCAATAAACAACTGCACCTCCCAGTCGCGAACCATTTCAACTCCCCCTCCCATTCCTCAGACGACATGTCCATCCTGGGCCTCCTGCAGTGCCACAACGATGCCACCTGAAGGTTGCAGGAACAGCAACTCATATTCCGCTTGGGAACCCTGCAGCCCAATGGTATCAATGTGGATTTCACAAGTTTCAAAATCTCCCCTCCCCCTACCGCATCCCAAAACCAGTCCAGCTCGTCCCTGCCTCCCTAACCTGTTCTTCCTCCCACCTATCCCCTCCTCCCACCTCAAGCCGCACCTCCATCTCCTACCGACCAACCTCGTCCCGCCCCCTTGACCTGTCTGTCCTCCCTGGACTGACCTATCCCCTTCCTAACTCCCTACCTACACTCACCTTTACTGGCTCCATCCCCGCCTCTTCGACCTGTTTGTTTCCTCTCCACCTATCCTCTCCTCTATCCCTCTTCTATCCGCCTCCCACCCTCTCCCTATTTATTTCAGAACCCCCTTCCCCTCCCCCTTTTCTGATGAAGGGTCTAGGCCCGAAACGTCAGCCTTTCTGCTCCTATGATGCTGCTTGGCCTGCTGTGTTCATCCAGCCCTGCACCTTGTTGTCTCGGATTCTCCAGCATCTGCAGTTCCTACTATCTCTGAGCTAATAAAACCTGCCTGTTTTGTTTGATTGAATTATTATACACACATTACTCTAAATAATAATATTAAATATCTTTTGCTACTAATCTTCTCAGTTGCTAAGTGACAAAAACTTTTGTAATGATGCCTCACAATTTAGAACCTGCTTTTCCTTTAAAGTTATGTATTTACTCAAACAAGTATTGTAGCTTATAATTAATGATAGGGCAATTAACTGCTTATTAGTTGAAAAGCTGGTTACAAAAACATATTTTAATGCTCAATAAAGAAGGAACATAGTTTCAGTCATTTAAGTGGGTAATTATTGACAGTAGGTGGTTTTATTTGACATATGGAAGAAGATTTAAATCTTTGATTTGATTTTGATTTTATTGTCACATGTACCAGTGCAGGCATATTATAATTTGCTCCCCAGGAAAACACTTACATTTGGGCATCACATTCTTCTTGATTTTAATTTGAATACACCACA
>NC_063332.1:99508116-99558116 GCF_021869965.1 Rhincodon typus | reverse complement strand
CTGAGCTTCAACCAGGATAGAAGGCAGCATCACCAAAAAACAATATATTTTCCAAACTCGGATTTCTCTGACACAAATAAGTCATTTTAAAAAGTCTGGCTTGAAATGTGACTTGTTGCTGGTAGTTCGCTTTTAAATGAGTCATAAAATTAATGGCAGGATGGAGTAACTGCAGAATTAATGGACAAAGCTGACCTTTCATATCCATTTCTGATACTGGTTGTATCTTGATCATTCAGCATCAGCAACATCATTTGTACAGTTTTGTTCTCCTTATCAAGAAAGGATGTAAACGTGTTAGCAGTAGTTATAATCCCAGCTGATGTTATTTTTGGACCAATCAGATCCCAAACTAAAATCTAGTTTGATAGATTTTTTGATTTGTTTTACCGAGATGGTCTTTCACTGAAACACAAACAAGCATTGCTACAGATTTGTTTTTAACAATGAAAGAGAAGTTTTTTTTACACAAAAGAAATGAAGATAAAATTGAATAAACCAAACTACTTCCATAACTACTTACATATACACATTTAAACACCACTGTGACAATACAATCACACTAATCCCAACAGTATCCTATGATAGTACTCAAACACCAGAGAGAAGTCTTTTCCCTAACCCTAATAATGTTTGACTTAACTGGGGCTTCAATTCCCAGTCAGAAGACTCTGGAAGCCTTTTCTATGATTAGTCGTATAACTCTGCTCAGCCTTTCTCAGCCTCATATAACCCCTTCAGGTCTTAACCAAGCACTTCTCATCTGGAATATTTAAAGTAACATGCTTACACTTATGTAACCTTTTTCATATCAGCCCTATACTCACTCTCTTTTTCAGGATCAACTGTTTTATTCAGGCAGCTTCAGCAAGGACTTCTGCAAAATTATCAAACTGAAGCTAAATGGAATTTCTTCAAGCTATGGGTGTTTCACCTAATGAAAAGAGAAATATCAATCACTGACCTTTAAAACTGAAAATCTAATGTACAACTGTTTACTTTGATCACTCATAAAAAGAAGCCAGTGTAAACAAATTTTCATTAACCTCTCTGAACTCTCACTCAGACTCTTAAAACAAATTCTATAGCTACAGAAATATCTACAAGTTAATTATTAAACCCCTACCAAAATACAGAAAGCCCATATGTCACTAGTTTAAAATTCAAAAATCGAATATCAATGATATTAAAATATAGATAAATCATACAGTTGCATCCACAGGTCAGAGACCATTCACACAACTGAGGGGCTATCCCATAAGAAAAAGTCCAACAGGTATGGCCTATATCTGTTGGAGTTTGGAAGAATGAGAGCTGATTTCATTGTAACATATAAGAGCCTGACGGGACTTGATAAGGTGGATGTTGAAAGAATGTTTCCCCTTATGGGAGAGACTAGAATTAGAGAACACAGTTTAAAAATAAAGGGTCTGCCATTTCAGTTACAGATGAGAATTTCCTTTCTACAGAGGAGTCTTTGGACTCTTCCTCAGACAGCAGCACAGGCAGGGGTGACTCAATATTTTTAAGGCTGAGGTAGACAGAATCTTGACTAAAAAGGCAGGCCAATGGTTATTGGTGCTAGTCAAGTGTGTGGATTGAGGTCACAGTCAAATCAGCCATTGAATGATAAAACAGACCCGCATGGCCAAATGGTCCCAATTTATATCTACGGTCGGGTGAGAGCCCTGTACAAATATTCTCCTACGTTTTAATATTAGGGAGCTCATATAACAGCATCCTTTTACCGAACATAAAAATACTATCCACAATTAGGGAGAACTCTTTTGGCTGAGTGTTGATCAGTGGTGGTACAGTGTGATAATTAAATGAATTAAAGGTCTCCAATTAAAATGGAAAGTAGTATAGGGAGTGTGTGGAATAGATAATTAACTAAATTGAAAAACAGTTGTTTAAATAAGTGCCCGAACTCAGGAATGATTGTTATAAGGATAAACAAACATCACCAAAACTCAATGGTTATGTAGGTTTGAGATGACGGTTGAATTATCTCTGGACTGTTACTGGTCAGAACTGTGCGGGTGCTTTCTGTCAATAAATATTCTGCAGTTATTCCCCTTGGAGGTCAGGGAGAAATTCAAAGAAATTCTTGGAGGTTTGATCTGCAGTCATTCATGAGGCTTGGGTCAATTCCATGACAGGAAAATTATATATGGTCTGTGGAGGGAAGGAGCTGAACAATCTTTGCTTGTTTTAAATTCCGAAGTGTTTTTATGCTGTTTTGAATAGATTGCTGATGGTGTACAGAGAAATCTTGCAGTAGCTATCTGTGACTGCCTCTGTCATTATTCAATTCACTTTTAAGGTACAATCGTTGTTGCGGCACTTCTGCAAACTCACTCAGCAGAGTTTACTGATGATAAGGCATTGCATGTAGAATTATTTCAGCAAAAATATTAAAAATAGGTTGATTTTTCATCACAAGAAGGATATATGAAACAGTGAATTCCACACTAGTAAGAACTTAGAAAAATTGTGAATGACCTGGTCCTGGATTTTAACAGTGAGTTTCTTGATTTTCTAACATGGGATTAGTAGGAAATAAGCAAAACCCTTGGAAAATTATGACAGGAGATGCCAATAAAATTTCAGCAATTCTGAACTCAGAAAAGAAAAAGTTGCTCAAAAACTAAACAATGAATCACAATGAGATGCAAGAAAGAACATAATTCTGAAATGTGGCTTAATTCTACAGGATTTTTCAAAGGTATATGGGATATGAGCAAAAGCAGGGATATGGAGTTAGGTCATGAATTATTCATGATTTTACTGCAAGGTGGTCTGAAAGGCTGAATGATCTAATCTTGTTCCTAAATTCCTACACAGTTAGTCAGACCCTTGTGCAACACGTGACGAGCAAAATTATGCTTTGTAAGGTTTATTGGTGAGAATTGAAGGAACAAACTGAGTGTATATGAGCAGATTTGAGCTGAAAGTAAAAAAGCTAAAGAACTCATACCCTTATTGTGAGCTTAAAGTCAATGTTTTACGGTTTACTCTTAAAAATATTGTTGGCAGATTTTTTTTATTTTAATAATAAATTGAGCATGAAGTTGGAAGCAGATTTCCATATTTTCATTCAAGTTTTCAATATTGCTTTACTTTTCCTCTTATTCTGTCAGATGCGTCATGATGTGTGAAATAGCACACTTTTTTTTTAGAATGGGTGATTTCCTAATGAGAGAGTAATTCCTGTAAGAGACACTGTGAATGTTTAAGGGATCTTTATTCCTTGTTTCTCAACTGGGAAAAGGGGGAATAACTGGTGTCAGTCTTTAATGAGGGGGAGCCTCACTTCTGCTCGTTTTAAACTGGCAGCCAGGAGCTGATTTTGTGAAAACGAATGAGTGAATTTCTGCATTAGGGACGCTGCGGTGAATTAGATCCTGGTATCATGAGCAAGGAAAGATGCTACACAGTAGAAAGAAAATTGTGTGGATCAGAAATACCTAAACAAAGGATGATATCGTTCTGTATTTGAAAAGAACTAGTAAATGGTGAATGACTAAATCCTCACCAAACCACTTTTGTTGTGACTGTTACTCATAGCGATTCACCGGTACCACACAGCTTTGGAAGGTAAAAGAATCTGCTAATAGCCCAGAGGCTATGATTTTATTATTCTGAAACTCTCTCAGCTGCTACTTCAGACTTAAATAAGATATTTTTCTCTTAATTATACATCACTCTTTGTTATACATTAATATTCTCAGGGTGTATCTTGCTCACTTTATGTAAAATCCATTTCTTTAAAAAAATGCAACAGAATTTGGAAAGTAGACATGCATTTGGCATGTGAAATAATTTATATCTATTCATTTTTAAAGCAATATAGAGGAAAGAAGGGATAATTGGATGTGTAGGTTAGATAGATCAAATATCTATTCCTACCTGAATGTTATTTCTAGGCAAGTCAAATTGACTCAAAGATCAAACCCTGAATGATCATGAAAACCAGTGCAGTGGTGTTTACTATGCTATTTGAAAATTAAGGACTAATTCCTATTTATAATTTGATGTGAATGACTTGGCATTGAATTATACAAATCTGTTTTAAAACAGCAGAGAAAATTGTAGAGGTTTTATTGAAGTGAAATCAAACTGGGTCATGGCAATTTATAGAATTATTTTATCATTATGTTTAAGCAGGGTTACTAAAGACAAGGTGAAGTTTATTTCATTGAACTGAGAAAGGAATGTAAAGATCCATTAACAATGCATACATACCACCTTGCCTGCTAAAGCACTCCCATCTACGCATTGCAACTAGTTGATGTTTGGAACATTTGATTTTTGAAGTTTAATAAAAGGGAATTCAATGTTCTCGCACTTTATTAGAATATATCATGCTAATGTGAGATGTGGTTTTCTTCACTATCAGCTGCTGGCACACAATAGGATAGAAAAAGCATTAGAATTATGAGTTGCACAAAAATCTATTAAAACACTGACATATATAATCCAACAATTTAGTGAAGGCAACACCAAGCTCTACTTTTAACAAGGTGTATTTTACACACAGATTCAGGTTTCCAGTAATTATAGAACAAGATATACTTAAAAGCGAAGAAATGGGGAAAACATTCTTTCAACAATACAGTGCATCACTATTTCACACACAGGCTCAGATACGGATTGTGCTCAGAATCTGAATCAAGCAAGGAAATGGATCATTTTTATTTGAGTTGACCCTTTGAAGGTCTGCTTTGCTATTCTGCTGCACCAAATAAAAATATAACCATGTTAGTATTTTAAATGGAAATATATTGCAATTTAACAGTCATCCCAAACACTTCTAACTTCAGTTCTGCACATGCAGATTTTGTAATTGTAAAGAACAATTCTGGATGATACTACACTGACAGAAATGTTAAAACTGACACAACTTTCAGAGCTAAGCAGAATTGAATAATTAATTTCATTCAGGTTTTAGACGTTTATAGCTAAAGATAATCAATTTTTAAAGAAGCATTCGATGTTTTCACTATTTGGATTAACATTGTAAAGCATGAAGAAACAATATAATTTGAGACAATTTTTGTTTTTACTATGCTGACCCAAAATTAATGTCAGCATGCTCAACGAGGTACAACTGAAAAAGGGTTTTTGAAATGTCTGATACAGATTATTTTGGGAGGTGGGGACAGGGAAGGAAATATTTGATTATCTCAGCTCCCAAGTCAGAAGCTGCCAATCATCTGCCAAGTGGTAGAGCTTCACTGCATCTCCCATCACTGGCTGTCATTGCTACAGCTGATGTGCTCAATTCAGAAAGGCTGCTCAAGGCTGCCAGTCAACTCTCCTTCTCATATCAACTCTGGAAATGGTTTGGAATCAGAGACAGAGACTGTTTGAGCTCTTTGAACCCAGCAAATATTAAAATCCATAATAAGTCTATTTTATTCAAAAGAATCCTGTGCAAAGGAATACGTCAGGCAAATGGTCAACTGGTTCCAGGCAGCAATGTTTAAAAGATACTAAATGCGTACTAGATACAATATGCTAGAATAAAAATGAGAAGCTACAGAACAGAGTGAAATTCACAAAGTTAATAAGTAATACTTTAAGGCTGATGAGAAATTAGTAGGGCAAGTGACATAGTTCTGACAAGCCCCATACCTACAATTTTACTAAAAATAATATCAATATTACAGTGTGACAAAACTATTCAGAATAGCAGAAGCAATATTCTTTTAAAAATTTTTTTAAGTATATGTAATATTTTCGCTTTATCATTGGTCACAGGTTGCACATTACAGCAAAGGTTAGTGAGCAGTCAAGTGGCTATCAGGTATTGTCCTTTAATAATCCACTATGAGGTTTTGCATTAATAGTTTACACTGTCCAATCTTTTGATTTCCCTTCCACCACTAAAGGCAGCTATTGATTGTTCTCTGGTTTTAACTAAATGGGCTGGATTTTACATGTCCCTACCATGCCCACTTTTAGCCAGCTAATGGCGAGCATGTAAAAACAGGGTCAGTGCTCAGCACACCACGTCACAGCCACCCACTCCCCACCTCACTTTTATAATGCACAGGGTGGGCATGCACTGAAATCAGCCCAATATTACACTGTACATTGTGTAATATGATACGCATGGGATAGCAGGCAGGAGTAAACAATCTGTTCTTTTCAAAAAAAAAGCTTTAAACGTGTGGGAAGGAAAGGGGATTTGACCTTTGGAGGACATTGGGAGCACTTCCAGAAGCTAGTAACCAACATCCTTCCTCCCCGCACAGACTTTAAGGTCAATCCTCCAGCCATCCTGACCCCCTCCTGAAGGTGAACAAACCCTCCCCCACAGAATACCTCTTACTGGGGTGCAGGGATCCATTGAGCCTTCTTCTTGGGACTGACAAGAGTCACGGCCACACCTACTACCAAGCTCTGGCACTGCCAGGGCTACTGAAGCTGCCAACCAAGCTGTTCTATGGGGTGAGGTGGGGCACTTCTTCCCACTAAGGGACTAAAGTTCCATTCTGCACCAATAATTCACCTGGCACATGCTATGGTTGCAGGGCAGGCTTCTTCTGGGCCTGTCAGCTGACCACCAGCTTTCCTGGTGACAGGACAGAGCTATCTACACCATATCCCCTGCCAATTTCTGCTCAGTGTCTCGGGTGAGGACAAGATTCCTTTGTACCCTTTTCCTAGCTAAAATATAGACGTATTCAAACTCACATTCACAACTTCAGCAAAAAAATGCTACAAGGGAAATTCATTCTCTATGGAAGTAATTGTCTAAATTTTCACCCCACTTCTTGTTCTTAATAGTCCCAACTTCTAATAAAGTTCTCCTACTTTCAATGTGTCTAGGATAGATTGGGCCACAAATAAGGGAATTGCCCTCTCCAAGAACCACGATTTTATTGCTGTATATTGTGTGTGTCTACATAATATAGCAAAATGTAACATTACAGTACCTTATTTAATTGAAATTTTCATTTACATCATTTGTGGTAGCATTTCTTGTCACAATTGAATTCTGTCCACTCATTTAATAATGAATGTTTAGTGGTGTCAGCTCCTCCATTGTCATCTGCTTTTATAAACTACACAAGCTTCAGTGCATCAGATTCTCAAATTTAAAAGTTATCTCACAGCACAATCCTTTTTGATTCACAATGCAATAACTTTACAGAGGTGGAGCCCGACAGACAAATGAACAGCTCTGATGGACATTTAATGAAGGATGCATTGACATATTTCACAGCACTTTATAAAATGCTGAGCTGTACAGCACTCAAAATGGTGCTGTGAAGTATATTAATGTACTCGTTACTAATATACCGTCACTGCTCTGGTTTTATAATGCAGCAGCAGCACCCAAGAATAAATTGGTTTAAACAGACAGAACTGAATGCTGCAGGGCAGTACAGATATTGCAGTATCTGTATGTTTAAAATCAACACTGACTCCAGTCCTCCCCTAAGTGGGCCACCAATGTATGCTGCAATATTGTTCCACAATAGAGGGTTTCACATGGAACCCAAGCTGGTCGTGGCTGTACAAACGTACATACATACCAGCAAGAATCACTAGTTAGTAATCAGGAATAGGAACACTCAGGCTGCTTTTAGGTTAAGTGTATTTTTCTTGTGGTCACTCTGCGTGAAATATATCTGGACGATTTTTGATCTTTTGAGGAAAATCTTCCACTGTGTTCAAGTGTGTTGTGTGTGTCTGTGTGTGTGTGTGTGTGTGTGTCTGTGTGTGTGTGTGTGTGTGTGTGTGTGTGTGGAATTAAATTGTTTCAAAGTGACAGTGGATCAAGGGCACAAAATCATCCCATCTCCCCCTCCCTTCCCTTAATTCCAGCTTTTGACCAATTGGGTTTGCAGGAAAGTAAGGACCTCAGTGCAGCTATGGAATATCAGGCATCTAAATATTTAAATGGTTCAATAAATTGCATTTTTACAAAGGATTTGGCCTTGCAGCAGGCAAATAGTGGACCTATTTTTTGAGCTGGCAACACATTACTGAAACACTAAGATGCGTGGAGAGTGGCAGAGTTACTTTAGTGAAACTGACAGGCTGGGAAGCCTTCAAGTAATGTAACTGAAGGGCTGCAGCCCGATCGGGTGAAAGGCTGCTCTGCTTACTTTTCAAGACTTGACAGGTGATTGCCAATTTAGACATCACATCATTCACTTCTAGCTGCACTTCTCTGTTGTCAGCCTTCACCACAGCATACAAGCAGCATGTGCATCTCTAATGTGTATGTACCTCTTCCAAGCACCGAGAAGAGTGAGCAACAATAGCAATAAAAAACAGAAACACCCACACCAGCTTTAAGAGCCTTGTGTTCAGCCACAGGCTACACAAATGGAATAGGCACAGGGATCTGGCCTGGAAGGAAGCAGGTCCCTTCACAAAGTTGGCATCAAAAGAGTTACCCTCTTGACATGCCTCTACACTCAGATTTTCATGACAGACCATGGCTTCCATCTACAGTATCCTGGAACAACAACTTTCCAGAGATGCAAGAGCAAAGTAGTGCCAATGCTGAAAATCTGCAATAAAATCAGAAAATATTGTAAAAACTCTGTAGGTACTAGAGCATCTGTGATGAAAGAAAGAGAGCTAACCCATTCATGTTGAATGACCTTCCATTTCCATCCTGCTCTGGTTTAACATCTCCCCCAATGGGCCAGGTGGACAGCATTTCCAGTCGTTATCAATAGAGTTGAGTATTAGTAACAACTTGTGAGGAGAGAGCTTGGAGGGGGCAATTGTGAGGCATGGCTGCAAGACAGCAATAGCAAGAAGACATAGCTGAGTGACTGCTGTTCAAACAGGGCTGACAGATACCCAATGAGAGAGGAAATACTGAAACTGTAAGTATGTTGGCCTGATCTGAGGAACGGTGTGCAATAAGAGACTGGGAAAATGTGGGGATTGACACTAAAAAATGTTGCAACACTCCCTTTCTAGACCTCATGAGATCCTAGATCTACTTCATCCACTCCTCCACATTGATGGGGCCACAGTCACGCTGCTGACTTCCTCAGCCACTTGCATGTACACCTGATAATTTGGCGAGGACGTTCCCTTGTTCCCATTCTTGGGAGGGATTATCTCACTGCAGTCCCTCAGAAATGCAGCACAGGACCTCCAGGTAAGAGGCAGGGTACAAGCCTTCCAAGGTCCTCTTTGCAGACATGTAGCTGCTGCAGCCTCAAAAATTCCACATTCAGTTGATTCATCCTAATCCACAAAGCGGATCCTTAAATCAGAAATCTTTCCTTTGGCTGAACTGACATGGTGTCCTGTCCGCCTCCCTAGTTGGAGGAGAGCTTGGAGGAATGATGAACCAGGGTTCAGTTAAAACCTCTGCAAAGTCAGAGATGTTGGACACATCAACAGGCTGCAGCCCTCTGGTGGAGCTACCACTTTGACAGGGACTAATATAAGGTGATTCTAACCTTTGCCTCAGGACCACACAGTGGATAATACGTCATCAACTGAGCCAAGGTGACAACTTTGCACCACTTAGCAATCATTTTTAAATCTTATAGATGCAAAATATTGAATCTTCTAGAACAGCATAATGGAGGCATATTGAATAGATTTATATTTTGCCACTAGGAATGATTTAAACACAGTTATCATTATTTCTGGCACTCAGTGCCTTCAGTGTTGCCAGATTTATACAACAACACCACAAAAAAATTTATGGTGAAAATCTGAATGACAAGTTATCACCAAGTAATATTTTGCTTGAGGTACATATGAATCATTGATACACGGATGCATCCAAATGAGTTAAGAGTAGGAGTAGGCCATTCTGCCTCTCGTTCTGCTATGCTATTTAATAAGAGCACGGCTGATCTGATTCTTGCCTTAACTCCACTTTCTGGCTCCCTGGCTATAACGTTTGACTTCCTGGTTAATCAAGAATTTAGCTATCCCTGCCTTAAGAACATTTAAACTGCATCTTCATCATTTTCTGGGGAACAGGGATAGACAGATTTTTAATGAGCAAGAAAATCAAGGGTGGATTGAGGATCATCAGATCAGCCATGAACTCACTGAACAGCAGAGCAGTCTCGATGGGCTGGATGGCCTACTTCTGCTCCTATGTCTCATGATCATAAATGCAGCAGGTGGGGCACCATTTGTGAGAGAGAAACAGAGTTAAAGTCCTAAATCTCTTCCTTGGAATATACTTGATAACACAGTTAGTAACTTCAATACACAACCCACTACACATGACCAACATGCACAGAAAGAAAGACAGGCCACAGCACAAAGTACAATAGATGCACAGAAACAATGCAACTGCTGCCTGGAATACTCTGAAGGAGTTTGCAATATTCAGGTAAGGGTGTTATGATTTGTTATCTTCTGATTGTAAACAACTTTGCTATCATGAGGTGACAACCCTGGAGCTGGAAGAGAAGAGGAAGCGATGTAGACAGCCCTTTCTGACCACACTGTCCATGAATCATTTACCAAAGTGTGATACCAGTAACTATAACCTCAATATCTCATTGACCATCGCTCGACACTTTACCTTCCCTCTGTCACTGACCATCACAGTGTTCACTTGGCTATAATGCAAAAGTAAAAGTCAACACAAAATAAACATTCCAAACCAACCTATAAATCAATCACTTTGATATTATTTACAAGTGCCAACCAACCACACTTGTGTATTCCCTCAGTGTCTGTCTTCCATGTGCCTCCTGCACTCCTGCACTACAGCGCGGCGAGTGGAAGGTAGGTGAATGTCAGTGCAGGGGGGTGGTGATGGTGGGGATGCTGCAAATGGCTGTGCAGGGTAACTTCATGTAGGTCTGGACCTAGAAGGTCTGGCTTCAGACCGGAAGATGTAGGAGCGGAAGTAGACCATTCAGCCCATCATGTCTGCTCCACAGGCAATACTATCTTGACATTGCACATTACTTCTGTAAACGGCTGAATGGCAGCCCTGGCGAAGTGCCTGGGAGAGAAAAGACTGCAAATTCATGCTCCATGGAGCCCTGTCACCTCTCCTTTGGTATAAAATGAACCAGATGATCATACATTTTGGAAACTATATTACAAAGAACATCACAAATGAATAATCTTACTCTTACTGAAGGCTGCGATGAAACAATGTTACAGAGTGGGATGACATGTAAACTTTGCATTACAGAATCTCAAGTCTCTTTCAAGCAAGTTTCAAACATTGTGTTTTATGTGTAGCCAAAAAAGCAGTATTTGCTTTTGTCAAGAGCTTGCTTGTGGTTGTTCCTTTAAAAATTAGTTGCAATGCAATAGAATTTAAAAGCAGCTGCAGGTAGAGAAATCAATCATGCCTCAGCAAGTCCTGACCTATACAGTTGTTGTAGAATAAACTTGCTTCAGAATTTTAACTTAAAACCCAGAGATCCTGGAGATGTTCAGTATTTCCAAAATTTTCTCTTATAATTTCAAATTTTCACCATCTGCAGGATCTTGCTAGAAAAGAAAACTTGTTTGACTCATCAAAGTGGGAAGATGAATAACCTCAAAGGCACAGGAACTCATGGATCCAAAGTAAGGTTTAAGAGTCTCAACAATCTAGCACAGAAGGGTATTTATGTCTCATCAGCTCACTACATCCTCAAACATCCTTTAAAGCTAAGTAAATACTTTTGAAATGTAGCCACTGATGTAATTTTTAAAAATTTGTTCACAGGATGAGGTCACCACTGGCTGAGCCAGCACTTACTTCCCACCCATAACTGCCCCATGAACTGAGTGTCTTGCTGAAAGCAGTAAAGAGTCTACCACATTGCTATGGGCTTGGTGTCACATGTAGGTCAAACCAGGTAATGGACAGCAGATTTCCCTCCGTATAAGGACCAGATGGGTTTTCACAACAACCAACATATTCATTAGGCCATCTTTTTTAAATTCCAGATTTTCATTAATTCAAATTTCACCATCTTCTATGGTGGGATTCAAAGCCATATCCACAGAAAATTAGCTCTGGTCTCTGGATTACTGGTGTAGTGATAATACCACTCTGCCACCTCCCCCTAATGCAGGTAAGAGTTAAAAAAAAGGCTGCAAAATGTAACATACTTGTAGTTTAATCATAACTAATAACATCCATATAATCAGCAACTGTGCAGTTTAAGGCAGTGGACATTCTGGGCGAATACATAAAGAAACTGACTGAAAGAGAGAGAACAGTGGCATCAATTAGAGCTGTCAGGGCATTTGGTCTTGCACCAAACTGAACCAGTGATGCCCCCAGAAAACCCAGGAATTCAGACCACAGATCTGCTATTTAATTCTCTGCAGCAGCTGGAATACTGCACGCTGGCTGCAACACTACACACTCATGCACCCTAACATTTGACACAATGTGATGCATGTGTATGCACATGGTATGCACCAACTCACACATCACAGGGGAGGTGATGGCCTAGTGGCATTATCAATGCACTGTTAATCCAGAGAACCAGGTGATGTTCTGGGGATAGTAGGAACTGCCAATGCTGGAGAATCTGAGATAACAAGGTGTAGAGCTGGATGAACACAGCAGGCCAAGCAGCATCATAGGAGCAGGAAGGCTGACGTTTCGGGCCTAGACCCTTCCCGAAACGTCAGCCTCCTTGCTCCTCTGATGATGCTGCTTGGCCTGCTGTGTTCATCCAGCTCTACACCTTGTTATCTCTGATGTTCTGGGGACCTGGGTTCAAATCACACCACGGTAAATAGTAGAATTTGAATTCAATGAAAATCTGGAATTAAGAGCCTAATGATGCCCATGAATCCATTGTCCATTGACCAGAAAAATCCAGCTGGCTCACTAATGTCCTTTAGGGAAGGAAACTGCCAACCGTACCTGGTCTGGCCTAAATGTGACTGCAGACCCACAGCAATGTGGTTTAGTCTTAACTGCCCTCCAGACAATAAGGGATGGGCAGCAACGTACTCGTCCCATTACTGAATAAAGAAAGAAGTCAAAATATATAGAACAGGGAAACAAGCGTTCATCACTGAGATTACATCAATCAGGATCTGTGATACATTTTAATATAATTCTTGTCTTATTCGGTTAATTTTCATATTGCTCTGGTATATATATATTGTAGACTGTACACAGAGCTTTTCTGAAGTTTTATCACGGCAAGTCTATTGCTTTCATCCAAATTACAATATCTAAAGAACTTCCTCATTGTGCATAAATTAGAATTCCAGTTAATTTGTGTATTCCACATTCAGAAATTACTCCTAAAATCCAGTGCTAAATATAAACACGCTGCTACAAAATGGGAACATAAATAGCCAATGAAGCATTCAGAGTTACTGAAAAGATTGGCTAGAGATTTACTACAACAGGTTTGCATTACACTGACAGCACAATAATTTTGTTCTGTGACATAACGTGTTATCTGGAACAGTTCACAAGGAATGATACACCAATTGATTCGACCAGATGTTAATTGCCTTTTGCCCTCCAGCTTCTATGTCTTGTTGACTGATAAGACAACGAACAAATCTGATGCCTGACAACAAGAATAGACCTCATCGCACCCTATCCCCTGTTCTTATCCCTGCTACAAGGTGCAATTTTAGTACCTAAGCCGAATTATCTGTGACTTTTAAAGAGATGAATTGAACATTGTCAATACTGGTGTCCCACGATGTTTTCCTCAACAGTAAAGCAGCTGTTAGCTTTAGAAAGATAGACCATTCTTAGTCATTAGGAAAAGAGTTCCTTTGGAGAAAACATTTAAGTCAGTCTCTACTGTAACTCTTGTTTTATATCCTTGCACCATTGTAATCATCTTTCCTTTGGTTTGGAAATGCAGAATAAAACACGTGATGTAGAGTAAACATGTTTTGATTCCTAATAGCCATTGCTCATACATGGTGAAACTTAAATCATTTAAAAAGCACAATAATAATAAAAAGCATGAACAAAATTGCAATTCAATGGGTTGATATAAAGAGAATTTGGTATCTTAGTATTGCTCCACCGGCCATTCTCTACCAAAAGGAGAGTAGATTAAACGCTCTGATTCAAGGAGAAGTAATATCATTTCATTTGACAGACGTCTGTCAACAAATAGGTCATATCTATGTATGACCTATCTCTTCAGTAAAAGGGAAAAATAGTCCAGTAATGACAGAAATACTTCATAGGTCCATCAGCAGAGAGAAGATGAATTACCTTTTCAGGTGTTGAATACACTGAGAATCTTCTCAGGGGCTCACAAACATGTTTAAATTCTATCGAATATTGTAACTAACTGATAGTGCAGAGAGGCCACTTTAGACAAGAAGTTACATTTATCGTATAAAAGAGGTTTAATTAGTTTAAGAATGTTTTTAATCAACCTGATACTTTAATAATAGCTTAAAAGATACAAAGAAAACATTCTTGCCCACATGTAAGCAAAAGCCGTCCAAAACACTAAAATCAAACTATTATGTCCTTATTCATCATGGCAGGCGCTGCACTGGATACATCCCATCGTGGTCTTCAAATGTGAATGAAGTTACTTCATGGAGATCAATCTGACAGAAAATTAACTCAGCAGTGATTTGGGCATCAGCACCAAGTACAAATGCAGTGTTAAAGAAATATTCAGAAAAACCTTTTTTTTTAATTTTTTTAAACAAATTTATTTCCAAGTGGTAATATTGTTTTGTAAAAACAATGTTTTATCTTACAGTTCTTCATTGTAACAGCCATATTTAATAAATATCTAAAGCAATGACTGGGCACTGGAGCCTGGTATTGGTGAAAATCTTGGACTTGAGCCCTCAAGTTCTAAATGTAATAATCTCATGGCACCAAGGTTATGTCCCGATATCTGAGCCGGGCAACCTGTATTCAAGCCCCGCCTGCACCAGAGGTGTTTAGTAGCATATCTGAACAGGTCAATTAAAAATGTTTTTTCAGCAATAAACAGTTACTCCACTTAAGAAGTGGTGAGATTTAAAATCTTTGCAAATTTATAGAAATTGATTGGGGATGAGGTTGTTCATTATTCTTTGAGAATAGTCTCGAGGGTAAGGTCAATTCTATGGCTGTCACAGAAAAATGAAAAAGTACAGATCTGGAAGACACCAACAGAATCTATAAAAAGGCATAAAATTTACTATTTTTCAATATTCTATATGCAAATGGATGGTGTAATGGAATAAGCTCCATGACACCAAAAAAATTTGAATAATTCCACACGGAAAATGGTACTTGACTTGTTCAATTTCTAAACTAGTGACCCTAATCAGAGACTAATCCATTTAAAAAATATTAGACAACTTGGCATTAAGAAAAAAAAACATTCATTGGTTTGCTTTTTCTTTCCCTCTGATTTATTCATTAAATACACAACACCTGAAATTCTGAAGAAGACTATTTGCTTTTCAATAAAATAAATAATTGTATTTAAGCTGAAAATGGCACTCAATAAATAACTGTACATCCATTAAATGTCTAACATTTACCCTGATTGATGAGTACAAAAGAACAAAACTTACATCTTGGGTTCTTATCTTCAGTATTTGTGACTCTGATGTTCTACTATTTATATCAGACTCAATTTACAGAATTACAAATTGTTTGATTTTCATCTTTAATGTATAAATGTTACATACTTTTCCAATTTTCTAATTAGTTGGGAGAGAGATGATTGTTAATATTAACATTTTAAGCACCATGTGTAGAGTCAACTATCTCATCAGATTTACTTATAAGTTCAATAATGCATAAAAATTGAGAGGCACGAGGGTCTGTGTACAATCATTTAAACCAAAACAAATCCAGAAACCTCATCATTCCTCTTCAGTTGTTTGCAGCAACATCGTTGAATGAACATTTTAGATTGATATCATGGGATTGTAGAAGACACACTCATCACCTGTGCAGGCACTGGCAAAATGGAATTATCAACCATAGACGGTCGAAAGGACGACTAATGCTCTAAAATTGTATGTTTGTTTATGCAAGATGAAGATGAAGGAAAAAAATTCTCTCAGAGTGTTCTGAATCTTTGGATCTCTCTTTCCCAGAGTTGTTTAAGGCAGAGGTAGACAGGTTCTTGACTAAAATGGAGTCAAAGATTGATGGGGGTAGGTGGGAGAGCGGATTTGAGGCCACAACCAGATCAGCCAAGATATCATTAAATGACAGAGTAGATTGGAGGGGCCAAATAGACCATTCCTACTCATAATGTGCATGCTCATATGTAACGCTGTCTCTAAATTTTACAGATGTCCATTGTTTAATGTATGAGCAGGTCTGAATAATTTCTTTCTACATGCTGTGTCATTGCTAGTATTTTTGTATACAATGGAACTGAATTTCCTTGTCTTCCATTAGTTTATTTATTTGGCATTTGAAGCCACAAACTGATTAAGTTGATTGAAATAATATTTGCATTTCAACAAGATTAGAATGATTTATTCTGATGATTGTCCATCCATTTTTTAAAATAACTCAAACAAGATATCCAACCCCAAAACAACTTTAAGTTAATTAGTTGTAAAAAGCATTGATTTCTGCAGACATTTCAGAATTTTTCTATGGAAAAACTGCTGCGTTTGTAATTCAATTATTTTGAAAAACGTATTACATAGCCAGAAATTTCCTCAATGCCAAATGCATGCTCATAATTACAGATAACCTCCTCGTCTACAGCATAGTGAAATTATAAATCTAGTGTAAAGACCACAAATAGCAACACAAACCTGAACAGGAGCAAAAAGAACTGACACCGTGATGGTGAATCAAGTGACTTATGGAAAAATTTTCTTCTCCCTCAAATTTCCTATCCCAAGAAAAATTCAGAACATTTATAAAATGGCCTCTTACTATATCTCTTTGGTCCATCTTCCAAGCAGAACGAAAGTGTTAATGTTGCATCATCTTCAAAAAACTCTGTAGCAAAGGCATCCCACCACAGGTTGTCGCTATCCTGAGGACAAAGAATTTTCAAAAGGGAACAATCAATCAGTGTTGAGTATCCAACTGATTTAGCTACAACATAAAACTGTATACACAATATTCTCAATCAGAAGATTAATCATTTTCAAAACTAAAGCACTGCATGATTTCCAGAAATAACACAATTAAAATTTATGTTGTCAACGTATGGGTGATAACCTAGTGAAGTGGTTATATTAATAGAACCCATCCTATTTTCACTTCAACAACGGATTTAATGTCAAGCAAGTACTATAATGTTCAGGTGATCTGATCCAGTGGAATACCACCCACGTGGTGAAGGTGAACATATGTACAAATGCTTCTGCTCTTTGGACCTGCCAAATCACCCACTATTTTTCAAAAGGAGGTTGAAATCATGCCATTATTGTCACAAAGGCAATGACACTGCTAAGATCAGGAGTTCACTGTGTGAGCAAGTACCATTCAGAAGAGACATTTTTCCAATTTACAATGATGGTGTATTCACAGTTCGAAAATACACAAGATTAGCTTCACAAAGAAGGAAACAGTGCCCACTAAGCTGTGGGCAAAGTACAGAAATAATAATGATAAACTAAAACAAAACACAATCTGAGAGCAGTGCTGATGCCTCTAATTGGTGACTGAATTAAAATGCATTCTGTATCTTTGTTTTAAGGCATTCTCTAAAGGACAATTTTCCCAGCAAACAAATAAAGCTGAAAGAATTTCAAGCATATCTTCTGCAGCGTGCTGCTAAATATTGAAGAAAAGGACTGGAGAAAAAAATGGAGTAAAGCAATAATCAATCCTCCACAGCATATGATGTGACATCTTACATTTCAAGAACTTGAAAAGATTCTCTTTGATCGATGCAGCCACCAAACACTGAATGTTCAAATGTTCGAGGACAAAATGGTTCCAATGAATGATATTCACACCATTGGAATCGAATATTCATCACAACACATGCAGTATATACTACCCAAAGGGTGCAAAGCAGCTACTTACTTTGATGGCAATTTGTACTTTTCGTTACCTCTACCACCAAGGAGTGGAAACATAGCATTGCAACAGAAACATCATCAACTCCAAACAACCTTTCCAGCCAATACACCAGTCTAGCTTGCATGTATGTCTGCATCGCTTCATCGCACTGGTATGTTCAAACAGCAACTGGTTTATTATACACTACTGAATTTGATACAGCTCTTCATAACTATATCATACACTGCTGATCAATCTCCTCTCATATCGGCTCTCTTACCATAGCATCATGCAAGGTGCAGGTTACACACTGCCCTGCATTAACCTTACAAAACCCAATAGTTCATCTCCACGTAAGTCTTCATCCTTTTTTTTACATATTACCCGATCTCCCACAGGTCTCTGACATCACAGAATCAATCAATCAATCAATCAGGAGGCCTCCCTCATCATGCTCTTGTCAGAATTGGAAGATAAATAGATTCTCTGTTACTCCTTTTCTTGACTTGGACAGTCTTTATTGAAATTTGTAGCATTTGGTCCTTTTGTTTGTTTGAGGCTCATTGCCTGGTTCTTCTAAACATCTGACTGATTTATCTATTATATAGGTAAGATTCTCCTGTTACCACCTATAGTACTTTCTGAAATATGTAATAAATAAGATATTTGTTGATTATCATTTCTCTGGACAATGACCCCTTCTCTCCCTTGGTCTCTCACCTGCACTTTTTCTCCTTCTATCACCTGATTAGCTTCCTGCAATGATATCTCTAGTTATAGTCTTAAGCCTGCTATTTGGATAAGACCACTCTCATTCTTGAGCTGTTTGTTAAATTGGGACTACTAGCCCTGAAAGTAATTGATGGTGCCAACCCACAATGCAATAAAGCGAACATATAAATTAGGAATGGAATCATAAACTTCTTGCTCCTCTTCAGTAATGCTTTGTTGACACTGACACCTCTTTCAGTTTCAAGGAATCACTGAAGATTTGGGATGGAAACAAAAATTGGGAATTTATGAATGATTCTTATTTATTGTGTGTCTGCCATTATGCCATCACTGCTTACAAGGTACGCAGAGAAACCAATAGACATTTTCAAGAACTCACACTTTTCATTAAGTGTCAGACCTTCTTCTTGGCGGCTGTTCAAAACCACTTTAGCCCTCCGAATATATTCTTCAGCAGATTCACAATGGAGTGAGATGTCAATCATTCCAAGACTGTGTGACTGGGTTCTGAAGAAAGATCACTGGACCCGAAATGTTAACTCTGATTTCTCTCCACAGATGCGGCCAGACCAGCAGAGTTTCTCCAGCAAGTTCTGTTTTTGCTTTTGTTTCTGATTTCCAGCATCTACAGTTCTTTTGTTTTTTTTTCCGTTTTGATGTAACTGGGTTTCTTTTGTTAACAACAGATCATTGCCTGAGAAAACCATTACACTTACTCCAGTATCTATTTTAAAACTGGCAATCTGTCTCTTGACATGGTTATGTCTGCATTCTAGAATGTTGGAGTCACTGATCTCACCAAAGGTAATTTGTTTTTTTCTTTTCTGCCACACATTTTACAACTTCACAAATAACCTTAAGTATGAAGACCTTTTCTTTGGAACCTACAAAAATAGGGTTATATTTCTGCACAGATTTTCAAAAGACTTAATTTCTGTGCAGGGACAGCATTCTGCAAATGTTTGTAGGGCACGGTCTACCCCTGTGGGTCTCTTTGATGTCACATCTTTGAAAAGGTTTTATAACACATAACACTTTCCCTCCCAACTGTACCTTCTATTCTGTTGTTTCTTCTCTTACATTCCAGTGCTTATGGAACTGAATGGTCACTGACATCTCAGTATTACCCAGTTTAGTTTTTGCACTTCTGTTTGCCTCACTGACTGAATTGCTTCACCTAAAGTTAAGTTTTCTTTAGATCACCATTAATCTGTTCCAATGCATCAGAAGCAACAACTATAATACAGTCTGATATGGGCGGCACGGTGGTTAGCACTGCTGCCTCACAGCGCCAGGGACCTGGGTTCAATTCCACCCTCGGGCGATTGTCTGTGTAGAGTTTGCACATTCTCCCCATGTCTGTGTGGGTTTCCTCCAGGTGCTCCAGCTTCCTCCCACAGTCCAAAGATGTGTGGGCTAGGTGGATTGGTCATACTAAATTGCCCGTCATGTTCAGGGATTTGTACATTAGGTGGGTAATAGGGGGATGGGTTTGGGTGAGTGCTCTGAGGGTCGGTGTGGACTTGTTGGGCTGAAAGGCCTGTTTCCCCACTGTAGGGATTCTATGATATTAATTCTGCTTTTAGCCTCCATGTCCACATCCCTCAACCAGTCTGCAAAGATCTGGTCAGAGATAGTAGGAACTGCAGATGCTGGAGAATCCGAGACAACAAGGTGCAGGGCTGGATGAACACAGCAGGCCAAGCAGCATCATAGGAGCAGAGAGGCTGACGTTTCGGGCCTAGACCCTTCATCAAAAAAGGGGGAGGGGAAGGGGGTTTTGAAATAAATAGGGAGAGAGTGGGAGGCGGATAGAAGAGGGATAGAGGAGAGGATAGGTGGAGAGGAAACAAACAGGTCGAAGAGGCGGGGATGGGGCCAAGAAAGGTGAGTGTAGGTAGGGAGTTAGGAAGGGGATAGGTCAGTCCAGGGAGGACAGACAGGTCAAGGGGGTGGGATGAGGTTGGTCGGTAGGAGATGGAGGTGCGGCTTGGGGTGGGAGGAGGGGATAGGTGGGAGGAAGAACAGGTTAGGGAGGCAGGGACGAGTTGGACTGGTTTTGGGATGCGGTGGGGGGAGGGGAGATTTTGAAACTTGTGAAATCCACATTGATACCATTGGGCTGCAGGGTTCCCAAGCGGAATATGAGTTGCTGTTCCTGCAACCTTCGGGTGGCATCGTTGTGGCACTGCAGGAGGCCCAGGATGGACATGTCGTCTGAGGAATGGGAGGGGGAGTTGAAATGGTTCGCGACTGGGAGGTGCAGTTGTTTGTTGCGAACCGAGCGTAAGTGTTCTGCAAAGCGGTCCCCGAGTCTCCGCTTGGTTTCCCCGATGTAGAGGAAGCCACACCGGGTACAGCGGATGCAGTATACCACATTGGCAGATGTGCAGGTGAACATCTGCTTGATGTGGAAAGTCTTCTTGGGGCCTGGGATGGGGGTGAGGGAGGAGGTATGGGGGCAGGTGTAGCACTTCCTGCGGTTGCAGGGAAATGTGCCGGGTGTGGTGGAGCTGGAGGGGAGTGTGGAGCGGACAAGGGAGTCACGGAGAGAGTTGTCCCTCCGGAAAGCAGATAAAGGTGGGGAGGGAAAGATGTCTTTGGTGGTGGGGTCGGATTGCAGATGGCGGAAGTGTCGGAGGATGATGCGTTGGATCCGGAGGTTGGTGGGGTGGTACGTGAGGACGAGGGGGATTCTTTTTTGGTTCTTATTGCGTGGACGGGGTGTGAGGGATGAGGTGCGGGAGATGTGGGAGACACGGTTGAGGGCGTTCTCGACCACCGAGGAGGGGAAGTTACGGTCCTTGAAAAACGAGGACAACTGAGATGTATGGGAGTGGAATGCCTCATCCTGGGAGCAGATGCGGCGGAGGCGAAGGAATTGGGAATAGGGGATAGCATTTTTGCAGGAAGGTGGGTGGGAGGAGGAGTATTCTAGGTAGCTGTGGGAGTCGGTGGGCTTGAAATGAATATCGGTTTCGAGGTGGTTGCCCGATATGGAGACAGAGAGGTCCAGGAAGGGGAGAGAGGTGTTAGAGATGGTCCAGGTGAATTTAAGGTTGGGGTGGAAGGTGTTAGTGAAGTGTATGAACTGTTCGAGCTCCTCGTGGGAGCACGAGGCGGCACCGATACAGTCATCAATGTAACGGAGGAAGAGGTGGGGTTTAGGGCCGGTGTAGGTACGGAAGAGGGATTGTTCCACGTAACCTACAAAGAGGCAGGCGTAGCTTGGGCCCATGCGGGTACCCATGGCTACCCCCGAAGTGGGAGGAATTGAAAGAGAAGTTGTTGAGTGTGAGGACGAGTTCGGCTAAGCGGATGAGGGTGTCAGTGGAGGGGGACTGGTCGGGCCTGCGGGACAGGAAGAAGCAGAGGGCCTTAAGGCCATCTGCATGGGGAATGCAGGTGTAGAGGGACTGGACGTCCAAAGATCTGGTTACTGGACCCTTTTACTGATTTTGGATACTGAATCAGAATCTTATTATATGAAATGGCTATCAAAGGCTTTTAGGATTTCTGCAAATTTATCACAGGTCTCATTAATGCTATGCCATGTAATCATCTGCTACCATTCCTATGGGATAATTGCCCACTTGTTCAGCTTCAAACATACCGTCCAATCCTGAAGCAATTGAAACCCTCATAAGAAAATCCCCCTAGGGCTGTTATCAGCCTAGTGAAACTGTTTTGGACTGTCTCCAATGCCAGTATATCATTCCTTAGATAACAGGGCCCAAAACTGTCACAGTATTCTAGTTGTGGTCTGGCTAGTGCTTTATATTGTTTTAGCGAAACCGAGCTATTTTTATACTGATCCCCTTTGAAATAAAGGGCAAATGTCTATCTGCCTTCTTTGTTACCTGCTGAACTTGGATGCTAGTTTTTTGTGAAACATAGTTTATTTAAAACAGTAAAACAGATTCTAAGTTATAAAGCACATTTATGGTAAAGCAACAGATTTGTGGGGACGGACTAAATGCAACGTACATGCAGTTACTGTAACGAAGTCAGCCAGATGGACCTTATTAGAATATGAGTTCCCTGATTGGACAGATTAATAGCCCCAATCAGGGAGTCCTGGCTGACAGATATAAACAGGCGTGTCACTCTGACAGTTGGATCTGAGGAAACTGGATCTGTGTCAAGGACTTATTACGTGTAAATAAAGGATGACTTGGTGACGGAACACTGGTCTCTGTGGACTTATTTCAGTGTACGTACAATGCAGTGCACATAGCAAAAAGCAGAAAAGTTGCATGGAACATGATTGGCAGAACTCAACTGCATTAATGTGACGTTGAATGTGAAGGCAATGACATTCAGTACAACTGCAGCATAGAGAGGGATAACCTGTTACGAAGACATGTTGTAAAACTTGACCATGCCCCCGATCAGCAACACACTTAGTCATTCAACTTCATTCCAATAGCATTAGACAAGAAGCTCAGCAATTCCCACAGGAAGAGACAGAAAACATTTCACAGCAACCAACCCAAGGCAGCAATGGCTCACTCAGCTATTCTCGTCCAGACTCTTTGGGGAGAGCAAAGGAATCACAGAAAGAGCAATGTCATAGTTTGTCTACCTCACAAAGAAATATTTGTGGAAACTTTTGTAGACTGAAAATTAAACTTTACTTATTAATATATTTTATCACATTACTTACAATAGTCACTGACATCAAATATTGCAAGTATGCTAGGTCACAATAATTTGCTTCTCCTTCAGCGGTCAGGGCAACATGACATCTACCTAATCAGTTAACTGCCTTAGGTTTTTCTTTTAATTAATATCTTTAATTTATTCCATTCTTTGAGCACTGTTGATAGTTATCTCATTACTGGACTATAAACCTAACTACAGCGACACTAAAACTGACATCACGACAGCAGATTATCTGACTGGTGCTCACACTCTGCACATTCCTTCAGCCCTTAGGAATACCTCCAGAGCACTTCTCATACTTAGTGATCAACACCCAAGGCACAGTCAGCAATCTAACATCTAATATGTTTAATCATTTATTTGACAGAGCTAGGCTTCATGTAGTACATGGTGTAAGTTTAAATATTCAGTGTTTAAAATGGCCAACACTGAAGGAAACTAATTTTGCTTCAAATCACTATACAGATAGAAGGCAACTGGCCAAGGCTTCTTAAAAATACTAAACATTGCTTTAGATGTATTCCATTAGAATCTCAACGTGGGCTTCAAATTCCCGTTCAAAAATACAGCCTTAAAGTAAGCAGACAAAATAAATAGAAACAAAGACAACAGAAAAAGCAAAAAACTCCTTGTAAACTACTGAGCAAGGAACCAGTTTTCCTTCTGAAAATAAATCTGAGGTGAGTTGTGATTTTGTGTTCAGTATTACTATTAAAGCGTGGTTGCGACAAATCTACTGAAAGGATATTTATCAGTGTCAGTTGACAATCGGCACTTTGCAGGCATCAGCCCTATTCAATTACACAGCTCTTGAAGAGGTCCTACATCAGACCAACTAGCATGAATATCCACTTGATGACACCTGATAAACAGATATTGATTTTCACATATCACCCTTGTCAAAATAATTTATAGATGTGTCAGGGCACTTTGTAGAAAAGATCACAGTGAGACAGCCTCAAGGATTTATGAAAGGAATTCATAGGTTTTGATATGTGCTGCACTAAGTAAGCAACAATCAACAAGTGCAGTCACTCCATAATCCAACAACAATGGAAATGGAGATTATATGAGAAATACTGCAGCCTACCCTGATATCAACATGGGAATTGTTTTTGTATAATTTACTAAGGTAGATGTTGACCGTATAGAAAATTGCAGTAATCAACAGTTACTATACAGTAACATGATACCACAGATAAAATTTTACCACTTCAAGAACCATAATGATCTTATTTGATAACATTTTCTGACAGTTATGTCACATGACTCCAGATCCACAGCAATGTGGTTGACTCTTAACCGCCCTCTGGGCAATTAGGGATGGGCAATAAATGGTGCCTAGCCAGCGATGCCCTCATCCGTGAATGACTAAAAAAAAACTCTGTACAGCAATGAATATTTAATTCTGTCAGACACAACATTCTCAGATTTCTCTCATTGCTTATTCTTTACAATGTCATGGAATTACAAAGCTACATCATGCATGTAACAAATATTTTTCTTGCTTTTATTTAAAAATTATTAAAAGGTTATAGCACATCATTTTCTTCCCTACAGTACAGAAGGTAGATAGTTCAAAGTCATGCGATGCATGAAACTTACCTGTATTTTGCGTGCAACTTGCTTTTAGTCAAAATGGATAACAGTGAAGCCACATCTGTCACTGAACATCAAAACAATAACCCATCTTATCCTATTGTGCATAGGACTAGAAACATTTGATTATTGGACATTCGAAAATGATCTATGTTGGTTTATAGATTCATGTTTCATTCCTCAAGGCAAATTACCCTCCTTGTTCTCACCCACCAGGTTGATTCCTTCCACTGATCTGGTGTCAGGTTTAGAAGATCATTAGGAATAGGAGTAGAAGTAGGTCAATTAGCCTGCTCTGTTCTTTAATAATATCAGAGCTGATCTGATTGTGGTCATAATTCCAATTTCCTCCCTGTTGCCTCATGATCATGGATTCCCTTGGTGATAAGGCAGGAGATTTAAGAGATTTGACTTTGGATCTGCTTTTTATTGAAGAAATTCCACCTTATTCACTATGTAACATTGGATGAGCATTTCGGGCGCTTGGAGAGATCTCTTGGGAGTTGGTCACCTGAACAATGGACTGGATTCTGCGTTCAAGATAATGGTAAGGTTAAAAGCTTTACGTTACTTACATGGACATTGTGGCACAATGTGTCCGGGACTGTGTGCACATACGTACGTATGTAGGTATGTACACAAACACACACACGCACACACAGGCATAGAATCAAATGCAAAAATCAGAAAGCAGCTATGATGCCCTTCTTTACCATAACCTTGAAAGCAATGGTACGTCAGCAACAGATTCAGTATTCAAATACAATGAGCAACGTGAAGTTTCCTCAGAGATGGAAACTAAACACACCAGGAAAAGTCAGGATTTGAATATTCCAATGTAAGCAACCATTAAAAGATGTGCCACTTCTACATTTGTTTTACACAGCGATCCAAAAATTTACTCTTCCAAGAATGGAGTCTGATTCACACAACTTTTGGTTATTGTTCGAAATTTAAAAAGTAAATGAAAATGTTTATTTAAACTTTTTATATCCCTTTTATCCCTCTATTTGAATGTAATTTTTCTTTCCCTCTATTTATTTTGTTTCCTTTAACTGATTTGATATGAAATTAAACACTCAAGAAGACACATAGAACTCGACCCCATATACACTCCACTACGAAGAAAAACCGGAAGTGAGGCAATCCAGCTCAACGGACTCCAGAGTTTAAAAACCAGGTGGGAAAACACACCGACGCTTCATTGGAGGCTGCACTGAGGATGTTACCCAGCAGGGTAATGAAACAGCTGCGGAACAAGAAACCAGCTCGGCGAGCCAACCAACCTCAACACCCACAACCCGAGCTACGAATCTACTCCAAAACCTTAAAGTGTCATCCTGGTTTGGACTTCAAACAGCTGATATAACCAGATTGAAGAAATGGTAAAAACAGGTCCCAGATCCTGAGAAAGGGCAGAGTGGTTTTCAGCTTTCAATTTTACCATAAGTTTCAATCTAAAGCCTCATCTACAATTTTTGGGTGATCTCAAATGTAATGATGTAATTTATTAGTTCCAGAACAAAAAGTTCAGCTCAATTATTTTAACTTTAATTAAGTTAACTTTTTTTTAACACTAAGAACCTCAATTATATTGGACCTACCTCGTTATTAATATACGGTTTCTCATTATATATTTGGGAATAATATCAATCAGTCAAGTATCTTTTCTCAGTATTTCACAAATTGTAGCTTGCTTTTCACTTGTTGAATTTTACGACAAATCACAGGAAAACAATGATTTACTACAAAATTGAACACATCAAGTGAAAAATTTCTACCAGCACATAAAGGAAACTTTCCTTGTTCTGGCAATATGACCACAAAAATAATTAAGAACTTTGTCTAATTGTTTACTTAGTCTTAAATCTCAATTCAGCTCAACGGACTCCAGAGTTTAAAAACCAGGCGGGAAAACACACCGACACTTCATCAGAGGCTGCACTGAGGATGTTACCCAGCAGGGTAATCTCAAAATGAAAAGGCCACATTATTTTGCACTTTTGTCCATGGACTAAAACTAGAAAAATATTGCTTTGACTCAAAGCGACAGAGGAAACTGTCTGCAGTTTTAAAAATCATGCTGACTGAAGTTGATCACAGATTGCAAAGCATGTGGAGCTAACAGATGCATGAAAAACTATGTTAGTGTACAGGACATTGAAGTCAGACAAACTGTCTCCAATTCTCGGTATTCAGGGCAAATTGATCCAGCAACATTAGTTAGTTGGTTTCACCACTGACTTACGGGGTGAATGTGAACAAACTCTATTTAACAACAATGTTGGGTTGGCCTTTGAAGAGGAGACCACTTGTTTGTGCAGCAAAGAGAACCTAACTTCTGAAGGAAAAACATCAAGCTATAGCTCCTCTCTCTCCTGTGTGTGAGAAGCACCAGCAAATGCAGGTCCTGCTGGCCATTCCCATTCATTTCTTGTAAACTGCTTTTCCATACCCCGTCCCCACAGCACCAAGGAAAGGAAAAAGAAAGACTTCCAGGCTAATTCCAGGAGGATCAATTCTGAACCAATAGCTGTAAAGACTGGACTTTGGTGCAAACAACTGATATTGGCAGCAAAGAACTAAAAAGATATCGAAGGAAATTGGAAGACATCAAATTAAAACCGCTCACCGAATTCTGTACTCTAGATTGGCACTACTGAACTGAATTCGCTGTTTTCAATTCACACTTATAATCCCTGTCGTTATGTCTGTCTGTGTGTGTGTGTGTGTGTGTGTGCGCGTGTTTAGGTAATTAAGAAGGGGTACAGTCACGGAGTTTTAAGTTAGCCGAATCATATTTCTTTGTTTCCATTAGTTAAAGATGATTTATTCATCATAACTGGTTTTCTTCTGGTTTAGTATAAGAACCTGGTGCCTCCGGGTGCTCCGGTTTCCTCCCACAGACCAAAGATGTGCAGGGTAGGGGGACTGGCCATGCTAAATTGCCCATAGTGTTCAGGGGTGTATAACTTAGATGGATTACACATGAGAAATGCTGGGTTACAGGGAAAGGGTCTGGGTGGGATGCTCTTCGGAGGGGCAATGTGGACTTGTTGGGCTGAATGGCCTGTTTCCACACTGTAGGGATTCTATGATATACTCTTTTGATCATGGTTTTATAACTAAATCTTTTCACATCTGTGATGACTTGAGCAGTAGTGGGGCTTGATTTCCAGTGCATTACCCAGTGGGTCAGGACACAAACTGCAATAGATATAGGGATAATTAAATCCACATTGTCACACTTGAACAAAAATATCCTTCTTTTTACAACAAGAAAAATCCTTCCACTGCACCTTATCACTTCAAATGGATAACTTGGAAAACAGATTGCTCTTATCCAGGCTGATACAAGGAAAGCTGAATCATAAGCACTGAATTGACAACTTTCCTGGATATCATGTTGTCTCAACACATCTCTTATCCCCATAGCACCTCAAGTTGATGTGTACATTTGTTTTTTTTTGCAGCCTCTGCCGTTTTATTTCCTTTTGGTGCACAAAAGGATTCCCAGAATAAAGAATGACTCCACCACCAGTTACCTAATTATTTATTAATTAAGATATTATAGGAATCATCCAATATCACAGTTTAAGTAAAATAGAAGTTACTAAGAGGGCTCATAACACCATGACTAGACACCACTGCAGTCCATCTTGACTCTTGCTTTTCCACCTATTACCCAAAACTGTCTCAGTCAATGAATGCTTCTCTGAGTCCAGTGAGGGAAAAACACTCAGACACTGAACAACCCACTTGTTTTTAGCAAACAGGTATTTACAAGGACAACTGACCTCGTGGGCTCATTTCATGTTAGTTTCCTTCCTGTCCTGCAGGTGTTGACACTTAGTGAGGAGCAGCTCCATAGACACTGGGAAGTTTTCAGTACTTAGTACAACTGTCATTCTTGCTTTTTGCCAAGGTAAGTCAGATAATTAATTTTTAATTCTTTCATGGGATATCGGTGTCACTGTCAAGGCCAGTATTTGTTGCCCTTCTTTAGTTGGCCTTGAACTGAGATGCATTGGTCGACCTTTTCAGAAGACTTTCAAGTTTCAATCGCATTGCTGTGGGTCTGGGCTCACATATTGGACCGGACCACTTAAAGGTGGCAGATTTCCTTCCCTAAAGTACATTAGCAAACTGGATAAGTTTTTATGACATTCAGTGATAAATGTGATGGTCACCAGCACTGAGACTAACTTTCAAGTTCAAACTTTATCGATTGCATTTCAATTATACCAGGGGCCATGGTGGGATTTGAACCAACGTCCCCCACAGCATTAGCTTCAGCCTCTAGATTACAAGTCCAGTGATATTATCAACAGGCAAATCGATTAGTGCTGAGATTTTTCCCTCGGTCTAAATTAACTTCAGTTTTTCTGGGGCCCCTTAATGCCACAGGGCAGTCACCTTCACCTCCCCCCCTGGAATTCAGTTCCTTTTGTTCATGTTCAGACCAAGGTTGAAATGAAGTCAGGAGCTGAGAAGCCCTAGCAAAGGCAACACTGAACATCAGGATAGTTGCATGTGCAAGTGTCACTTGATAACACCATCAAAAACACCTTCTATCAATTTGCTGATGATTAAATGATAACTGATGAGTGGTAACTGGCAGAAGTGGATTTGTCCTGCTTCTTACGTGTAGCACACTAGAGGGCAAATTTCCACATTGTCAGGTAGAGACCAGTGTTAAAGCGTGGATAGGGGCATCCCTAGTCCTGGAGCACAAGTTGCCAGTACTGTTACTGTAATGTTGTCAGGTCCCATACTTTTTGCAGTATACAGTGCTCTTAGCAACTCCTTGCTATCACGTGGATTGAATCAAGTTGGCTGAAATTTAATGTCAAGTCTTACGGTGCTAAAGATTCAGTAGAACTCCCCTACTTTTGCAATCAATAAACTCTATTCTGGAAGCGCAAGGTAATTCCATGAGTAATGCAACAGTGGGAAGGATTTAACTGAGGCCATTGAAGCAGCACAGGGCACACGATAAGTGTGCCTCAGCTGTTTAAAACAGCCAATCGTGGTGTCTTACATATCCTTACCTTCTTTGCTCCTATAACTGTGCTCTGTGCTTTCAGTAACTTGGGCATGAAGCACTAGAATTCCTACCTGAATCTCTCGAACTCTCTACCTCTCACTTATGATCAGCTATTGTAATATGTCCTTCGATATCCTGGTGGCAAATTTTGTTTCGGTAGCCAGGGCAGCATGGTGACTCAGTGGTTAGCACTGCTGCCTCACAGCACCAGAGACCCAGGTACGATTCCACCCTCAGGCGACTGTCTGTGTGGAGTTTGCACATTCTCCCAGTGTCTGTGTGGGTTTCCTCCAGGTGCTCCGGTTTTCTCCCACAGACCAAAGATGTGCAGGCTCGGTGGATTGGCCATGCTAAATTGTCCATAGTGTCCAGGGATGTGTAGATTAGGAAGATGAGTCTGGGGGGATGCTCTGAGGGTCGGTGTGGACTTGTTGGGCCGAAGGGCCTGTTTCCACACTGTAGGGATTCTATGAGCTATGAAATGCTCCGCTCAACCATCCTCAGGATGTTTCACCATGCTTAAGGTGCTATATAAATGCAAGCAATAATTGCTGAGCCGGTAAGAGTTACTTCCTAAATTATCCTCCTCTACGAATCAGCCTTTTCCAATCCGAAAGGTGAGGGAACATGAAGTTGATAAAGTTGACATGACTGCACTAAGACAAATGGAATGAACAGGAGCTTTGCCAGCAGATCAAGAGCATTTTCCCCACAGTCCATATCTTGAACACAGCTGCTTAAAGATATTTTTCTCTACTGAAGTTCTGCTATGCACTTTTACATTCTGAACTTGTTACACACAGTTTCCAAAAATCAGTGTTGCAATATTTGAGGTCACTGTTCCATAACTTAAAGGAAATTCATGATGTGATTTGTAATTTTATATTTATACTGTTTTGTTTTTTAAATAAAAGTACAATCAGAATGAATAAAACAGTCAATTGTTAGTTATCACAGACTGGTCTGCACTGTTTAAATGTGTGAATCAGTTCTTAACTTTCTGTCAGAATTGTCCAGCTTGATTAACCTACTCTTGGCGTAAAATTGGAAGGAAAGGCATTTTTAAGTGTGTAAACTTAAAAAGATTCAAGACAAGTTCTAAAAGCCAGATGATTAACACTTTACAGCAAACTTTCTTTAAATCTTTTGCTGCCTGAAAGTTTCTTTCTTAAGAATGGGGATAAATTATCTGAAATATTACTGGGTCACATTTTATGCATGTTCTTCCTTTAGGCAGGAAATCAAAACTTTACACATGTGGTGAATTTTCACTTTCAGCACAGCCAGCTCAGAGTTGGAAGCACATATCAGGATCTGAGGCTTCAACCCACAATGATTTTCTGACCAATAAGCTTGAAATATACAAGACAATAGATGCCCTGAATAAAAACCGAAGTTGCTGGAAGCTCAGCAAGTCTGACAGTGTCTGTGAAGAAAAAATCAGAATTAACATTTCGGGTCCAGTGACCTTTCTCCTCCTCTGAGGAAGGGTCACTGGACCCGAAATGTTAACTCTGATCTTTTTCTTCACAGATGCTGCCAGACCAGCTGAGCTTCCAGCAACTTCTGTTTTTGTCCCTGATTTACAGCATCCACAGTTCTTTTGGTTTTTACAATAAATGCCGTAAATGGTAACTTTTTTAAACAAATTCACATTTGCATAATGGTTTAAAAGTCAAAACATCAACGATTAATGATGTACATCTGTACAGATCCACAACATTCTTGCACTTAAGTCTTTTTTTAAATACTACCTCATATGAAGATAAATAATAGTCCATTGACAGAAGAAAGATTGATGACGTGTTTGAAATTTGGGCTGTTTTTCTTTGGTGCTATAGAAATTATATATTGCTAAACAACTGAGAATTGATTAGTAAAGTCCATCTTTTGTCCCTGATCCTGCAGCGTATGTGTAGACAGCCAATCCAGCTTCACCCGATACTAATGTTATGCCACACAATTATCCATAAGAATGCTCAAATCTTAACATAGGCTTTCCTTAGCTTTTAAACAGATTCAGATTGTCAGATTCAGGGAACAACAGGATCCAGTATTAAGTGTTCTTTACCAAAAAAATTGAAAGAGCTGCGGATGCCGTAAATCAGAAACAAAATCAGAAATTGCGCAAAAATTCAGCAGAACCCTGAGTTCAAAGCGTCACTTGACCCCAAACATTAATTCTGACTTCTCTCCACAAATGCTGCCAGACCGGCTGAGCTTTTCCAGTAATTTCTGTTTTTGATTAAGTGGTCTTTATGAGGCACATTCTCTAACACAGTGCAAATCTAGTCAAAAGTCAAAAGACCGTTTAAGTTCATTTCTCTACTAGTCCTGTTCCACAGTCACTGCGAGTTCTTAGCTGAGCATCAGGTTACCGCATGATGGTTAGGTTCCAGGATTGCTGAGTGAGTAATCTAGAGATCTGGTCTAAAAATCCAGGAAAAGAAAATTCAAGCTCCCATGATAGTTTAAGAATTTCAAAACAGTTTAAAAGTTTGGAAACAGAAAAAAAATTGATAGAAGTAAAACTGATTATGGAGCCATCATACTGTAATAAACATTCACGGGTTTAATGAATACTCTTCAGGAAAGGAAACATGCTGTCCACACTACGTTTGGCCTATATGTGACTCCAGACTGATGTCAAAAGTGGCTACCTATTAAATGCCAACAGAATTGGCCTTCTAAGCCACCCAATTATTTTCAATGACTTTAGCTCCTCGATAGTCACTAATAAATGAAATAGCGAATTTAGGAGAACCTCTTGTAATCAAGACAGTAGACAAAAATGAGTAATTCAGTACAATGTTTTTTATTTGTTCATGCAATGTGGTCATCGCCAACTAAGCTACAATATATTACTCATCCCGGATTCCCCAGAGGGCATTTCAGAGTCAGTTGGGTCTCTGGAGTCACATGTAGGCCACACCAGGTAAGGACAGCAGATATCTGTCCCAAAAGGACAACAGTGAATTAGATGACTTTTTACACTATCAACATAGTTGTCATTACACCTGGTTTTTATTCCAGATTTTTACTGAACTCAAATTTCACCATCTGCCGAATGGGATTCAAACTCATGTCCTCAGCACGTCAGTCTAGAGTTCTGGATTACTAATCCAGTGACATTACCAGCAAGCTGCCCTGTTCCCACAATGCAGTAGATGAGGCATTAAGCCACAGATGACTCTGAAAGAACTCTTGATAAGAACAAGAGAGGGAGAGGAAAAGCAGTTTTATTTTTGGTTGGGTGTAGGTGTAGCTGTCACTGACAAGGTCAATAGTGGCTAACCATCCCTAACTCCCCACTGAAGAGGTGATGATGAGTCATCATCTTCAGCAGCTAGTCTGTGTGGTGAAGATACTTCCACAGGGAGGAACTTCTTCTCTCATAACAATGAGGGAACAGCAAGTTAGGAGAGCAAAAGTCTTTGGTCTGTAAGTGCACAACTGCCAGATACAAATTAATGACTCATCAATGCAGTTGTAGAAGCCTCGGTGAGTTTCTGCAGTGAACCTTATTGAGGGTATACACACTGCAGCTGCATGCTGTCAGCTGTGGAAAAAAAACTGAATATTTTATGGAACAAGAACAGAAGTTGCTGGAAAAGCTCAGCAGGTCTGGCAGCATCTGTGAAGAAAAAAATCAGAGTTAACGTTTTGGGTCGAGTGACCCTCCCGAGGGAGTTCTGAGGAAGGGTCACTGGACCCGAAATGCTAGCCCTGATTTTTCTTCTTCACTGATGCTGCCAGACCTGCTGAGCTTTTACAGCAACTTTTGTTTTTGCTCCTGATTTACAGTATCTCCAGTTCTTTCGGTTTTTATTGAACATTTATTGTATGGACAAGGTGTCCTTTGTTTGTATACCTCATTGTCGCAATGTTCCGGGTCTGATGATGTAGGGGCCTGGGATCTTTGTCTGACAGGTATGATTCTGACTATGGCCATGTAAGTTTGCTGCTTGACTAGTGTGTGGGACACAATTCCAATCTGGCAAATGTCAAAAAATATTGGTGAGGATTCTGCAAGCTTGGCTGAACTGTATGCCCTTTTGTCTTGTTGTGTTCATAGATCAATGTTGGGTGGTCTGTCCAGTTTTATTCTGATTTGTAGCTTGATATAACCAGGTGGTTGGCTGGGTTATTTCAGAGGGGCAATTAAGTGTCAGCCATATTGTTGTAGTTCTGAAATGACACATAAACCAGATTGGGCAAGGGTGCCTAACCAAATGTGTTCTACAACAATCCAGTAGTTTTGCTAGCTTTATAATTCCAGATTTACTTAAGTAGCTAAATCCCAGGCTACTAAAGTGGGATTTGAACTCACTAGAACAAATCTCTCGATTACTTGCCTGGTAACATACTCACTCTGCTACCTTACCTCTCGGAATATAGGAACATAGGAACAGAAGATGGCCATTCAAACAATCAGCTCTCCTCCACCATTCAATATGACCAAAGCTGATTGGCTGGGTAAAAGGCACAGAAATGTTCATCTGCATAACCCTATCCATCATTGGTAATCAGAAATCTGTTAAAATCTACCTTAAACAGACTCCAAGATTGAGCTTCCACAACCCTTTGTGGCAGAGAATTCTAAAGGTTCACACCTTTCAGAGTTAAAAAAAACTCACCCAAAAACTAACTCCATCATTTATAAATGGTGCTCCCTGGTTCTACACACCCCAACCTCAGGAAACGTATTATCTGCATCTACCCTGTGCAAGTTTCAGTGAGAACTCCTCTAAAGAATACAAGCGAGTTTACCTAATCTCTCTTCACTGGACAGTCCCAGCATCCTGGGAACAAGTCTAATGAACCTTTGTTGCGCTCCCTCTATGGCAATAATATCTTTCCTAAGATAAGGAGACTAAGACTGCAGTTGTTTAGCCAGGAGTGGCTTAACCAACCTCATATATAATTGAAGCAGTCCATTCCCAAATGCAGCATGACAATATCCAGGTGCGGGCTGACAAGTGGAAAGTAACACTTGTGCCAAGCAAGTGCCAGACAATGACCATCTCCAACATGAGAGAGCTTAACCCCTTGACAGTCAATGGCATCACCATCACTGAATCCCCCACAATCAACATTCTGGGGTTACCACTGACCAGAAACTGAACTTGACTAACTATATAAACTGTAGCTACAGGAGCAGATCAGAGACTAGGAATCTTGTAGAGAGTAACTCACCTCCTTACACTCCACAGCCTTTCCACCATCTACAAGGCACATTTCAGGGATGTAGTGGAGTGCTCCCACTTGCCTGGATGGATGCAGCTCCAACATCACTCAAAACTCTTGACATGATCCAGGACAAAGCAACCCGCTTGACCCATTAACATCCACGCCCTCCACCACGGATGCAGCAGTGTGTGCCATTGATAAGATACACTTCAAAAATTACCAAGGCTGGTTAGATAGGACATTACAAATCCATGACTACTTCCATCGAGAAGGACAAGGGCAAGAGATACATGGGAATGCCACCATCTGCAAATTCCCCTCCAAGCCACTCACCATCCTGACTTGGAAACATATCGCCATTCCTTCACTGTCACTGGGTCAAAATCCGAGGACTCCCTCCCTAATGGCATTGTTGGTTTACCAACAGCACATGGACTGCAGCAGTTCAGGAAGGCAGCTCACAAGCAGCTTCTCAAGGGCAACCAGGGATGAGCAATAAATGTTGACCCAGCCAGCAATGCTCACATCTCATGAGTGAATAAAATGAAAATCATGACTCCTGTACTCAAATTCTCTTACAATAATACTGAACATTCCATTAGTCTTCCTAATAGCCCACTGCACCTCCATGTTAGTCTTCAATGACAGGACACCTAGGTTCCTTTGTACATCTACACTTTCTAAGAAACCTTTCCATTTAAGAAAAACTCTGCACATTTTTCTCCTGCAACATGGATAATCTCATTTTTTTCCTCATTACATCCCATCTGCCATGATTTTACTCATTCACCAAGATCTGTCCAAATCCTCCTGATGTCACTATACTGTATAAATTTCTCAAAAAACATTCCCACTTAGCATTGTATCTTCCACAAATTTGGAAATATTACATTGGCACCCACATCAAATCATTGATACATATTGTGAACCCAAGTGATGATCTATTCAATTAACGGAGTGCACTTCCCATAGTTCTGCAGCAGCTTAAGATGAAACCATCTTTCCAAGGCAATGGGGGATGAGCAATAAATGTTTGTCTTATCAGAGATGCCCACATCAATAGAATTAATTCATAAAATCACCACTTTGGTTATAAATTTTAGCACTGGATATCAAACAACAGATAACATGCAGAGATTTTAAGTGTAAAAACTGGCTGCAAGAATTAAAAGCAAGTCTCAGAGAAAAAAAACTGAAAAGCAGAGAAACAATAAAATAACTCAGAATGCATTCAAATAACATATACGCCTGGGAACGGGAGAAATGTAGAAAATGTCAAACTCTTTCTCATGGGTTCTCTGTCACCATCTAAACTTGTGTGTTACAGATACAATGAAACAATGGTAACTCAACATGGTGAAATGTTCAAAGTCTTGATGCAACACTGACTATTTTTGATTTATCTTATAAAAGCATTTTTTCTTACATTATGGGAAGATACTATTCAAGAGTCAGATAATTATTCATGAATGGTATCAATAAAGATTGCGCATCCTAACACAGTGATTCAAGCATCATTGTCTAAGCTTAAAACCCAGGTTCTCTCTTTCAAGTAATCACAGCCTTTTTAAAATGGGACTATGTAACAGAGGTGGTGCACTTAGGTGACTAATAACCTTCATAATGACTTAAGAACCAAGTTTCCCATTGTATCTAAAATGACTCTGATGTTATTCTAATTGTTGAAATCAAGCACCCAAATAGCACTTTATACAGTTTACCATTACTGATGGCTTTTTGTGTGTCACACAAATCCCAGAAAACAAATTCTTATTCATGACATTAAAAATATTTTTAAAAGCACCTGTCTTTCATAGATAACACAGTGTAACCCCCATTTCTGAAGAAGGGTCCCGACCCGAAGTGTCAACTTTCCTGCTCCTCTGATGCTGCCTGGCTTGCTGTGTTCATCCAGCTCCACACTGTTATCTCAGACTCCAGCAATGGCAGTTCCTACTATCTCTGCACAGATTTAAAGTGTTTGCAAAAGAAGCAAATGTGAGATTCATGTAGCGGGTACCCAGGGAATGGAATGCACTGCCTGGAAGCTCATCGGCTTTTCTTTTACTTTTTTTTTCTCTTTCCTCATTTTTTTCTTTGTTTTATATACCACTTGTGAAGAGATTGGTCACGGCAGCAGCCAGGTGAGCCCAGGCCCCGGCAACATATCCATCCAGCACAGACTCATGGAGGTGGCGGCAGAGGTGAGTTTAATATTCTTGAGTAGTATGTGTTTGGGCCCAGTACGATACCTGGCGATATTGGCAGCAGCTGTATTGGTGAGGTCCAGTGAGGAGTGATGGTGGAGACAGTGATGGTGGAGGCAAGATGGCATGGAAGAGTGGCAACCCTTTTTCTGACAGCGTGGCAAGGGCTCTCATGGCAGGCTGCTCCAGGTCCACAGCAAATCACTTAACAAGGACAATATGGTTGAACTTTATTTCTTTATTTCCCTGCCTTAATACTCCATGGTTTGGTTTATTTTTCTGTGTTTTCAGATGGCACTGGCGAGTGGTGACGCAATACAATACCTCTCACCTGTATTTTGTACAAAATACACATGACAATAAATAAAGCAAATCAAAAAAGAAATGTGGTGGTCACAGATTCAATGGAAACATACAAAAGATTGGAAAATAACAAATGTAACTCCGCTTTTCAAGAAAAGTGAGAGAAAGCAGGAAACTTTAAGTCAATTAGCCTAATCTCTTAGTTATAGGGAAAGTGCTTGATCTATTGTTAAGGCAGTTGTAGCAGGACATTTAGAAAATCTCAATACAATCAGGCTGAGTCACCATTGTTGCATGAACGAAAAATTGTGCACAACTAATTTATCAAAGTTCTTACAGGAAGTAACACATGAATAAAGGAGAACCTGTGCATGTGGTGCACTTAGGTTTTAAGAAGGCATCTGACAGAAGGCCAAATCAAAGGCACAAAACAAGGTTTCATGATGTGGGGATTAATGTTATTATGAATGGAAGCTTGTTTAACTAACAGGAAACACGATCATAATGTGTATTTTCAAATTAGAAACACATAACAGCTCTAATGTCTAATACCTTAAGTACTTATTATCTGTATCAATATTTGGATGACATGACTGCATATATGGTTGCTAAATTTGCTGAAAGCATAAAGATGAGTAGCAAAGTAAATTACAATGGTGACATAAGAAATATAGATAGGTTAGTTGAGTGGTAGGTGGAATATAATGTGGGGAAATCTGAATTGTTCACTTTGACAGGAAAAATAGAAAAAACAGCATTCTGTGTAAAATGGAGACAGATTGCAGAACTCTGTGGTGCGAGAGATCTAGGTTTCATGGAACATGAATCTCTAAACTTTAGTATGCAGTTGCAGCAAGTGATAACAAAGGCAAATTGAATGCATTTTTTTTGCAAGAGGAATGGAATATAAGGTAAGTTTTGCTATAGCTGTACAGTGTATCAATGAGACCTCATCTCCATACAGGTTTGATCTCCTTAAAGAATTGCATTAGAAGCAGTTTAGAGAAATTTCACTCAACTGATTCCTGAATTGGGATTTATCTTTGGAGAGATTGTTTTATGAGGAAAGATTGGACAAGTTGGCCTGTGTCCAATGGTGTTTAAAAGAAAGACAGGTGATCTTATTGTAAAATCATAAGATCCTGAAGAACCTTGCCAGGGTAGATACTGAAAGACTTATAGGACAGACCAGAACGAGGGGACTCAGTTTAAAAATAAGGAGTTTCCTAATTAAGGTGGAGAGGAGGACAGATTTCTTTCTTTCAGAGGTTCACTCATTTATGGATCTCTGGCACAAACAACAGTGAAGGCTGGGTTACTCAATCTTCTTAGGACAGAGGTAGATTGTTTCCTTAGTTATTCAAGAAACTGAGGGAATGCAATGTTAAATTGAATAATCTCTCATCTTAATTTAACTCTAGTAGTCCAGTTATCATTCTGGTGAATCTCCTACCTTCCCTCCAAAACCAATATATGGTTTTTATGTTCAGAATTGTTCACAGCAATTCAGCTACAAACACACGGAGTTCCCTTATGTGCAACCCATATGCCTCCCAAATGGAACAGAAAACTGCAAAATACCAATTGTTATTACCTTGAATAGTCGTGGACTGGGGGCCAGACATTGGGAGCAGAAACATCAACAGTTTTACATCTTTTGCAGATCTTATTATTTCTTACTAGTTCCTAGAACAATGAAGGATCTGTTCAAAGTGGACTCTTACAATACTGCCAACATCATAAAAATTAGAAATATCAACACAGACAAGGAGGAAGTATATGTAGTTAATCAAACAGCTGTTTATTTTGAACGAGCACACAGAGCCAAGCAAACATCTTCGGGGGAAACATTTTAAAATTCTTTTCTACTTTTCTTAATTCACTCCAGATTTATTGTGTCACAGTGAAAGATTAAGGAGAATCAAACATTCCATCATGGATTCTACTTCAAGGCTCAGTTAATAACCAAAAGGCTTATTACTTACAAATTATCTTCACTAAAACATATGTCTAACTCATGATTCATTCACATGATGATTTACAATAATGAGATATTTTTAAAAATCTGCCAATCATCTTGTTAACACATTTAGTTTCTCATAGTTAATTTCATTCTTTATCTTAAAAGGTAGTCATTGAGTCATACAAACATACAGCACGGAAACAGACCCTTCAGTCCAACCAGTACATGCCAACCATAATCCTAAACTCAACCTGTTACACCTGCCTGCATTTGGCCCATATCCCTCCAAACATCTCTTATTCATGTACTTATCCAAACATCTTTTAAACATTGGAACTGTATCCGCATCCAACACTTCCTCTGGACGTTCGTTCCACACACAAACCATTCTCTGTGTAAAAAAAATTGCCCCTCACGTCCTTTTTAAATCTCTCTCCTCTCACCTTAAAAATATGTCCCCTGGTCTTGAAATCTCCCATCCTATGGAAAAGACATCTACCATTCACCTTATCTATACCCCTCATGATTTTATAAACCTCTATAATGTCACGCCTTAACATCCTATGCTCCAGTGAAATAAGTCCCAGCCTATCCAGCCTCTCATTCTAACTCAAACCCTCCATTCCCAGCAACATTCTGGTAAATTTCTTAGAATTTGAAATAACACAGAAACTTTGATTTAAAATGGTTCTTCCACAGGGCACTACTTCAATATTGAACATTTGCACCAGTGGATCTCCAATTCTGTTGGTTGGCGGTAAGCTGCCAAATTTGCTGTTTTCCAATCCATTCTCAAAGCATGGAACAAAGCTATGTATATTGAGATATTTTGTATCTGATGCATGAATTATATCAAAGCAAGAAAAATAATAAAGCACCTAGAAAAGTAAAGAAATTACAAAAACTGACTTGCTAGACAGTGTTCCCGAGGTCCTATAGACTCTCCATTGCCCTATGAAAAGTTTCCAACATGTCACTTAAAAGTCCAAAAATATGCTGTAAAAATTGAAAAACAGCAGAACATCTTCTTGCACCAAGGAAAGGTCCAATGGATTGCCTTTTATTTTGGGAATACAGCTGCAAAATAACACAAAATAGAGGAGAAATGTAGAAAAAATATAGTTACAATTGTCAACCTCATGAGAAATAAGTTAGTTGGAAGTTAATGATGAGTTTGGTAAGTTTGGGGGAGGAAGAGAACTGGAGAAGGGTTGCACACAGAGTAGGGATTGAGAAACACAACAACAACACAGCATGGCAGTTCAGTGGTTAGCACTACTACCTCACAGCGTCAGGGACCCAGGCTCAATTTCACCCTCAGGTGACTCTGTGTGGAGTTTGCACATTCTCACATGTCTGAATGGGTTTCCTTTAGGTGCTGTGGTCTCCACTCACAGTCCAAACATCTGCACTTAGGTGGATTGGCCATGGGAACTGCAGGGTTATAAGGATAGGGTTGAAGGGTGGGTCTGGGTGGGGTGCTCTTCAGAGGGTCGATGTGGACTCGATGGGCTGAATGGCCTGCCTCCACACTGCAGGGATTCTGTGATTCTATGAATAATAATGGCTATTTATACATTGATGAAGAGGGGCAGAAAACCATGTCTCACAACAATGCATATTAACTTGTTATTTTATATTAACATTAGTAATCAAAATGACTGCTAAAGCATTCTGTAGGAAGTGGTTTCTACCTCTAATATTTTCTAAACTGCTAAATTGCATTAGTGTCAAATGGTTCTAAGTATGTTCTGATGCAAAAGGAGTAAGTCACTGAGCAGGAACATACCCGACTGCTTATAAGCCAATTCAAGCAGCTAAAGTATTTGTTTCATTCCTGAAAAAATGAACCAATTGCAATCAGTTGTGAGCTTCAGACACATTGTATGTGCCAGGTATCTTTTATATAACTTTAGTATGTGCATTTTGTCAGTAACTTGTCATGATGGGCAAAGTGTCTTACTGCCTGCAGTTACCTGTTATGATTGTACATTGTGACATTACTAGGAGTTTTCAAAGTTAAACGTATTACATCTTCCCTTTCTCACATTCATCCTGTCCTGGTATCACACAAAGTTTCTTTAAATATCTTCTGTATTACTCACCTGCTTCATCTCAAAATTCTTTTTTCCTTATTATTTCAACAAACTGTCTAAGTCTTTGGGTTAATGGCTCTTCCGTGAAGTTAACCAACAATCTGAATACCATCAGAGGTTGTCCAGTGGCCAGGACAGGGAACTGATGTCTTATTTATTTCAAAATATTTATAGGCCTAGGAAGCCACTGCTCTTTTAATTCTCACAGGTCACCCCATTTTCCTTGGTATGTTAAATAAAATAACAAGGACTTTGAAATCAAGGTCTTCATTTGAGGAAGATGGAGTGGCTCTGATGAGTCTGTGCCCTCCGCCTCAGCAGCATCCTCTCCAAGTAATCTTGGACCCAAAACAAGTGATTCTGATAGTTGTAGACTGTTCTGTAAGAGAGCTTTATTGCTCTTTTCTAAATAAGCAATTCTGACGTCCCACCCCCAAACCAAAAAAGTTAGTCCCATATCTCCAAATCGACTTAACTGAGAAACTCAATAAATAAGTCATGTCTCATGAACATTTCCTACCCACAGCAGCATGGAAAAGATGTGATATCTCAGTGGATAAAAGTAAAAGCACCATCACCAAGGTATTTGCACTCCCCAGTAAACTTGCAACAATGTGAAATCTGAAAGTCAGGGAAACATTCCAAGGTTGGCATGTTTAACAATAATGATCGTTGTTCGCAAGTCTACGTTTACTGCGATGTCCCTCAGAAAATACAGTCAAGAGCTATTCAGACCAAATCCCTTGACGAGATGACTGTGATTTCACACCTATACTGTCCGACAGAACTGAGGACTGTATAACCAACTAAACAAACCGTCATTCTACTGATAGAGGAACTGAGCACTGCTAATCCCAGTGATGAAGTAGTCCCCACCATTCCCACTCATGAGATGAAACATGGCAGAGGGGAAAGGGCTTTGCATATCGCATTCCCCCGAAACCCTAAGATTTTTGCTAGCTTGCCACCCACTGATGTAGTTCTGCAACCTGTCCCCATTCACCTCTTCCCTGATCTAATATTGCCCAAAACTTTGGCTATTTGGGCCTTAATACTTTACTTGGTTCTAAATCGCTGTGTGTAGCCAAGTAGAATTGATTAATAGAATTAAATAACACAACTAAACACTGAACAAGATTTCAAAAAGCTAACTTAAGTGTGCACTTTTTTCCCTCATTTATATTCAGCGCAAAGTATTTGTCTTAAATCTTAAGTTTGAAAATGCTGCATTCACATGTAATTGTTTCTAATGGAATCCAGGTTGTAGTACTTCAGAAGAAAAATGCTTAGTATTAATGATAACTGGCACCATCAAATTATTTAGCTTGGAAAGCACTAATTGTGAACAGAATTGCACAGATCATATGCACAAAGCACATTGTAAAAACAATCATGTGGAATTCAAAAGTGATTCTTTATCAACTTATAACCTAGGTGGCTCTCATATATGCACCAAGGGTGCATTCACAAACATTTGGTTGCACAGTAATACAATTTATTCTTCTCCATGACTCTAAAAACAATGTCATATTCAATTGACCTGAAGATGCTAAACTGCAGCCCCCAGCACCTTATGGTATTAAAATGAAATTGTAAATCACACATCACGGTCTGAAACCAAGTCTTCAGCAGTTTGGGTTTCAAACACCAGAGCACTGTAAGGATAGGGCTGGAACTTTGCCAGCAAGGGAAGCAAAGGATTAAAATTTAAAGTCTTTGCTGAAATGGAGGTAAAGAATCCATTGTTATATTTGCTCCAGAATTTAACATACTCCCTTTCACACTTGCATTTACACAGCAAATAGATAGAACAATGTTCCGACAACAGACTCCATGGCCACCTGAACTCAAGGGCTGAAAAGTAGGTTTTGGAGATGTGGGTAGAAATCAGTTTCTTGTAACCTAGGTGAAGTCAAGGGAAATGTCTCCAGTTCACCTTCTACACTCAGAATGCACCGTAACAAACATTTTAAGGACTAACTTTGAAATCCCCTGTTACAATTATGCTACTTTTATTTGCATATACAACTTTCTTGTGAATACTAATATTACTGAAACAAGAATGAATGTGAGAAAGTAATGAAATAATGTCACCCCCAAACCACTGTGAAACGTGCACTGCTTGTCAAACTGTTGAAGGTCTGCATGTCAGAGAATAATGAAGGAACTGCTTTCAAAGAGAATACATAGTTCCTCTGCCACTTGCTCTATTTTCTCTTGTTCAAATTCTGAAAGCAGCATCTGTGAAAAGCCATGTGGTTACCTCCAGTCATTACTACCACGACTCTCAGCTGTCATTACAGTGACCCTGCACGTGATTACAGTATCAGAGAGATAAGCTCTTCCCCTGACTTCTTGGTTAAATCAATCTATTCTCAAAGGTGGATTAAGTGCATGATTGATTGCTGTATTCAGAAAACAGCATGCATTTGTCAAATGCCTGTTCAATCAGATTCTGATAACATACTGATTTCTTCTATGATGCACCCATAATAAACAAACATTTTAAATTGATTTACTCATTGTTTACACAAAGAAAGGTAACAGAAAATGCATTTTAAAAACCATGTGGTGCATACTGTTAACAATTTTCTCTCAGTGGGATTCAAAGTGTAAGATGGCTACTTTGACAAGTATCTATTACAGGTTTACAAAAGGGCACTTAAAAATCAGAGGTTTCCATTATTCAATTATATCTACATGAAGGAAGTCTCAAAAGAGCACTGAAGCATGAGACTGAAACACACTGTGAACATTCAGGTCTGTAAACCAAGAACAGCATCTGATAAAGCAGTAAACAGAAAACAAGATAACACACCGAACATACAAAGTAGTCGCCTCTGGAGTGGGCTGCATCTTCGCATGTTTACATGGTCCCTATATTTCTGCAGCAACTCAACACAATATCTGAAGCACCTGAGTGTGAACTCGGACAAATGTGTCCAGGATTAGAGGATAACTCTCCCTACATAAATATGTACAAAAATCTGGCACTCTAAAATCTTTGTGCACTCAGTCTGGCAGTCTTCATGGGTTGCTCAGCTGTTTGCATGAACAATTAAATAATTAGTAAAATTCAAACTTACCTGTTGAAATAGCTTGGTAAATACTAGTAAGCCAAACCAGTTACTGAATTGTTTACCATGTCATTATTTACAATATTCCACATTTTAGCACAATTTGCAATGCCTAAACATTAAAGTATCATTTAAATTTAATTTCTTTGTTTAAAGTTAAACAAAAATTACATCAACTAGCAATATTAATATTCCAATGAGTTCTGGATCAATTTAAGATCTCAGAACCACTTTAACCCACATCATGTCTATCCACCATCTCTCCATGGTTCAAATGTTTACCACAATCATAGATGGTTTTCCATCAACTGGCATTGTATTCACATCTTCAAAACTGTTGTCAGCACCCTCTTACTCCGAAAAGAACTCATCATCAAACCCTTTGTTGAAGCCAATGACAATCCCTTTCAATCACCCCCAATTTTTTTAGTGCCACTCAGCTCAGAGCTCACCTCACCCAATCCAAATTCTCTTCAGTCAGGTCTCTGTCTTGACCATAGGGCTACGAATGCTCAGCTCAGAACCATCAATATTGTCTGTGATTACAATTATTGCGTGTGACCTTTTTTTTGTGTTCTTCATTAGATTGGCTTTTTCATCCTTCTCCAACATTTCTCCCACACTGTATCACTCTCCCTTGGCTCTCCACTCAGCTGTACCAGTGGAATCAAAACATCTCCAGAATGACTTCAGCATCCCAGCTCCAGTCCTATTCAGCTTCCCTAATGCTTGCTCAGATTTGATCCTGAAGAGAGCTTCAATCCCAATAGCATTTTCTCAAAGGTAGAGAACAACAAATAGGAAAGTTGCTTTTACACTTTTTGTTTCAAACTCATTTCCACTCAATTCCTATTCATCATCCCCATGCTAGTTAACATGATCAATGATTCCCTTTCCAAAGTAAGCATCCTGCCCAACCTCAAGGACACTATGATCGATCTTTTCAATAAACAAAATCAACCTTTGACTTATTTTCAAATTCCCTTTCCTCCCTAAGGTCTCCAAAACGTTGTTAAGTATCAGCATCTGGAGTGTGTAGTTGGCTGTATGTAAACTTCCAGCATGCCCAATATCAATGGAAATAAACTCATTCTTGACTGTGACAGAGATTGCAACATGTGGAAGATAGATGGCTGCATAGTTAACACAAGATTCATCTGTTATCCCAGACACGTTTTGATCACTTTAAGGGTTGATGAGAAACTTGTCAGGGTATTTTTCACCAACAGCCTTTGTGTTTTTGTACGTTCATGCCTCACCCGAGATTATGGGTCTGGGCTGGGATAGAAAGTGTCCAGTCAAGTTCCACAAGTATGCTGACGATACATTGCTCTACCTCACCAGCATCTCTTCCGAACCTTCCAATACCCATGAATTATGAAGCTGCTTGTCTAACATCCAGTCCTTGATGAGCAGAAATTTCTTCCAAAAAATAACCTGGAAGTGTGACACCATTATCTTCAATGCCCACTAGGAGCACAGTTCTCCAGTCATTGACTCCATCCCTCGGTCTGGCCAGTGTTGGAGGCTGAACCAGACTGTTAACAGGCATCCTATTTAACATTGAGCAGAGCTTCTCACCTTATATCTGCTCCATTACATTATCAGAGAGTAAATACAACCTGTTTCCATCCCTGTCAGCTCAACAATTGCAGAAACTCTCATCCATTGATGTTATCTTCAGATTTGACTGTTCCAATACTGTTCTTGCTGGCCTCCCAGACTGCACCATTGTAAATCCTGAGGTCATCCAAAACCTTGGTGCCTGACATGAGCTCATACCAAGTCCTGTTCACCCTTCACACATGGTCAATAACCTAAATTAATTCACATCTACAAACATCTTGATGTTAAAATTTACATTGCATTTCATCTCTGCACTCTTCTCCAGCTCTACAATCCACTTAAATATCTGCACTCCTCCAGTCCAGGACTTTTGTGCATTCTAATTTTGACTGCTCAACCACTAGCAACTGGTGCCCAGTTTTCTATGCCCTAAGCAATGGAATTCTTTCCATAAATCTTACTGCCTCTCTAACACTCATTCCTTAAAATGCTTTCACCTGGCTCGATGTGTTCTGATATAGCTCAGTTTCAAATTTTGTTTGATAATGATCCTGTGAAATACCTTGGGGCATTTTATATGTTAAATATAAATTGTATAAATTCAAGTTGTTGTTAGTATAATGATCCAGCTATCATGAGTGTATCACAGACAGTGTGATAGATCAGATTTTATAGGACTTTTCCTGCATGTCAATGTTATATGGTTCAACGCCTATTTCTCCCCAAATTCCTTCTTCAGTTCCTTCTAATTTTCACACTCAAAATGTGACTCATAATATAAACTGCATTCACTGTGTCTAACACCAAAACTTCTTATCCCTTTCGTCACCTCTTCAGAGAATTCAATACCACTCTCCATGCCATCCAATATTTCCCATTCATCCTTCAAGTTCATGAGATAGTCATTCATGGCTCCATCTACATCTAAATATAGTTAGAACTTCTCCAGTTACAGCAGTCCTTCCACACATCCCTCAAACCCCACCCTCCACGCCTCCATCTGTGGGGCCACCCAAGTACTGGCCCTTGACCCCTGCTTCTCTTCTCCTTATACATCTATAATATCACACACAGGGTCAGCTTTCAAATGTATGTTGAAGAATACCAACAAATCTCTACAGCACTTTCCCTTGACACTTCAAGTGTTTCTGCTGTTAGGCTGCTTCTCCAATATCATGACTTTTATAAGACACAAGATTTGTGGCCTCAACATCAGGCTGGATCAGACCAACTGTAAATTGGCATCCTAATCCTATGCTGAGTTTTAAACTCCACATCATCACTGCAATACTGTTCATCCCAGTCTCTACTTAATTTCCTCCTGCTGAAAACCTTAAACATGCCTTTGCTATCTGCAATATTGTGTACCGTTTGATATCAGCCTTGGTCCAGTTGCTATCCAATGTTTTTGAACCTGAAAATGTGATTTTAGAAGTGTAGATAATCTTTCCTTCAGCATTTCGTGATTACTTTTACATTTTAACCCTCTGTTCATCCCATCTTTAATTCACCCTCTTCATTTCATCTTCCATACATGATATTGTATTGAATTAAATGTTCGCATTTATACTTTGAAGAATCCTCACTCGGAAATGCAATTTGATAGATTCAAGAGACACTGCTGTTTGCATTGCTCATGTATGCTATAAAATTCCCAGTTCAGGGCATCGCAATGAAAAGAATCTCCAGCAATCACACATTGCCACTCAAAAGACCAATGAATGTCTGTAGACAGCTAGAAATGTAACTGAACAGTGAGAACTGTGCTTTGTCACTGACCATAAAATGCAGCTTAATACATCAAGGAGTTCAGAAAAGAAAACAGATTATTTTTTAACATGAAAGTATAACTGAACAGTGTTGCAAATCCCTTCTGGCCTGGTCCTCAGTTCATTGTATGTCCTAACTACCCTGCAGCATCCTTGTTACAATGTCCAACCTCAGCAAACTCAATAAGATACTTTTTAAGATGCTGGTGGAAGACAAGTGGAAAATGAACTGTCGTTAGTAAGGGAACAAATGTGAAAAAGAAACAGATGTTCATGGCATTCATAAGCAGATGGTTAGTGATAATTACAAATCATGGAAGAAGCAAAGAAAAAAGTTGAAGAGTGATGCATGAGAGGGAGTAAACTATACAATGCAAACATTGCAGAAACACACTTACAAGAAAAATAAAAAGTTTGAATTATTTATTGATTACAAGCAAAACTGTTCTTTCATAATTCATTGTATTATACAAAATGACTTCAGGTAGCATAATAGAAGTGAAAAAGTGAGGAATGAGGACCTTAGGGTCTTTTAGGAGATAGATTCGCATGGGTCAGGTATTTATGCTTCATGAAGTAGGGTTCAGCTAAAAATCATCACATCATTAGAAAAATTAATTTTTGAACTTTGAGTCATTACCTAGATAGAAGTGACTAATGTCTGTCCATAAACCTCCAATGTCTGGATGGCATTTGGAAGCTACAAGTGTGAACACAGCAATTATACTGCCATTCATTGGCACAACACTTTCACCTCAAATGAGAATATAGTAAAACCTGCGATGAGTCTGCAGGGGATTTGCTCACTAATCTATATTAAGTGGAGCGTGAGACAACCAAAGAGATCCCTAGGAAATTGGGTTTACCTAAAAATGTATACCTTGCAATGAACTGACCCTAGTACATTGAAAAATGTTGGGAGTTAGTTCAAGAAGATCTCAGTCCTTTTCTGTTAAGCACGCTCCCTTTGGACAAGTGTGATCCACCAGTCAGTCTGTCCTGTTGTCAACACAGTCAAACAGATTTTTGGCGTGTTTGTGCTGCATTGTGAAATCCTGGTTACATTTCTACAGCCTGTGTGGTTCAGCAAGGGAAACAGTCTGGTGAGTGGGTGGGCACTTTTCAGATTCTTCTGAGTGCTATTAGGCACTTCAGTTGAAGAGTGTATCACAATCTACAATGTGCCTCCTCTCTTGGTGCAGTTGTAGCGTATTCCATCTCAGTGTATGTTTCCATGGTTGTCTCAGCTTAAATTTCCATGCCGGCCTCCTGCGAGTGGGTGAGAAGTGCCTGGTTATCAGACTAGTTAGCCTCACCATGATCCTCCTCCCTCTTGGTGTCTGCTGCAGTTGTAGCCCATTTGAACCTTGTGTGGTGAAAGTGGTTAGCAAACATGGCTGCTGTCAACATCTTTCATATCTTCACAATATATATTAATGATTTGGATGAGGGAACAAAATGTAACTTCTCCACGTTTGCAGATGGTACCAAGTTGGGTGGGAGGGTGAACTGTGATGAGGATGCAGTGATTCTTCAGCGTGATCTGGACAGGTTGGGTGAGTGGGTAAATCAATGGCAGATGCAGTATAATTTAGATAAATGGGAGGGTATTCACTTGGAAGCAAAAACAAGGCGGCAGATTACTACCTGAATGGCTGTAAATTGGGAGAGGGGAGTGCGCAGTGGAACCTGAGCCTCCTTGTGCACCAGTCGCTGAAGGTAAATGTGCAGGTGCAGAAGTCACGTAAAGAAGGCAAATGGAATGTTGGCCTTCATTGCCAGAGGTTTTGAGTACAGGAGCAGAGATGTGTTGTTGCAGTTATACAGGGCCTTGGTGAGACCACCCCTGGAATATTGTGTGCAGTTTTGGTCTCCTTT
>NC_063332.1:99494126-99507616 GCF_021869965.1 Rhincodon typus | reverse complement strand
TGAAATGTACTTTCAAGTATGCAACAATCTCACTGGTGGACATTGAAGTTAGCGATCTGCCTCCCAGTTGTCAGATGGTAGTCTGTGGTGACGAAATGATCAGTTCCTGTGAGAGTAAAGAAGTCTATTCCTAACTTCATCTGCCCTCTCTATCCTTGGGCTGCCATGTGTCATTAGGGGCACTCTAGCTTGCTTAGCTTGGTACTCATTACAGTCACTGCACTGCTGATGTGTCCTCGATTTTGCTGCTTATCTTTGAGCTGTGGAGCACATCTCTTGTCTTCCTCAGACTTGCTCGGTGGGCTGCATGATGCACTTTAGCATCTCCCCTCTCAATTCCTTAGGTAAAAAAACCCTATTTACTTTGTACTGCAAGCCACCTTGTACTGTCAGTTCAGTACGCTCAATAGGCTCTTACATTAATAGATGTGTCCTTATATTTTCAGACCATTCTTTTATCACTGTTTTTGCACACTTGCTCTGTAGTGTCTTGCATAATTCTCACGTTTTGAGCAAAGTGCTTTCACTCTGTCTGATGGGTTGATGACTTCCAGTGCTGCTGCTTGTCATTGGATCGAGAAAGTTTCAGACCCAGTTACAGCATCTTCTAATTTCTCCTTATGGAGTGCTGCTCTCGGCTGCATATTTGTGATGTACATCTGATTTTCTTGCTTGAACTTCATGCCAAAGTGCTATCTCTGTAACCAGAGTAATGTTCTTTGAATCCACATCGAAGCAACTAGGAGTGGCTTCAGAAAAAAGCTTTGAAGTGGTTTATGGTCAGACAGTACTGACTCTTTTTCTTTTCCAAAAAGTATTGATGAAAATGTTCACAACTGAAGACAATAGCCAGGCACTCTTTCTCTATCTGAGAGTAGCATTGTGCTATTTGTGTTAACACCCTGCATCCAAATGCAAGCCATTGTCCTTGCTCCATTAGGGTTGCTCCGATTTCTGTCTTACTGGGATCACACTGCAGGGTGACTTCCATCATTTGCCACATAGTATTTCAGCACTGGCATTGCCCTTACTCCTTGTTTGATTTTACTGGCACTGCTTTTGCTCTGTGCTCCAGTATAGCTGCATCTCACTGTGAGTAAGTGTAATGGTTCACACTCCGGCAACAAATTGGTAACAGTTTTGCTAAATAGTTGACTAATTTAAAAATTCATTACATTGCTTTTACATCTACTGATCACTGCTTAGGGATTTGGGCAAAGACCTTTTCCTGTCTGTCCATGGGCTATATACTTGACTTCAGGCAATGTTAGTTTCAACTTTTCATTCTTCGGGTTCACTCTGCACCATGGCTATCTTGCAGTTGTGCTTAATTTTGATTGTGGTCAGCAATGGCTTCTTCTATTGTCTATCTGTACCCATAAACTAGCTGATCATCCACTAATGCTTCCACTGTGGGAAGATCATTAACTATCTCATGTTGTTTGTGTTAATGTTCCCAATGCAGCTGTGAATATGTCAAACAGACTGTGCAAACATCTGCACCTTAGGAAGGGTGTCCAGAATATAGTTTTGAAAGCTGTTGCTTTCATCCAGCTTCATTTGCCAGCAACTGTTATTTGCATCTGTAGTAGTGAAGATTTTGCCTTTGCAAATTGTGGTAAAATCCCTATTATAACTGGCATGGAGAAGTCAAATCTCTTCTGACCTTCATTTCGATCGTTGAGTGTTGAAGAGCTGGGAAAAAAAAAACAGTTACTGACCGAAAGACACAGGAATGTTCAGACCAGTGAAAACTGCTACAGACACCTGAAAAAGAGCTTGGAAGTGAGCCACACGTGAAATACTGGGTTAGTGTAAATGGCTGCAACATTTCCTCTCCCAACTCCAGCCAAAGTGAAAGCTGATATAAAACAGAACTGACCATTTTTCCACATGAAATGTCAAAATTACAAAATGGTGACAGATTTGCTTAAAAAACTGAGTAGCTTCATTCATCGTTGGACAGAGACTGTTTAAAAGTGCATTCCACTCTAAATTTCTGTGAAAAACAGAAGGAACAAACTGCAGAAATTTTGAAACCCAAGTGAACATAACTTATGAACAGCATGTGTTCAATATTAGGGTCCAAGGTGAAAAGTGATTTCATTGATCATTATGTGGCTTTATTAACTTAGCTCTCAGAATCCTGTGAATTTGTGCAAGTAAAAGACAATGTAATTTAAGACAGGATTGTACAAGGCATAAATAATCCTGCAGTGAGAGCTTGTCTTCTGACAGAAGAGAAAATTACTTTCAGGAAAGGAATTAACATGTGCAGAAGCACTGAGGTTGTAGGTCATTAGCTAGAGCAAAACACACCAGTTCTTGCATTATGTTGATAGATACTCCAGGTTCATAGGACAGAACAATTGTAATCAAAGGGCAGGATACAAATATTGTGAAGGACATCATGCAAAGAAAAGAAGGGTCTAGCACTGGGAAAGCAGTGTTCTCACTATATGAAGTCAAATCATTCTGCACACAACTGTATGCTAGAAAGAGGTGCAGAAATAAGTACGGATAGCCACTGGAGCAATATCAGCTGAAGATTCTGACGGATTAGTCTGCACCAATCAACCATTTAGTCTGGTCTGCATTCTCGGACTTTATTGGACTGCTTGAGAGATGGCTGCACCATGGTAGATATCACATGATTGTGCCAGGTCAAGATGGCGTTTCTATCCCAAACAACTGCTTACTCACAAAAACGGAAATTGCTGGAGAAACTCACCAAGTCTGCAAGCCTCTATAGAGAGAACACAGAGTTACTGTTTTCAGTCATGTAACCATTCTTCAGAACAGATGTCACCTACTCTTGTACATTCTGAGAAGCAGTTTGTGGATGCAACCTGATTAGAGTTGGTTGTAGAAATCTATAGTCAACCCTGCAGTGTATTAATTCTTCATAAATACTTTCATTCATGTCAGCAGCAGCCTTTGGAAAGTGAATGTTCAAAACGCAGATTTGTTTTGGCATTTAACGTGTACGGAATTCTACTAAGTTCTAATTTCAATCTTCCTAAAAGTGAAATAAGGAACAAAGACTGCTATTTAACACTAATAATCAAGATTATAATCACACATTTAAGAGAGGGATTATATTTTTTTCTTTACTTTATTCATGGGATGTCAATGTTGCTGGTAAAGGCAGCAATTGTTTTCTAACCCTAATTGCCTTGAATTGATTACCTTGCTAGGTTTTTCCAGTTAAGACTCCAGCATGTGGCTGTGGATATGAAGTCACCTTTATGCCAGATTGGATAAGAATGATAGATTTACTTCCCTGAAGGGCATTAGTGAAGAAACTGGGTGTTTTGCAGTAACATTGATGGTTTCATGGCATGATCACTGAGGCTAGCTTTAGATTCCAGATTTATTAAATGAATTTATGTTCCACCTATCCACAGAGCAATCACATGGGCTTCTGGATCTGTGAAATTATCACAGCATCACCTGTGACAATACTATGGCTTTAAGAGGTATATTTTGTCCTTTTTTTAATGTAAAAAAGGTTGAGGCAGAGGTACCAGACCATAGGCTGTTTCCTCATCAGAGAGAGGTGACTGGTGGTAGTTTAACCTGAGGGTCATTATGTCTCAGGTGAGGGGAGAGGTCAAGAAGAAGACACCTTCATGTTGACCTCAGCTGGGGAGGGAATTGAACCCATGCTGTTGTCATTACTCTGTGTCACAAATGAGTCTTCCTGTCAACTGAGCTAACCAACCCCCGATGTTGTTATATTACTATTATTAATAAGTAATTTCTGTTAATTTCTATTATCCAAGTTATTAATATCAAGTATGATATTGTAATGCCCACTCAATTTACACAATTTTGTGACTTTCAAGGCCTGAGTAGACAAAGGAATGCCAGCTGCAATCTGCAGAACTTTGGTTTCTATACTGATTTGGTTTTTTTGCTGAGAGGTTTTGCCTCTGCCTCTGAATGGCAGTTGTGAAGAGTCAAAATGAGCAAGTGCAATTGCAAACAGAGGAAACTGTTTCGAGGTTATTCGGGTAGAAAGCTGAAGCGCTCAAGGATGGAGAGACAATATACAAAACTGATTTTTCACTCCGCAAATTTCAGATCTGGAAGTGCCATCTGTGTGAATGGAAAAGAAATCCTGCCAACTACAGGCTAGGCACTTTCTATAGGGAGGAATGGGAAGTGTAACAGTGGAGTTAATGTGGAACATCCTCTTGTACTTCCTTTGTAGCATGCTCATGAAAGATAAGTCATATTATCTTAGTGGGAAGATGGTGCATTTTCTGGAATGTCGAAAATTCATATCCAGAATAAATAAACAGAAAAGAAATGTTATTTTAAGATTTTATTGGTCCTTTCCTTCCACTGAATCAGATGCATCTGACCAAATCTAAAGTGATGGAGTTGTATTCATTTCAATGAAATGAATCAGTAATAAGTTTTATAATGAGTGGCTACTGTTTAACTACCATGGAAAAACAGACGATGATCGCTTATGCTCAAAATTTTAGAGATTTCATCTAATGTTGCATTGCATTCGTGGGTGGAATTCCCCCTGGTTTAATTAAAGAATAATTTCCTAACCCAGAATTAATAAATATTTTAGAAAAATAGAAGCATGTCTCTGGGTAACTAATTATTTTACAGAGAGTTGCCCCAGTGCTGATCTTCCTGTTTAAAATTTTTATTTTGTTCTCAAGATGCAACCAACGTAATGACAATGTATTTGCAGCTTTAATTTCCCTGCAGCATTTAGTTATCTTTCAAATGTAACTTGAATCTTACTTTGAGCACAAATTAATTTTGATACTTAAATGTTTGTCACGGTAAAGTAATTGGTAAAAATAAATCACTACTATTGATGGGTAAATGCACACAATGAACAAGTAAGAATGTCTGGAAACATTTAGAATTCAAATTCTGATTTTTAGAATGTGCAGATTCTAATTCCAATTTGGTAAAGAAATCATTCTGTATCTTACATAACTAATTACTACCTCTTTATGTACTCTGTACAATATGCGTTCAAGTGCTTTATTCAGATTGGAGTCACTGGATCCCAGTGCGTTTATCAGGAGACAACTGTAGAAATCCGAGGTCATCAACATTCTGTGCATCTCATCAACTTCCTCGATGTTCTGACAAGGATGTGCATTATTGTCCATTGCTGTGTATATCACACTAACAAAAATCTCTGCAGTGGGAGCTGACACCGCCTTCTAGAAGATGGGATGTTGGATACTCAGTTGTCTGTCACTTGGGGTGTGTCACTATAACAAAGTTAAAATTCTTTTGAGCTTTTATGTATGTGAGTGGCGAATCAATTCATTTCATGGATGAGTGTGGGTCTCCTATGCAGGCAGCCAGTGTTTTAATCAATGTTGAGTGACCATCCAAATTTGCCTTGCCCTAACAGACTGGGGGCTGAATTTTCCTTTTTGCAGTTGACGTGTGGTGGCTAGTGAGTTTTGTGTTGTCAACTCCATCTTGGCCTGTAGCAAGCTATTGTACTTGATCTCCCATTAAATCATCGTTGCAATTCAGTTAATGAGAATTGGATTATTAATTATGCAAGCAGTAAGTTGAGAGTTGGAAGTGCTCACCACTGCCTGGAACTAATAATTCGCATACCATTGGCGCCATATTTAAAGTCTACTTGCATACCATTTCAGATGCTGCATCTGGGAACTGCCCCCTTACTATGGTGCATAGCTTTAAATTCTGCCCAGATGTTGCAGAAGAAAGCCAGGCTTGCTGCCTGCTTCCTGGAGCAAGATCTTGTGGCACTTGTGGACAGGTTGGTGGAAGGTCTGTTTATTTTCCAGCTGACTGCAGCAAGAGACTCAGCTCTGATGGAGATGGCAGCACAGATCAGTGTTGTGTCCCGAATGAACAGTGAGGGCTAGCAGTGCTACTGCCAAAAGGTCAGTGATCTCCTACACTCAACATGGGTAAGTAGCACTATCTTCTCTGTGTTACTTCACATTCACAGGGGCATCACAGACCCTAACACTTCCAATTCATACACCTTCCACCAAGGCTGATGGATAACAGCTCATTATTACATCCGTCATGACCACTGAAGGGCTCTCACCCACCTCATCCTTCCAAACTACTAACTGTTCCTGCCCTTTGTACTTACTGTTCACTCACTGGGGGCATCTCCCCACCTCTGCTCCACTAACTGCTCTCCCATCCACTTCGCTCATAGTCAACCTCTTTCTTTCATAGAACCTTACGGTACTGAAGAAGCCCCTTGGCCTGTTGTGTCTGCACCAACAATAAAGCTATTCTAAATGTATACTAGGCCCACGATATAGCACTTGGCTCATTTCCATGCATGTTAGGCCACTTCAAGTGCTCATCCAAGCACTTTTTAAAGGTTGTGAGTTTTCCCATATTAACTACTGTCTCAGGCAGTGCATTCCAGACTTCCACCACCCTCTGGGTGAAAAAGTGTTTCCGCAAATCTGCCTTCACCTTAAAAGTGTGTTCCTTTGATATTGACCCTTCAACTAAGGGGAATAGCTATGTTCTATCAACCCCATACATACCGTCAATCAGGTCCCCCTTCAGCCTTCTCTACTCCCAAAAAACAACCTGAGCCTATCCAGCCTCTCTTCTTAGCTAAATTGTTCCATCCCAGGTAACATCCTGGTGAATCTCTTCTACATTTCCTCCCCTGCAAACACATCATTCCTATGGCGTGGTGACCAGAACCGCACATGGCCCTCCAACTGTGGCCTAACAAACATAAGCTCCCTCCTCTTATAATCTATGCCAAGACTGATAAAGGCAATTATCTCATGTGCCTCCCTCACCAATCGGTTCTTAACTCCTTGATTGTGGCAGGGTAAATGTGCGCACAACTTGGCTGGTGGGAGTGTGGGAGACATTGGGCTCTTCACTTCATATGAGAAGAAGATATAAAGGGCCAGGGAAGACCAGGACTGCTCATGTGCTGACTGAGACTCACCATGGGCCCACTAACCCAGCAGGCCTTGGTTTTCTAGGCCCCCCAGTTGATCACCTGACTGAAGTGCACGCTCTCTCCACCCCAGCAATGGAATTCAGGACTGTACTTAGATGTAGTGGGAGGGATATGCAAGCCTGTGGCTTTAACGTGTCTTGAGCTATGATTAGAAGGTGTAGTCCATGTCTCGCAGCAACCATCAGTGTATGGGTTAAGCACCTTGGAATGAGACCAGCGTCACTGAGGACTGTAGTATGTGTGTGTCGTGGCAGCTCCCAAGTTATCTGGCACAGAAAATTTGGCTGTGATGGTAAAAGTTATTTAAACATTAAGGGAAGAGGAAGTGGGCTCTGCTGAACATAACATAAGTGATCCCCACTTGGGTGTACTTATGGGAAATGCCACAGAGGTCCCCAGTTGCTCCCTGAAATGAGCCGCTAGCTTAAAAGTTAAAGGCAGCTATGGTTTTGGCGGCCACTGGGATAGGATTTCTGCCCAGTCTTTGTTATCAAAAGCCCCTCTCCAGCAACTGATCTCTTATACAATGAAGCAGGACATCTTTAATCATCACCAGCATTGTTGAAGATAACTGCATGAAGCCTATACACTGTGGATTGAACCATTTCCCTGTGCCTCCTTGGTGGACTGTGACCTGCTGTGTCTCTAAGTGGAGCTCCATTGTACAGAGCTGTGAGGTATGTGACCTTCTGCAGTTTCATGGTGGATAGCCAAAGTGTCTGTACTCCTTCGGAATTAGAATTGTGCCAGTAAGCCACCATAAAGTGAAAGGCCTCATCCTCCCTTCCACATCACAGCCTGTGTCCTTGTGTCCCTATTTTTCACTGTGAGGTTATAACAGCTGCACTGTCTTTCCAGAACTCGGTGTGGGATACCCTTGCCAATTGGGAACTTCAGATTCTGCTTTTAAGTTCCTTGCTACCATAAGACTTGTTGAGCTTGCATGATAAGGAGGAAGTTAGTGGGCACACTGTACGCTCACAATTGCTTGAGGTCTTTGATAGTTACTGACCTCCATGCAACTTTAGAATTGAGGCAGATGGGTGACATTGCCCCATCAGTGGAGGCATCATTGCTACAATTGTCCCATACAGCGTCTCAAAATCAATGTTTGTAACTTTGCCCCATATAACTTACCTCTCATGCTTTGCATGCAGTTGCAGCCATTCTCTGAAGTTATTGTGAAGTGACTTTCTATCTGAGGTTCTAATTTGTATTCGCCTGATGATTTGCAGGCTCTCCCTGTGGCAGACTGAATTTTCCTGCTCCGTTTTCTGTTGCTGTCCCTGTGATGATCTGTCCACCTTCCCATCCCTCCCAATTCCAGTCGATCCCCTTTACATCAGTATTCATATATGTGCTTTAGAACCAGCATATGACTTTGGAAATCCCTTTGTCCTTCTCTGCAGTACAACATCCCCGTGTAGAAGTCAGAACTCTAGTCCTCGCTTTCACTGAGGTCTAATCCTATGTGCAGTTTCCGCCTATCACTGTGACCCATACCCTCAACAAGCCAGTAGAATGAAGCCCATCCGTAGACATGAGTTTCTTCCTTTTCTTCCTTTGGCCATGGCATCTGCTAAGCCTGCTGCCTAATATTGACCAACGCATTCCCCCCAGCTCCCAATGACTAGCTTGGTAACAGCCCCAGCTAACGATGACCCACCCTGGACCAATGTCTGTACAACATCCTGACTGACTGACCTATAATGCCCTGACTGCTTCCACTTGCCCCTGTGACTGACCATGTTCCAATCCTGATTGACTGTAGCCCCCACTAAGGACCACCTCCCCTTTGACTGTCACACATCACCTGACCCATGGAACAGTGACATGTCCAGCCCCTTGTCTGATACCACTACCTGCCTGCCTCTCCCTGGGAAACTGTAAAATCAGCTAACCCACAGGGACAGGTGGTGTATAATTCAGCACTAAAAGCTTACTGCACTGAAAAAACAAGCTAATCCACAAAGGCTGTATGCTTCTAAGTAACTGCTAATGACATTATGCTCTAAAATGCAAGCTGAACGCAGAATATTCCTGGATCCATGTCAGTGCTGAAAATCCTACATCGATAGATAGGATTACTGCAAATTATTGCAGAGGCTGGAATCTGTACTGAAAACAAAAATGCTGGAAATCAAGGTGCATGCTTGGCCTGCTGTGTTCATCCAGCTCTGCACCTTGTTGTCTCGGATTCTCCAGCATCTGCAGTTCCTACTATCTCTGTTGGAAATCAAGGCAGGTCAGGCAGCATCCATAAAGAGAGAAAGCAGGCTAATGTTTTGAGTCTTAGTGACACTTCATCAGAGCTGATAGATAAGATGCTTGGCCATCCCTCAGTTCCATATTACAGGCTTGAAACCCTGGAGTAGTGGCTGAGTTGGACCGAGAGGAAGTTTGGTGCTTTGCTGATGCCGAATTTAGACAATGCAGGATCCAGGAAGAGTGTGGCCATTGACCATAAGAACAGAAGTAGGCCATTCAGCGGTTCGAGCCTGTTTCACCATTCAGCAAACTGTGGCCCAACTCTATATACCTGCCTTTGGCCCGTACCTTAACGAAACTTTACCTGTCTCGGGTAGATGGTAGATTTTCTTACATAGAGGACATTAGTGAACCAAATGGGTTTTTACAGCATTTGATAATAGTCATGATAGTCACCTTTAGAGAGACTAGCTTTATATTCCTGATTTACTATTTGCATTTAAATTCGATAATCTAGGGTTTGAAACTATATCACAGGAGCACTAGCTGGAGTCTCTGGATTACTGGACAAGTCAGATCCCAGAGTTTTAATAGTTTTTCTTCAATTTAACATGGTGCTGTTTCTTTTAAACATAAGCATACATGGCTATATGTGGAGTATAAATTGGGAACAGATGTTTTCAGGGAAATGCACGACAGAAATGTGGAGATTGTTTAGGGAGCACTTGTTATGAGCACTGGATAGGTTTGTCCAACTGAGGCAAAGAACAGATAGTAAGGTGAAGGAACCTTGGATGACAAGACATGTGGAACATCTAGTCAAGAGGAAGAAGGAAGCTTACTTAAGGTTGAGGAAACAAGGATTGGACAGGGCTCTAGAGGGCTACAAGGCAGCCAGGATGGAACTGAAGAATGGACATAGGAGAGCTAGTACGGGGTATGAAAAATCCTTGGCGGGTAGGATTAAGGAAAACCCCAATGTGTTCTATACTTATGTGAAGAACAAGAGGATGGTCAGAGTGAAGGTAGGGCCAATCAGGGATAGTGGAGGGAACTTGTGTGTGAATTGGAGGGGGTAGGGGAGGTCCTTAATAAATACTTTGCTTCAGTATTCACCAGTGAGAGGGACCTTGACATTTGTGAGGGCAGCGTGAAACAGGCTGATATGCTCGAACAGGTTGATGCTAGGAAAGAGGATGTGCTAGAAATTTTGAAAATCATGAAGATAGATAAGTCCCCTGGGCCAGATGGGATATAACCAAGGTTTCTATGGGACGTGAGGGAAGAGATTGCTGCGCCTTTGGCGATGGTCTTTGCATCCTCACTGTCCACTGGAGTAGTGGATGATTGGAGGGTGGGAAATGTTATTCTCTTGTTCAAGAAAGGGAATAGGGATAATCCTGGGAATTACAGACCAGTCAGTCTTGCTTCTGTGGTGGGCAAATTATTGGAGAGGATTCTGATAGATAGTATTGATGATTATTTGGAAAAGCACAGTTTGATTAGAAATAGTCAACATGGCTTTGTGAGGGGCAGGTCATGCCTCACAAGCCTTATTGAATTTTTTGAGGATGTGACAAAACACATTGATGAAGGTAGAGCAGTGGATGTAGTGTATATGGATTTTAGCAAGGCATTTGATAAGGTTCCACATGGTAGGCTCATTCAGAAAGTAAGGAGGCATGGGATTCAGGGAAATTTGGCTGTCTGGATACAGAATTGGCTGTCCAGTAGAAGACAGAAGGTGGTAGGAGATGGAAAGTATTCAGCCTGGAGCTCGGTGGCCAGTGGTGTTCCGTAGGGATCTGTTCTGGGACCTCTGCTGTTTGTGATCTTTATTAATGACTTGGATGAGAAAGTGGAAGGTGGGTTAGTAAGTTTGCCGATGACGTGCAGGTTGGTGGAGTTGTGGATAGTGTGTAGCTTGCAACGGGACATTGACAGGATGCAGAGCTGAGCAAAGAAGTAACAGATGGAATTCAACTCGGAAAAGTGTGAAGTGATTCATTTTGGAAGGTTGAATTTGAATGCAGAATACAGGGTGAATGGCAGGATTCTTGGCAGTGTGGAGGAACAGAGGGATCTTGGGGTCCACATGCATAGATCCCTCAAAGTTGCTATCCAAGTTGATAGTGTTGTTAAGAAGGCACATGGTGTGTTGGCCTTCATTGGTTTGGGAATTGAGTTTAAGCTCTGTGAGGTTATGCTGCAGCTCTGTAAAACCCTGGTTAGATCACACTTGGAATATTGTGTTCAGTTCTGGGTGCCTCATTATAGGAAGGATGTGGAAGCTTTAGACAGGATGCAGAGGAGATTTACCAGGATGCTGAGTGGACTGGAGGGCAGGTATTATGAGCAAAGGTATTATGAGGAAAGGTTGAGGGAGCTAGTGCTGTTCTCATTGGAGTGAAGAAGGATGAGCGGTGACTTGATAGAGGTGTACAAGATGATGAGAGGTACAGATAGAGTGGATAGCCAGAGACTTTTTCCCAGGGCGGAAATGGCTAGCATGAGGGGGCATAATTTTCAGGTGAATGGAGGAAAGTATAGGGGAGATGTCAGAGGTAGGTTCTTTTCACAGAGAGTGGTGGGTGCGTGGAATGCGCTGCCAGCAGTGGTAGTACAGTCAGATACATTAGGGACATTTAAGCGACTCTTGAATAGGCACGTGGATGATAGTAAAATGTAGGGTATTCAGGGTAGTTTGATCTTAGAGTAGGATAATAGGTTGGCACAACATTGTGGGCTGAAGGGCCTGTACCGTGTTGAATTGTTCTCTGTTCTATATTTTGGTTTTAACAATAAAAAAAAAGTTTATTACATAAAATAAACAAATAAAATAAACCAGATGAAGCTATCTAAACACAACAGAGTTTGAAAGATTTTATAATATGCAGCAACACGAGTCCCATCTACTCCCCAACACTATCACATTTCAATGAATCAGAATACCAAGAAACTTCCCTTCCCCTTGAAATCTATTTGTTTGATTTAACTGCTACTTCTTAAGGCCCTGCCTGCCCTGTTAGCCATGAATGCTGTCCAGCATACTGAATGTTGTTGGAGCCATGCTCACACAGGCCAGTGGGAAGTATTCCATCACACTCTTGACTCCTGCTTTGTAATTCGCGCGTAGACTTTCACAAGTTAGGGGTCGAGTTACTGCCTGCAAAATACTCAAATCTCTGCCCCACATTTTGTAGTTAGAATATTTATCTGCTCCAGTAAAATTTTTGCTGATAATCTCAAGATGTTGATAAGGAAATCAGCAATGGTAAAGCTGTTAAATGTCATTGAGAGAGAGTTAAGTTCTTTCTTGTTGGATATTATCAATACCTAGCACTGGTAAAATGTAAATTTCACTTACAACTTCAAGCCGGCATGGATTGCTTCAATACCTGAGAGTCACAAGTGGAATAGAATATTTTACAACAAACAGCGAATATTCCCACTTCTGATCTTTAGGGAGAAGGTCATTGATGAAGCAGCTGAAGATGGTTGAGTGTAGGACTATGCTGAAAAACTCATTCTGCTGATTTTTGGGATTCCAACAACCACAACCATTTTCCTTTCTGCCAGGTCTCACTCCAGCCAGTGGAGAGTTTTCCTCTGGAATTGCATTATTTTCAGTTTCTGTTAGGGCACCTTAATGCCTCATTAGGTCAATCTTGTCTTAATGTCAGGAGCGTTGGTAGTTAGTCCATCTCTTAAGTTCAGCTCCTTTGTCCAAGTTTGACTAAGGCTCTTGTAAGGTCAGGAACTGAATGAAAGCCAATTTGCGCAGCAGTCAGTCCATTATAGGTGAGTGAGTGTAACTGTTAATGACTCCTTCCATAACCTCGCTGATGATTGAGAGCAGATTGAAGAGATGATACCTGTCGGATTGGATTTGTGGTGCTTGTTGTTGAAAGGATGTAACGGGACAATTTTCCGCAATGTCAAGTAGATGCAGGTGTTGTAACTGTGCTGGAACAGTTTGGATACAGGTACTTTGTCTGGATTATTGAGAAAATTGATGCAAATCTGATTCACCTCCTGCAAACTGTTGACCCCAGTACCATTTGAGTTCAATTCAATTTCAACTGATAACAACGGTCATGAATAACCATTAGGTTCATTTTGGTAAGGAAATCTGCCATCCTTATCCAATCTGGCCTTTATGTGACTAGACTCACAGCAATGTTTCAGAGATAGTAGGAACTGCCGATGCTGGAGAATCTGAGATAACAAGGTGCAGAGCTGGATGAACACAGCAGGCCAAGCAGCATCAGAGGAGCAGGAAAGCTGATGTTTCGGGCCTAGATTT
>NC_063332.1:99389556-99493726 GCF_021869965.1 Rhincodon typus | reverse complement strand
CAGCTTTCCTGCTCCTCTGATGCTGCTTGGCCTGCTGTGTTCATCTAGCTCTCCACCTTGTTATCTCGCAGCAATGTTGTTGGTTCTGAACTGCTCTCCTAACTGGCCCTTGCAAGCCACACCTTTTAAGTGTATTTAAGAATGGGCATTAAGTGCTGGCCCAGCCTGTGATGCAATGCCCACATTCTACACACAAATTAAAACAAAATGAACTCAAGCAGAACTTTGCTGCTTGTATTCTAATTCACACCCAAGTCCCTTCCACTCATGCTCATCGACTAAGTTAATTTGATAACATCTCAAAGTTAAAATTCTGATTCTCATGTTGAAAGCTTTCTGTGGCTTTGTCCCTCCCTTCAACACTGTAGTCCACTGTCTGCTCAAATCACCTTGATTAATTTGTGATTTCTCTGTGGACTCTCATCAGTCAGCTCAGAGCCAGTCCCTGTTTATATCTGTTAGCCAGGGTTCTCTGGCCCAGATTAACATCCTCAAGCAAGGATCTCATTGTCAGTGAGATCCCCCTGGCCCTGGTTCCAACACTACATCTGCCTTCTTCCAACTGTACTTCTGCAATCCACTCCTGTGCCCACCATTGGCCATAGTGCCTTCAGCTACCTATACCCTGACTTCTGGAAATCTTTCCATAAACCTCTTTTCTCTTTGTCTTTTCACTTTTCTCTCATCTCGTCTCATTTCTCTTCTCAGAATCTCCCTAAAATCTGCCTTTGTGACCAAGCTTTTAATCACCCTTATGAATATCCCCCGTTTTTTGCCTTAGTACAACCATTTGATTATGTCCATGTTATGTACTTTGAGATGTTTCAGAATATTAAAGTTTGATGTTGCTCATTCATTTCAGTGCAGTGGTGTTTTTGGAAAAAAAGTACACTGAGCATTGATGACATACAAGTTGCCAGAAAGATCCTGCTCAGCCGTGAACTCTTACCACAATCCATGCTATCTCCTTTAACTTACCAGTGCGTGCTTTGGGATGCATGTAGCTGCTTGCGAGGCTGTCAGCACTTCTTCCTTTCATACGCAATTAGTCAGTTGAAGCCAGATAATGGTAGGTCTGAACTTAGGGAAGACTAATTCTTTACTTTTCCTGTGCTTTGATTTGCAAAAATGTATGTGATATCTTTAAGCCAGGTGGGCAACATTGGACTGTCAGGGAGGCAAAGGCATAGTGGTATTATTGTTTGACTATTAATCTAGATACTCAGGCAAAATTCTGGGAACTGGGTTCAAATCCCAGTATTGCAAATGATGAAACTTAAATTCACTAGAAGTCTGAAATTAAGAATCGAATGATGACTATGAAACTGTTGTCAATTGTTGGAAAAACCCAACCATCTTCTTCAGGGAAGGAAACTGTCATCCTAGCCTGGTCTAGCCTACCTGTGACTCCAGATCGACAGCAATATGGTTGACTCTTTATTGCCCTCTGGGCAATTAGGAAAGGTCAATAAATGCTGGTCTAGCCAGTGATGCCCACATTCTGTGAATGTTTTAAAAAAAATCTTGTGATTTCCAAATATTTCTCCACTTGGAAGCTAGTAATTTAAATTTTGTGCCTTTGTACAGTTCATTTAACAGAGTGTTTTCTTGAAATGGAAATGATGAAACATATGCGTGATGTCTGATATCTTAGATGTCAGGAACTGATCAGTATGATGCATCTAGATTGTGGTAAAGCAATTGATGCAATGTGTTAATGTGCCATCCTTTCAGCTATAAGTTGTAGCTTGAATGTTTGTCCTGGTAAAATATGGCCATGATGAGACAAAGTTGTAAGGTTGTCTGAGTAGTCAGGCACACAGTTTATATGCCTTCCACTTGCATCTGTTCCCAAATACTTTCCGGATATGGATTACACTGTATGGCAAATTTTTAAATGGACTTACGTATAATTGTCTCCCAAGAATTTAATGATCATGAATAAAAATGTGTAAATTAAAACTTCACAATGAAAAATTACTGTAAACTGAGAGAGACGCACTTCAGTGTATTCGCTTTTCAAAGATATATTAGACATAGAGATACCCAGTCATATTTTTGTTCCATAACAGTTAGACTCCGAATAGAAAAAGAGGAAGATGATGTATTTAAAGTACTTCCTTTGTACCTTACTGAAAATACCTGTAAACAGAAAAAGGTAGATTTTATAGGACTCCAAGGAAGTGGTGGGTAAATATTGCATGCTGTATATAGAATTCCGAAGGCTGAGGCATCTTGAGTTGATTTGATTTATTGTTGTCGCGTGCACCAAGATACAGTGAAAAGTGTGGTTTTGCATGTTGTACGGGCAGATCAGACCACATCGCTTCATCAGGCTTGCAGAACAGAGTACAGAATGCAGTGTTACAGCCACTGAGAAGGTGCAGAGAAAGAAAGATTAGAATTAACATTTGAGAGGTCCATTCAAAATTCTGATAACAGCGGGAAAGAAGCTATTCTTGAATCTCTTTGTGTGTGTATACAAACTTTTATATTCTGCCTGGTGGAAGAGGTAGAACCGGGGTTGGAGGGGTCTTTGATTATTTGCCTTCCTTAGGGAGTGGGAGGTGTAGATGGAGTGAGTGGATGGGAGGCTGATTTGCATGATGGACTGGGCTGTGTCCACCACTCTTTGTAGTTTCTTTCAGTCTTGGGAAAAGCTGTTGCCATACCATGCTATAATGCATTCAGATAGGATGCTTTATATGGTGCATCGATGAAAAGTGGTGTCTTAGTGGACATGTCGAATTTCTTTAACCTCCTGGGGAAATAGAGGCATTGCTGTGCTTTCTTGACTGTCATATCAGCATGGGTGGACCAGGACAGTTTGTTGGTGATCATCACTCTCAGGAATCTGACGCTCTTGACCATCTCCACCTCAGCACCATTGATGCAGACAGGGGCGTGCTCTCCACTCCACTTCCTGAAGTCAATGACTAGCTCCTTTGTTTTGCTGACATTGATGGAGAGATTGTTGTCTTTACACTATGCTACTAAGCACCTAATCCATTTTCTGTTCACTGACTCATTGTTGTTTCAGATCTGACCTATAGCAGTGGTGTAGTCAGCAAACTTGTAGATGGAATTGGGGTGGAATTTGACTAAGGAGTACAGTAGGGGGCTGAGTACATAGCTTTGTGGAGCACTGGTGTTGAGGATTATCGTGAAGGAAGTGTTGTTGCCTATTCTTTCTGATTGCGGTCTGTGGGTCAGGAAGTCAAGGATCCAGTTACAGAGCGGGGAGCCGAGACTTAGGTCTTGGAGTTTGGTGAAGAGTCTGTTTGGAATTATGGTGTTGAAGGTGGAGCTGTAGTCAATAAGTAGCAGCTTGATGTAGGTATCCTTCTTAAATAGATGTTCCAGGGATGTAGTGCCAGGGAGATGGTGTCTGTTGTGGACCTGTTGTGCCGGTAGGCGAATTGCAAAGGATCAAGGCAATTTGGTAGGCTGGAGTTGATGTGACCTATGAATAACATCTCAAAGCACTTCATTGGTATGGAGGTAAGAGCCACCGGCTGCTAGTCATTGAGGCTTGCTGCATGATCTTTCTGTGGCACTGGGCTGATCGTAGTTTTCATGAAGCAGGTAGGGATTTCAGATTGAAATAAGGAGAGGTTAAAGATGTCAGCGAATACTCCCACCAGCTGGTTCACACAGGATCTTAGTGCAAGGCCGTGGACTCCATCCGGGTTAGTTGCTTTCCATGTGTTCACCCTTAAGAACGCTGATCTGACATCTATGTCAAAAGACTGTGGGTACAGGTGCATCTGAGACTGTGGCGTCTCTGATGGCCTTATGAACGTCAGACCTGAATTTCCTGTATAAGTCAGGGTTAGCCAATGTGAACGCCTTAGAGCTGGACTTCAGTAAGGAGTGGATCTCCCGGTTCATTTATGGTTTCTGGTTGGAGAACATTCAGATTAACTTCTTCAGCGTGCAGTTTTCTACACACTTACTGATGAAGTCTGTAACAGCAGTGGTATGCTCATTTAGGTTGACCGCTGAGTTCTTGAATACAGATCAGTCCACTGACTCTAAACAGTCCATTAAAAGTCCGTCCATTGCCTCAGACCAACGTGCACTATTTTATTTACTGGGTCCTTACGTTTCAATTTCTGCTTGTAAGCTGGGAGGAGTAGCACAGCATTGTGATTTGACTTTTCAAAATGCAAATGGATGATGGAGCGGCAAGCGTCTTTGGTTGTGTAGCAATGGTCAAGGATATTCGGCCCCCTGGTGGGACGTGAGACATGTTGATAGTATTTTGGTAGCACGTTCTTGAGGTTGGCCTGGTGTGATCACCAGCTATGATGAATTAGGCCTCAGATTATTCTGTCTCAGGACTGTGTGTAGCGTTGTATACTTCGTCAAGTGCACTCCTCACCTCCACATGGGGTGAGATGAAAACTGCTGTCAGGATAGTGGAGGTGAACTCATGTGGCAGGTAGTGGGGACGGCAGTTCACTGACAGATATTCTAGGTCCGGGGAGCAGTAACGCACTAAAGTGCTCAGACATGGCGACCAAGAGGTGTCGATTAGGAGGCAGACCCTACCACCCCTTGCCTTGCCTGAGGACACTGAGTGGTTCATTCGGTGAACTGAGAAACCCTCAGTTTGTAAGACACAGGTGTAGCAGGATTGAGCCACGTCTCTGTGAAACAGAGCGCGGAGTAGTCCCTCAATTTCTTTGGAAGGTGGGTCTAGCTTTAAGATCATTCCAATAGTATGGGCGTTTTCCAGGAGTATTCTTAGGAGGGGGGGACTTGAAACCTTGGAGTTTCATTTTCACCTGAAGTCTACTGCGTCTCCCATGTTTCCTGGATAGGTGACTGCTCTTAGCTGGGAGCTCCCGGGCGTCAGTGAGGGAAATCTGTTGTGCCGAGAGGTAAGTGGGTGTTCCTGATAGTGTCCTGGGCACCAGTCATGGTCTTGAGTGTTCCCGGGGGTCTTGTGGTCAGTTAGGTCGGGCCTCCTCGATGACGAGTCACCATGGGGTCACATCTTGTTCCTGCACTGATTGGGTCTTGGTAATCGGGCCTTGTCGGTCGGAGCATCTTCAAACCTGAAAGTAGATTTAAGAGAGCGTTGTTTCTAAATGTGATAGACTTAGAATTGAGATTTAGAATAACAGCACGATTATAAGATATGTAAGAATAAGATCTACTGTAGACAGCCTGTAAAAAGTCGCCATGCTCCAATGCCATCTTGGTTGGATATTGTATCTGACAAGGTTCCTGATGGATTGTTATGATCCTTACTGAGGAAGGTATGGATATCAAGATCATGGTGAAAATGTAGCTTAGAATATGACGTTTGATTTATTTCCGTGCCAATTTCCTGTTCCTATTGTTGCCCTGGCACACATGAAGAACAGCCGATTGACTGAAAAGTACAAGAGGTTGCAATTACTGTGGTGGTTTGCTGCCTGGATGAAAAATTTTGGAGATAGTTTGTTGCCACAAATCCTCCTTTATGTTTGTTCTGTCTTGGGAATATCTAGTGATTAGTGATGGAGGACACACCTCTATAGAATATCTACAAAAGGGACACAGTTCTTAGACAACAAGAGGCTTATTTCATGATAGTGTTGTGAACCAGACCAAGCCCCTCAATATATAACAAGGACATAGCCTAGACCCTAGCTTTTTATTTTATTTAAAGGCAAGAGTAAGGCACTGTACTCCAGGTGTGATTTGATGGTCTGCTACTATGCTTTAAGCAAAACGCACTTCATTCTTACAACACAATTGAAATACAAGCAAAAAGAAGCATTGGCATAACTTTAATTCAATTGTGATACTTGATTAAATAACATATCATTTAACTACTAATCATTAACTATTCCAATATAGCATTATCACATAAACACACTCTTGGCAAAGGCAAATTCAGCAAAACAGATTTTCTTCACATGCTGTCGCCCTTCCAGTCCAGGAGAAAGGAACACTGAAAGAAGTAATCTATCAGCAGAGAAAGAACTCAAGCTTTTTGCTGCAGCAGAGGAGAAGAGCTATAACTATCAACTTCAACAACCAATTCCAAAAACCTGATCTGGAAGCAAAACTAAAAAACCCTGGGTCTGTATGAGCCTGACTCCACCCACTCAGGCTCGCTTTGTCTAATATAAAAAAACACTGAAGGAGCTCAAAACTGTTTACCCTCCCCGAAGCAGACATTCCAGCACCACTGTGGCTACACCTCTCTGCAAGAGAAATAGCATAGACCAAATCTCTCTTAAAGGCACAGTAGCATCATAATAGCAATAAACACAACTATAGGAACCTTGGGAGCTGATACATCTGGTCCCTCTGTAAACTAGAATAGAACTCCTTTTTTCTACCAGCTGACTGTGTGTGACATCAGGAGAATTAGGGGAGCTAATCTAACACGAACATTAACCCCTTCAAATCCTTATACAATGAGCAAACTGAAAAATGTATTTCAATAGTTTAAGGTAAATTTTTCACATCCCATTTTTATTGTATGGATTCCAATATATAAAAGGAGGCCGTGTACTTCTCATGTTGTTAACAGCCATATCGGCTGAGATCCCATACTTCTTGACTGAAGTATTGGGATGAATACCTTCAGGGTGATTGACATCCCTCCCCCACCAATGAGAAAGCACTGGATCAAGCTTCGATAAAGAACTTCTCAGTGAATTATGATCTTGACAGTGAGGTCATGTCTTATCAGAGGCCAGCTACTTTTGGGTCCTGGAGATCATTGTTGGTGGCCCACGTTTCTGGAGATCCAGTGGTGAAAGGTGTTTCTTTTCAGATCTTGTGTAGCACAAGGTCAGAAGTAATGGCACAGATGGCCTTCAGCAGCCATCTCCGTTCTCCCTGCGGCATCCCTGCCCCAATTGGGTTCAGAGTGAGGTGTGTGCCGGCTCCTCCCAAAATAGCAGGCAGGCTGTCCTTTCTCCCAGTGAGGACACCAACCTCTATTTTGTTTGCCTGAAAGGCAAATAATCTAACTCCTTAAATTAGAGTGGCCTTTAATTGACCACTTAGGAGCTTTAATTGATGAGTCAAGGAGGTCCTTAATGAATCTCCTTGTCCACACTTAATTGCTGACCAGGCAAGTATTCATAGAGGGCCAACTTGATCTATTATTTTCCCTCATTACCACCTTCCTTGCCACTTCTAGGAAGAGGATAATCATGCCCAATTGTCTTTGTACAAAAACAGCCAGCCCCATTTAAATACAGGATGAAATACATGTTTGTAGCTAATAGGAAAAATCAACCGAAGCCAATAGAAAATGCATACATATGTGAATAAAATAGTCAATAAAAGCTAAATCATTTAGAATTTAAGAAGTTAGATTATTTTAATCAGAATTTAAAAAATGGATTTGATGCAACTATTTGCAAAAGCATTCATTTCTGTCCCCATTTTGATCTTTTGTTGCTTGTTTAGAATGAGTGAAGTGATGAAAATCATTTGTTAAAAATGTTAGCACCATTTATCTTAAGTGTTTTTAAAATTCTGCTTTCTTCACAGGCAAGACCATATGTCTAACTAGTTACTATAGTGACAGTTTATTTCCAGATAGTCGCAGTAGGCAATGACAGTACAATGGTGGCTTGCAATATTTGAACCTGTAATCATCTGTTATTATCAAACTTGATGAATCCTTCTTGATGGTGTGTTTTGTATGTAATGTTGTGCACATTTCTGGTTTTAAGTTTTCTTTGCTGTCGTATTTTCCTTACACTAAATACCTGAAATGTAAAATGAATAACTGATACCTAGAGTGTCTGGTATGCTAATTCCATCTACTTCTGTACAAAATCATGGTGGAGTAATGACATTTCTCTGCTTCTGAGCTGCACAAAGTAAACCTTTATTGATTTATTGTTGTCACTAGTACCGAGATAGAGTGAAAAGTGTTGTTTTGCGTGCGGTACAGGCAAATCGTACCATACAAAGTGCATCAGGGTAGCAGAGCAGAGTGCAGAATACAGTGTTACAGCCGCAAAGAAGGTGCAGAGAGAGAGAGAGATAAATATTAACATTTGAGAGGTCCATTCAAATATGGAAAATGCTTGCTCTGCCTATTTTAGGCGTAGCAAGTATTTTACATATAATTCAGTTCAAAGATTAATTTTAAAACTCCACATGCAAATTATGTACACAACATGCTAATATTAAATATAAATATTGCTTGTGTAGATTGACCTCTAGAGAGAGTATATTGTCAATACTGTATGATGTCTTAGTAGAAGGAAGTTTTGCCTCAGAGTACAGTTTCCAGAAAAAGTAATTTGTTTTCTGCAGCATTTTTGTGAATACCAGACTCTCAAATACCTTTATAGCCAGTGAAGTATTTTTGTAATGTAGGAAATCTGCTATTTGTGGGTAAAAGAAAGTTGCTACCATTTCTGTTTCCTTAACTGAACCTAAAGGCCTATTTAGTTCACCTCGCAGCAAATATCAATATTCAATTCCCATCATTTGACTTTCATACCCAAGACTTTCATGGGCTAAAAATAGTTTTATAAAGGACACCACTAACTTGACAAGCCCTGGCAACATAGAATCCATGTATCAAACACGCTGCTTTTGAATTACCATTTTAATCAAGAGGCAGTGAAACTCAGTAAGGCATCACAAAATTTGTATCTGTTGTTTTACTCATGTCTAAATGATAAATTCACATTTTAGAGATGAAAAGTGGCCTGCAAAGGGTTCACCTTGAAAAAGGCAATTTCTAAGTCGGAATTTTAAATGAACAACATTTCAATAGCTCTCTTTGAGCAACACAGAAGAGAGAGAAAAACAACAGAGAACAGCAAGGATACTGAAAGTTCATCTCTCTTTTCTCTCAATCTCTCTCTCAATCTTAGAAGCCAACACTGATGAAAAACAACTTGGAAAAACTACTGTTTCCTGAAGAATCAAGGTTACCTACAAGTGTCTCCACTCTGAAGGAAAGAGTACAACAGCTAAATCAGTGGAAGTCAGGGTTTATTTTGCAACTCAAGGACTCTTATAAACTTTAAACTGCAACATATCTTCCTGCCTGTAAAGAGACTGGCCTCATTTCCTCTTCATTTTAAGCTTATTATCTTTGTGTTATGTGTATGTGTTAAACGTTCAACATTTTTCTAGGGTTTAGTAGGTAATAAAACTCCACTTTTTCATTCACAAAAATCTAGCGAATAGTTCTGCTTTGTTTATAATCTGGTTGACTAATTGAAGTGTGATGGCTAAATGTTAATAAAAGACTAGAAATAAAAAGCAATCATGAGGAAGTAATAATGAGGGGAACCAATTGCTCGTCTTCACCTCGTCATACCACAGTGATCGAGCACAAGCCATTGGCGAGTCTCAGCAAGACAATGCTCTTGCCTTCACAAGATATAGTTTATTGAATGGTAGCAATTAGATACAAGTTACATTAGCTAGTTACCAAGAATATTGGTTGACACAAATGCCAAAGACACTTACAGGTCCAGAGCTGGTCTCTTAATTTCCCATTTTTTTTCTGTCAATTTTCTAATCAACCTGATCAGAGATGTTATTACACACCTGAAGGAGATCAGACTTGAACCGGAGCCTCCTGCTCCATGAGCATGGACACTACCACTGTGCCACAAGAGGACCCCTCTCCTAATTTACCTACACAGATTGCATGACATCATCATCAGACTGGGTAAAGCTTAATGCAGTCTTTAATCTTTTCACTACCTTTACCTTGTTCGACATGTTCATTCGCCTAGGATTTTTCCAATGTTAACATTTGTACATTCATGTGAATGAATAAATTAATTACATTTGCTACTACTTTATCACCCATCCATGCCTCTCCCCACAGAATTCTCTGACTTTACAAATTCAAGAAGTCTGAAGGTTTCAGATTTCTTCCAGAATATATTTTCTTCACACATGGAAGAATTTTTATCATGATGACATTCCTCATCGGATTCATCCCAGTCATTGGTGGAAAAGATTCCTTCATACAATTTCCTCAATAATACTGATAAGATATGATTGCTGCCTCTCTGACAACGGTATCATTCTTGTAAGGCCCTTTATCCATATCCAGGGTTCTTGGGCCAAATGTGATACCTGCCATGTACAATGGTGCCTATTTTACTGGATAATGTTCTGCTGTTGGTAGAAATGCTGCTTTTTGCAAACACTTTGACAATTCTATAGACTCAACTGTGCAGTCAACTCTTTGGTAAACCGATTCTTTGGTTTTCTGTTCATCAGTAACTCTGAGTTACTAAGCTACACCTGAGGTGGGTAGACCAGTAACTTAACAAGGCCATACAAAAGTCAACATTCTTATTCAAAGGGGAATTAACCTTCTGGACTAAAATCAAAATACTGCAGATACCGGAAATCTGAAACAAACATTGAAAATACTGGAGAAACTCATCAGTATGGCAGCATCCATTGAGTTAGAAACAGAGCTCACATTTCAGCTCCAGTATGACTTCTTCAGAACTCAGTTCTGCCAGAACTGCCAAGTTTCTCAAATTTTTCCTATGTTTGTTAACCTTCTGGATCCCATGCTCAGATTCCCCATCTGACTGTGGATAAGCTGGTTCCATGTTCAAATGCAGAACTGGCTACAAACTGGTTGAAAGACTCATTAACAGAGGGCAAATTTCTGACATGACCACATCAGAGATCCCATGTTTAGCAAATATTTCACAGAAGACTCTGACAACTGCATTTGTGATAGTGGTTTTTAACATTTTCAGCTCAATTCATAAGACCATAAGATATAAGAGCATAATTAAGCCATTGGGCCCATTGCGCCTGATTCATCATTTGATCATGGCTGATATGTTTCTTAGCACCATTCTCCTGCCTTCTCCCCTTGATCCACTTACTAATCAAGAACCTATTGATCTCTGTCTTAAATACACTCAATGACTTGGCCTCCACGGCCCTCGGTCCCAACGGTTACCACGGATTCACCACCCTCTGGCTGAAGAAATTCCTCCTCATCTCAGTTCTAAAGCATTACCCCTTCGCTCTGAGGCTGTGCCCTCGGGTCTTAGCGCCTCCTACTAGTGGAAACATCATCTTCACGTCTTCTCGATCCAGGTCTCTCAGTATTCTGCCACCAGGAAAAATAGTCAACAGCATGAAGTAACACAGTCAAATGTAAATAGGCCTCCTTCCACGCATTTGCATGGTCTCGTTGCTTGGGCCTGTGAATAGTGCAAATTTCACAGTCAACTATGAGATTCACAATCTCTTTTGAGACCCCTGGTTCTGCACTCCAAGTGTCCCTGCTGTATCTTGTCCAGTATATCTTACTGCAATGAAACTTAAATGACTAACATTTCATTGAACACCAGTAAGTTGTCTACAAGTGTGAAATGCTCAAAATAGGTCTTCATGGCCAACCCACTGGGCCTTGGCTTCGCCAAGTTCGACGCAAAACAGATGAACGTCAATAATCTCTGTCTTTTGTTCCTGTCATATTTGATTGAGCCTGTTTTGGGTGGCTGGCTCTATTATGCTTCATGAAATTCACCTTTGAAATGAATGACATGCAGGAGAAGCTTCAAACGACAGTAGATGCCCTTCCCGAGTACTTTAATCTCACCAACAAATTCCTTGTTATTTGTTGTAAGGCTGTCAATTGTTACTCGGGAGAGTGCAGCTGCTGTCATTTGAAGCTTCTCTTGCATGTCATAGGTGAACCTCATGAAGCAGAATCAGAATCTCTCTACCTGAATCTCTCTACCTGAATCTCTCTCTACATGGGTTTCCTCCTGGTGCTCCAGTCTCCTCACATAGTCCAAAGATGTGCAGGCTAGGATGATTAGCTGTTGTAAATGCAGAATCACAGGGATGGGGCAGGGGTCTTCATGTCAGTGCACACTCGATTGGCCAAATGGCTTCTTTACACACTGTAAGGATTTTATGATTTTATCCATGGTGGCACTGTTGCTATCTCTTTTTTGTCTAGAATGAAGATCAATTGTTCATGTTCTGTCTCCAACAGCATATTTAAGCCAAGGATATACTCTGAAAATATCTCATACAACCATGTGAACTAGCAAACCTCCTTCTCTATAATTGCATAGTGTGTCTCTGTATCTGACAATGCTGTGAAAGCATAACACTCCAGTTTGCAACAGCTGCTGCAACAGTGTCACTATGCACCTATGCTAATTGGAAAGGCTGGGTTGTCATGTGCCAGGACATTGTAGATATTAGTGTGTCCTTGATCTTTTGGAAAGCCTCCTCCTGAGGTATATCTCAGTCCTATCCTTGAGGAGTTAGAATTTTTATAACAAGGAAACAGGCTTTTTGGCCCATTGTTCCACACTGGTCATCAAACATTCATCTCCTCTAATCCCATTTTCCAGCATGTGGCCTGTAGTCTTGTATGTTATGGCATTTCAAGTGTTCATCTGAATATTCTTAAAAGTCTTGAGTATTTCTGTCACTGCCATCTTTTTAGGCAGTGGGTTCAAGATATCTACAATCCTATAGATTAAAAACCTTTTCCTCAAATCCTCTCTAAACCTCCTGTCCCTTAACATAAAACCTCAATTATGCACCTCAATTAGATTTCCCTTCAGCCTCCTCTACTGAAGTGAAGTTATTTTAAAGGTTCAATCATAGTTGCCAAGTGAGGCAAAAATGCAATCAAATCAAAGATTTTACCAAGACTAACAATCAAGCAGAAATTCACCAATGCATCTTCCAAACACATAACCATCTGGAATGACAAGAGGATTGAGCACATAGAAACACCACCACCTATAAGTTCCCCTCCAATTCACTCACCATCCAGATTTGGAAATATATCACTGTTCCTTTAGTGTCATTGGTGCAAAAGCCTGGAATTCCATCCCTAGCAGCATTGTAAGTCTGCCTACTGCATATGGACTACAACAGTTCAAGAAGTCAGTTCATCACCACCTTCTAGGAATCTAGGAATGAGCAATAAATGCTGTCCCAGCCAGCAACACTCATGTCCCATGAATGAATAGAAAAAGATAATCTTTACAGGTTATGAACTGATTCTGGAGTGGGAAACACCTGAACAGCTTTTGTTTTCTGTGGGCCAGCATTATTCTTTATTATTCATTCGTCAACAATGAGTCCCAAGAAATTCACACTTAGCATCGAGGATAAATCCTTCAGCCTCTTGAATTTTAAAACTGCATGGGCCCTATGGTCATGTTCCATGACTCTTGTCCCATGTATCATTATTTCTTTCATGTGGCATTAGGCACCTTTAAAACTTGAACAACAGTGTCTGTTGATAAATCTCTGACGCTGAGGTAATCCCAAATGGCTGTGTTTTGAAGTAGAATCTCCCAATGAAGGGATAAATATAGCAATTTGGTTGCTAATGGCATCTGCCAGAACCCACTGTTGTATGAGGTTTCGTGAAAGGTCTCATTTCAAACAACTTGTCTAAACTGTCACCTAATACGGACATAAGGATGGATTTCCATTGCTACTGCCTTGTTGAGCTGTTAGGTCAACACATATTCCGTTGGCCCCATTGGGTTTGAGTAGAATAACCATGTCCAAGCACCATTCTGTTAGTCTTGGCTTGTCGAAACTTACACCAGTGTGTTCTTTAACATGCTGCTGTATTCAATATTGAGTTTCCCTAATCCTTTCAATAATTTAGGGTAACCCTTCTCAGAGGAACTTTTACTTCCATGTTGTTCAATGTCTTTAATATTTTGCAGAAGATTGAGAAAAAAATGCACATTTTTGTTCATGAGGTTTCCTGATTAAGAATGACATATGCATCTTCTTGTCTCCTGTGTCTTTGTGTTGCAGAGTTGCTTGAGCATATCTTAAATCTCGAGGGTCAGCCCACCTGCACTGTATAGTTTGATAAGTGTAGGCTGTAACTTGTGTTTCTTTAGCCATAGATATTTGATCTAATAAGAGAGTGATGTTTGTCCCACAAATTAATGGGACATCCATTGACTTGAACAGATTCTGTTGAACACTAGTTTGTTGGATCTCTGGTTCCCCTGAGGAATGCATTGGTACCTTTACTGCTGGTGATTCTTTTGTATGATGATATTTGTATGAGGATGCATTTGAGTTGTTTCTTCTGTGAAACTATGTCCTTCTGCAGATTGTCTGGAAGTGACCAAGAGCTTTATCGACATTGCATTATTTTATTATTTATCAATTATAAAACTTTATCACGTAATTATTGCCCTGCTTGTATTTGTGAAGATTTTTTTGCATCACAATGCTGACACTGACTCTTACTGTCTTCTTTCTAGCCAACTCTTTTGTTGGCTTATCATGTGTATCCTTATAATGTGGATAGGTTCTGTTGTATTCCTCTGGTAAGGTTGTTCTCCTCTCAGGATTTATCTGTAATTGTACATTGCAAATCAGTTTCTCCACCACCTAATCTTCTTTGAACTGTAATAAGTATGACAAAAGACTCATTAATAATTCCAACAACAATTCTGTCTCTTAAGAATTATATCAAAGCTCCTTGGTCATAGTTTTCCACTAATCTGTAAAGATTCTTAATGAAGTTATTAATTGGTTCTCTGGATGCTTAAATCTTATGCCTTACCCTTTCAATGATTTTATATTGTAGAACTTTTTCAAAAATATCTGTGCTTGATAGATTTTGGTAACTTATGACACTATCATCAATAGGTTGTATTGAGTACAATTGTGTAATTATTTGTTCAGCTTGCAATTTAATGTTTAAGTTTGAAGCAGTTCTATAACTTCGGAACTGTTTACTTCAAGAAGACTGATACCATGTTCTATTTGATCCATCTCAGTACGACATCTTGCCATGTACTCCTGCCATGTTTCCTTAATATGAATATATATTCTTTTTACTTTAAAGTTTTAAATTCAGCCTTATCTCAATGCTGTGTAACATTCTTTTCATTGAAGACTTTTGATACTGTAAAGAGGAATGCTGTTTTGGTTTCTGTCTGTTAAAGCTTTTAATTCTATTAAATAGTAATGCTTATGGAGGATTTCCTCTATTTTTGTGGTTAAAATGATTTTCTATCTTTCACAGCCTGATAAACAATGTCCGTTTGTTTCTACAACTTAACGAATAAAGCTTTGTGGTTGCAGCCTTCATAAATTCCTCCTGCGAGCACCATGGTTTAAATTATGTATTTCCTGTCCTTACTGTGGCCTCAAAACTCTTCTAACTATATTCTTCTGTTAAACTCTGTCTGCAATTAAATTGTCCCTTTTGTTGCCTTAATTTTGCTTCATGCATCCCTGGTTAAAGCTCCTGTCAGGCCCCTGATCTCCCTAATGTAGCTGTACCTCGTGCAGTCTGCTTACAATGGTGGGGACACATGCTGTGAACTTCACTTTTTTTTAAACTTCTAGCTTTCTCAGCTTATTTCTTTTATCATTCATTTAAAGATTTACTTGCTAAACAGGGAATTTAACTTTCACTTGCTAAGCTGTGATACTTTTGCTGCCTCACTCCTTGATGGAATATGCTGGCTGTAACTCGATTTGAAGCAGTTTTTAGCTCACACTGCTGCACTGTGTTTCTTCCCAGGTCGGAAGCAAAGGCTTTAGCCTGGACTGCTGCTTCTGCCGTTTTTGGTCTTTTCACAAACTCTTGTTGACTGCTTGTTTATTCAAGTGCTTGCAACTGCTGAGTGTATATGAGTGGTTTTAAACGCAGTATATTCTTTACAACTGTAAATTCACTCGGTCTTTTGGTACCTTTTCTTCTCCAGTGGATTTTTCTTCACCACTGCACCTTGTGATACAAAGCAATGTTGCCCACGATTGATCAGCACCCTGTGGTACTGGTGGGTTGAAGGATGCTGCCATCAATCCCTTTTCTGCAACTGAGTCCAAGGGCCTGATTGGGTTTCAGTGGCAGAAGATCAACCAGTAGTGAGTTGTAACAAGAGGCTTTTGTCTTAACAATTTGTGGTTTATTGCTTGATGGCAATTAGATGCAAATTGCTTTAGCTCATTTGGCATTGGCTCCCAATAGTTTTAGTAATGTAGAGGCAATGGCATCCCTTTGAGATCCAGAGCTAGTTTCCAACAATAATCCTTTCAGAACCATTACCTTACACAGAAGAAACTCATTTGCACCAGCAAACTCCCACAAATAGCAATATATTAACGACTGGATAATCTGTGGATTTTTGAGATGTTAATTGAGTGATAACTTGCCTTCTCTTTGAAGCAGTGCCAAGGGATCTTTTGCATTTCAATGACAGAAGTTGTTTCAGTTTCACATTTTATTGAAAGATGGCGCCTGCAGTAGTTCAATGATGCCTCAATGACTGCCTTGAACTTAATACACAAATGGAGCTTGAATGCAGAAGTTTGTGATTCCGAGGTAAGAGAACTGTTTACTGAACTATGGCTCGTATGCAGTTTGATTAGATACAATGGTTCAGTAAACCAGTCAAAAATAATATGGCACAGACATCAAGCATTCCACCATCCTCAAATTTGACTATTGCACTGCTTTTTTGCCAGTCTTTCATGTTCCACACTTCATGAACTGAGGCTAATCGAAAACTCTGATGTTTGTAATTCGACCCACATTAAGTCACCTTCACCCATTATCAGTGACAGTTCACTGCTGAGATTTGATTCTGACTGATTGGTTCATTTCCCTGGCAGCATCAGAGGAACAGGAAAGCTGATGTTTCAGGTCGGGACCCTTCTTCAGAAATGGGGGAGGGGAAGGGGGATCTGAAATAAATAGAGATGGGGCGTGGTGATAGCAGGTAGGTAGTGGTGGGAATTGATCAGTGATGTGGGAAGAGCGGATAGGTGGCAGAGAAGACGGACAGGTCAATGTGGCGGGGATGACGGGGCTGCTGGTCTTGGGATGAGGTCAGGGGTGGGGAGACTTTGAAGCTAATAAAGTCCACATTGAGACCATTGGGTGTAGGCTTCCAAGACGGAATATGAGGTGCTGTTCCTCCATTTTCTGGGTGGCATCGTTGTGACACTGGTGGAGGCCCAGGACGGACATATCTTCCAGGAAGTGGGAGGGGGAGTTGAAATGGGAAGCGACTGGAAGTGTTGTCGTTTGTTGCAAACCAAGTGTAGGTGCTCTACAAAGCGGTCTCCGAGCCTCCGCTTGGTCTCATGAATGGCTGTTACCTGTTTTGTTGAGTTGTATCAAGCACAGTGTGCCTGCAAAGAACAAGATCCTCTGTGTTAATATGTGCAGCTTCCAGTGCACTAAAAGTGTGCCATGCGGAGATCACATACTGAGGATTCTTTATCAAATGTTATCCAATTGCAGAATCACATCTAATGTTGGACACTGTGTTGTGAGTTTTCTAAGCATGGGTTGGTTGGGTACAGTCAGTGCTTTGCTTTTATGAGCAGCCAAAGGGATATGCTGTTAGATACAACTTGCCAGTGTTCGGGCATACATACACAGTGTGACCCAATCACTTAACCTCATAAACCACATTACTTATCTGTGTGATTAGCAAAATATTCTTTTGGTTTGACGGCAGCATCTTCTTAAGGGCAAAGACCATCCATGCTGCTACTATGTAATAGTAGCATGAAACAGCTGTTGCTCAAATTCTTTGAGGTATTGTAATCTGAGGTGGCTGGGAACTTTTCAGGACCAGAAACTTCGGCCTATTCATGAGTTTGTATGGTATACAGTGAGAAATGGTCTGATCAGGGTAGCCATTATTGCACATAATTGCTTTGATGTGCCTGTTTCAGCATCAAGCTTGCACGGTGATCAAAATGGCTCATGTCTAATTTACAAGGTTGCTGATAAAGCCAATCTTACAGTTCATGGAACTGTAGGAATCCCAAATTGTTTATTCTGAGTGAAGGTATGTTTGTGGTGAACTGTGATAGAGAATCTGTTACCATTTTGTCAACCAGGGCCTCGAGTAAAAGGCTGTCATTTGATTGCTCCATTTCAAGGGTGAATTTGAGCACAGGATAGAGCCATTTACACATATAAGGACTTTCTTACATGCAAATTAGGGTCATATTGTCTGACTTTTGACTTTTCTGAGTGGAAGTAACAATTGATAATAAACAGAAATTCAGTAGATTTACTTAAAACCTGCCCAGTGATCCTTTAAACTGGATTAAAACTTGCTGATGATAATAGATTTTCATCATCTGTATCACAAACTACAGCTTAACTTTTGATTTAGGACATAAATACTGAATGAAGACATCCCCCGGGCCTTATGGGATTTATCCAAGGATACCACGGGAAGCGAGGGAAGAGATCGCAGGGCCTTTGGCGATGATCTTTTTGTCCTCACTGTCCACAGGTATAGTGCCGGAAGATTGGAGAGTGGCAAATGTCATTCCCTCGTTCAAAAAAGGGAATAGGGATAACCCTGGAAATTACAGGCCAGTTAGTCTTACTTCAGTGGTGGGCAAATTATTGGAAAGGGCTCTGAGAAACAGGATTTGTGATCAGTTGGATGGCACAGTTTGATTCGTGATAGTCAGCATGGATTTGTGAGGGGTAGATCATGCCTCACAAACCTTATTGAATTCTTTGAAGAGGTGACCAAACACGTGGATGAAGGTAGGACAGTCGATGTGCTATACATGGATTTAAGTAAGGCGTTTGATAAGGTTCTCCATGGTAGGCTCATGGGGAAAGTAAGGAGGCATGGGATAGGGGGAAATGTGGCAGATTGGATTCAGAATTGGCTGACCCTTAGAAGACTAAGGGTGGTAGTGGTGCTCCGTTACGAGTGGTGTACCACAAGGATCTGTTCTGGGTCCTCTTCTATTTGTGATTTTTGTAACTGATTTGGATGTAGGAGTGGAAGGGTGGATTAGTAAATTCGCAGACGATACGAAGGTGGGTCGAGTTGTGGATAGTAGGTTACAAAGGGACATTGATAGGATGCAGAGCTGGGCTGAGAAGTGGCAGATGGAGTTTAACCCTGAAAAGTGTGAGGTGATTCATTTTGGAAGGACAAACTTGAAAGCAGAATACAGGTTTAACGGAAAGATTCTTGGCAGTGTGGAGGAGCAGAGGGATCTTGGGGTTCATGTCCACAGTTCCCTGAAAGCTGCCACCCAGGTGGATAGAATTGTTAAGAAGGCATATAGTGTGTTAGCTTTCATTAATAGAGGGATTGAGTTCAAAAGCCGTGAAGTTGTGCTCCAGCTATACAAAAGCCTGGTTCAGCCACATCTGGAGTATTGTGTCCAGTTCTGTTCACCTCATTACAGGAAAGATGTGGAAGCGTTGGAAAAGGTGCAGAGATTTACCAGGATGTTGCCTGGAATGGAGGGAAGGTCTTACGAGGAAAGGTTGAGAGAGCTAGGGCTTTTCTCTTTAGAACGACGAAGGACGAGAGGTGACTTGATAGAGGTGTACAAAATAACCAGAGGTATAGATAGAGTGGACAGCCAGAGACTTTTTCCTAGGGTGGAGGTAGCTATTATGAGGGGGCACAGTTTTAAAATGAGTGGAGGTAGATATAGGGGAGATGTCAGAGGTAGGTTCTGTACTCAGAGTGGGTGGGACGTGGAATGCATTGCTGGAGAGGGTAGTGGAGTCGGCGTCATTAGGGGCATTTAAGCGGCTATTAGCTAGGCATATGGATGATAGTATAAGGTAGGGATGGAGGTTAGATAGACCTTGGATTTAGGGTAAAAGTTCGGCACAGCATCGTGGGCCGAAGGGCCTGTACTGTGCTGTACTGTTCTATGTTCTATGCTTGACCCCTATCTTAAGAAATACATTGGCCCGATTCTCACCCAGGCAACACTCACCATTAGATTGCTGCGCTCACCCTTGTTTTCATTCAGTATCTGTGTCTATCCTATTTAGTTCTGGTCTCAACTTCCAAAGCTGAATCCTTGTCGGGAAGGACAGTAATAGGAAGCCAAGCCATACCCCTTTCTTACTGCGGTGATTGCCGTATTTGTATAAATTCATGTATTTACTAACACATTGAATAACTCTAGTTATGGGATTCAATTTGAGGTTAGATGGCTGGGTGGCAAGGGGCCAAACTGTGTATGGTGGTATCTAGCAAGTGAAGGTGGGTGGAGTCGGGTTCACTCTGGGGTGGGCTTTGGGTCAGCTCTGCAGGTTCAGGGTGTGGCTCGGTGAAAGGGTGGGGGGTTTGGAGCCGGATCCAGAGCGGGTATGAAGTGGGTGGGAGTTGGGACAGGTGTCCAGGGTGGTCTGTGGTGGGGTGGTCATTGAGTGCTCGGGGTATGTGTGTGTCAGCGTGTGTGCATGTGTTTGCTGGCTAATTATTCGTCTCAGTCAGTCGAAATTCTCTGAAGTCTCTGACTCTAACTCAGTATTAAGGACTTACCCAGAGAGCTCAAGGTGCCAGAGCAATCGTCTATTGGAAGTTTAAACTCTCTGGGCAATTACAACTTCAGGACTTCTGAGGGCACCCGATGCACATCTTTCAGAGTAAATCAAGTTCCAACTGTCCAGAGGCTGGGAGATCTGGGTCACAGTTCTATAAATGCTGTTCATACACACTGATTGTTCCTCAACTGGGAGTGAACTGTTTAGGCCTCAGCGAAGTAAGGGAACATGCTGATGGATGAGGTATGCTCACATTATCACAATCTATTTTCTTCACTAACTGCCTTCTGATTGCCTGGAGAATTTCTTTAAGGATATAAAATTATGCGAATGTTGATGTTGGTCACCATCTGACAGGTCTCTTCATGTACCTTATGGAAGCCTTTGGGTGAACAGCTGAAGCTTTATATCTGCTGTCAAACTGTGTGTGAAAAAAGGGCACTTCTGTTAGGAGACTTATTCTTGGCTGAAAGCTTTATTTCCATTTAGTAACCAGTGCGGATCAAGGTTTTCTTGACTAAATTTTATGACCACAGTTGGTCAAAACCTTTTACTTGGTACATGTTGTCTAACATCTGTATCAGTTTGTTTGATTTATGCCTTGAACACTTCCACATTTTAATGGAATTCACTTCCATGACCATGACCACACTCTCTGGCATGTTTGACTGCAGCTTTATACTTAAAGCTGCCACAATGTTTTTCAATAACTATGCAATGCGAATATTTGAAGTGCTGGTGAAGTTGGCTGCAAGAAAAGGAAGGCTGATGCAAAAATAGGGTTTCAGTCAGCAAGGTGATTGTCCATTGTTGCAGGAGAGAAAAGCAAATCTTCATGTTTTAAGCAAACATTCACACAAAAAAATCCCATCTGAATGATCATGATTCTGTGAAAAATTTAGCGATTTTTAATGAATGCTTCTAAATCTATAACTTCTAACTTGTTTCCTTCAACATAATCTTTATATGGTGAGTCAGCACTTGTGCCATCAAGTCGTGTGGTTTATCCATTTCACACATGACCAATGATTGGCCGTATGAAGACTCCTTTAATGACCCTAGCCTCTAAGTAACTTGTGGTGCCCATCTCAGAATTGGTGCTTAACAGGGCCATTTCAAGTTACTGGAGTTTCTTTCAAAGGCCTGGGATGACAGAGATGGCATTATGTCTACAGCACTAAAATGCAAAGAGGAACAAAGGTTTACCTTTTAGTGTAAAGGGAAAGCAGAGAGAGAAGTGTTTGCTGCAAGGACATTCAGTGTTCCATGTGGATTGTGGCAGGTGAGAAAAGAGAAAAGGAATAAGGTGTGAGGGAACCTTCAGTATTTCCAGTGTTACCATTTGATGAGACTGTAAATCTCCCTTAGCCCGTGAAGACTTACCCTTTTGTGTGTATGGGAAGGCAGATGTGCAGGCAGACTTGGCCTCCTTTGGAGGCATCCTATCCCTCCACCCGAGCCCCTTAGTTTATTATAGATCATGACCATTTGTGAAGAACTTGGCAGCGATACTCTGAGCATGTATCTAGATTCGTGAACTTCTGCATAACTTTCTCTCAAATGATCGAATGGTTAGACCCTAGATGGAGTCCATTCGGGACTCTGTCCTCACCAGAAAAGATGTAGATGTTCGTCCTGGTGCAGGAGCCTCAGTCACCTTTCTGGTAAAGCAGTGGATTGTAAGCTGGGAAAGGTTGCTGTCTTCAGTTCCTGCAGCCAAAAAGGAGCCAGTTTCATAAAGGATGTGTTATTTTTGCAGTGAATTTGAGGCTCAAGTTGCATTAGCAGCAGGTGATATAGCTCAGTGGTAGTTTTCTTCATGAATTAAAGATATTTGATGCGTTCCTCAGGTTGAGGTGGGAGAAATTCTTCCTGAAGACCTGCTATTTGAACTCTATCACATTCCCTCACTGATCTCTCCATTTTTTTTTCACTCTCATCTCCAGCCCCTAAGGAAGTCTGACCAGACTATTGGGACTCCCATGAAGCTGTTTTGAAAACCCTAAAGCAATGTTTGGTTACAGAAGTGAGAAAATCAGTCAAAAACACTGAAGGTAATAAGCAGGCAAAAGGAACCCTGCAGTAACTAACCTCTAGGTATTAGATGTACCTCTTTATTTGGTAGTGTGGCTATGGTGCTGTTTTGCTAGGGGTGTCTGTATTTATTATCTCCGGCAGCGAATTGGAAATCTAATGGAGTGGTAGCGATCAGAGAGGGAATATTATCCCTTTGTTCTGTAATTCTGTTCAGATTTTACAATATGTCACTCAGACAAAAATTCATTAAAACTTATGATTAATACATCCCTGCAATTTACAAAATGTTGCCCTACCCCATTGGGATTAACGGAGAGTGAATCCTGGAATCTAACCTCATTGAACGTTTTACAAATCATATTCTTCGTACTGGCACCCTTATGCATGCTGGAAAGCAACCACAGAGGCTGAATGAAATATGATTTTCTCTATTAATGTGAAAAAGCTCAGCACAGTTATTTTTAGCATCAATTGTGCTTACTTTCCTAAAGCTGCAGAATAATTTACTTTTTGAATATTAAGTTGAACAGCAGTCTGGCAGCAAGTTCAGAAAGCCTCCTCCGATACCCTCAAGCAAAATCGAAACAGAAAACGCTAGAAATTCTTGAGCAAAATACTACAGATGCTGGAAATCTGAAATAAAAACATAAACTCTTGAAAATGCACAGCAGGTCAAACTGTACTTGTGGAGAAAGAAACAGAATTAACATTTCAAATCCACGATCTTTCAACAGAGCTGGAATAAGTTAGAAACAGAACAGTGCATAGCAAAAACAGAGTAGGGAGAAGGAGTGAAGCAGGCAACAGAGAACTTTGGTGCAATGGTGGAAGGAAACTAAATTAAATGACAAAGGGGAGATAGTGCAAGGTGATAGGGAATGTAAATGGGATAAACACAGAAAAAAGTAAAAAGATGCATCGAGAAGAGGTGGAAATGTGAAGAGCGATGGAAATAATTCTTGAGGTGAGATAAATGGGGTTAGCAATGGTACCATGAGGGCGGACTGACTCCAGTAGACATTAATGGTTGAGTGCCAGTGATGCATCCACCCGGGGAAGTAAAATTCCCAGAAATCAATGGGAGAGGGTATTGTCTGGTGTAATGTAAGTAATTTTATGGTCGTACAGTTTATTAGTCTGTTCTACTGTGGGTGTATGAATCATTTAATTCATTTGAATTTACTTTGGATCATTGAACAATGCACTCACCAAATTTTCTGTCCTCTTGTGAAAATTAAGATTTATTGAGTTTATATGTACAGTATCTGATGTAGATGTGGATAAATGCCAAGAGCCTAACTCAATTAATCAATCAATTAAGTTGTTTGGACCAAAATTAATAACTTTCAAATACCTCCAGGCAGGGCCAGGGATCGGTCAGGGTGTAAATAAGCACCTAATAACCAAGACCTGAGGCTTCAGGAGCAACATGAAGGCCTGTGATTTCTGTCCCTGTTCCTGCTTCTCAGGCTTGCCTATTGCACCATGTGACATATTGATGCAATTGTGACAAATGAAGCAAGTTTACACTGGGGCAGATTTTAAAGATTAAGTTGATGTTATTTGACTTCTGGAAAGATTACAATAATTCCTGTGATATTGGCTATTTGTATGAGTCATGCTGCTTAAATAAGAGCTTATGACTCAACCAGCCTTTCAGACAATGAGTTCCAGATTCCCACCACCCTCTGAGTGAAAACAAATCTCCTCAACTCACTTCTTAGCCTTCTACCTCTTACCTTAATTCTATGCCCCTAGGTTATTGATCCCTCTACTAATGGAAAAAGTGCCTTCCTATCTACCCTACCCATACCTTTAATTTTATACGCTTCTACCAGGTCCCCTGTCAAACATTGCTGCTCCAAGGAAAACTATCCCTGACAGTTCTAAAACAATGACCCATACTGTGTTAAGTCCTGCATTTAGCTCCACATATAACTGGTAACTATTAGGTTGAGATTTACTGAGATACAAAATGCTGTTACTCTTTATATAAAAGTAAAAAGATAAGCTGGTCCATCAAACCAGTTTCATAGCATGTTTTTGTGGGAATTTGCTGTACACAAATTGGCTCCCCAGTTTCTTTAAGTACGAAGGAGATAACACTTCACAAATACATCATTGGTTGAAAAGAACTTCGAAGCAACTGCTGATAATGAAGATGCTATATAAATGCATGTCTTTACTCTTTCAGAATTACAAATACTTTACGATGAAGTTTGTGTTGTGCTTCTAATAAACTGATTGCGAAGCTCATAAGTGCCTTATGGGACTGGGACCTCTGCTGTTACAGCACACAGTTAGCCAAAGTGTTGAAACATTGGCCTGTATTTCCCATTGCCAGGTAACTGTTTCAGAAGAGTAAATGGGAGTAGCACTGGGGGAACCCTGCAGAATTTCCATCACAGCTGACTCAAAGGAATTGCCCGGGAAATCGTACTTTGCAGTGGGAAAATTCCCTATGCCTGGAGCCTTCTGAAAGTATCCATTTCAATTGGAGAAATCAGAGGGTTCCATTGCAATTTGTCAGTAAATGCAAAGTCTAACCTCTGAGTAACTATTAAGCTGATCCCCAATTACCTCACACAGCCCCAACTATACCTGCCCCAGACCCTTAACTCTTCTCAGATCCTGCCTTGACACTCCCTCTCCCCTGGGGCTCGACTCCCTGCTAGTACCTGACTTCCCTTCTCTCGCCGCTGGATCCGACCACTCTGCCCTGCTGCTGGACACAAGTGCCCTCCAAATCCAATATCTTCATCCTACTCTAAATGTTGCATCATTTAATTGGTTCAGCCCTCATCATTAACTGAGCCGTGAGGATTTTCTTGTTATTCCACCATATCAAGCTTCTTGAGGCTTCAGAACATTGCTGTGTATAGGCATCATTATGTAATTAAATGAGTACAGGAGTGTGTTGCTTCACTGAATTCTACAATACTACCAATTAACTGAATGTGACTCATTTCGATCTGCAGAGTCAGCAATCAGCAGGAAATTCAACACCAATTAGATCCCAAGCTATGTAGTCGAGCATCTGAACGCAGTAATTGTGTGCGTATCACTTTGGTTACAATTATTAATAGAAATCTGCCCATGATTTAACATTTTATTTTAGTCAGGTTGACTTTCTATAGTTTTATAAAATATTCAATCTGAGGCTCAGTGTTTTTCCCATGCACTAAATAATCCTGAATTGCTTTGAATGCCCTTACAAGGAGTATAAAAGAGCATCAAGCAAAATTAAATCCAGCAATCACTGTTTATTAAAACCCAAATATGTTCACTTAGACTCTAACTCCAAAGCCACATTTCAGTTTTTGTTCCTTGCACATCACCGTAGGACATAGATATCCACAATAAGCTTTTTAAATTTTAATAAATAACATAGGGGCTTAAAGATAACGTGAGATTATTAGTTCAGGAGTCACTTGTACGTCAAGATATTTCTCCTTTCGTGGCACTAGCATATTTGTTGAATGATATTGATATAGATTGGATATTATTTTCATATTGTGTATAATCTTCCCTTCTATGGCACTAATAAATGTGAAAGCTAGAAGTCAAATTCTGATTTTATTATTAGTAACAGAGGAAGAGGAGTAAGCGATTCAGATCCTCCAGTTGTTTTATTATTTATTTTGATCATGAATGATCTATACCGTAAATCTGTCTTTCTTTGTTTCGTTCCCCTTGATATCTTTCTCTCCCTAGGAGGTAGGGAAAAATTAGGTACAGACACCGTGGGTAGCTCTTGTGCATATGCTAGTGACTGTGGTTCTATCTTTAAGCAGTAAGTTTATACTAGCAATTAATTATTGCATATATAGACTCTGAATAACCCTACTGTCAGAATGGCATTTGTACTGAATTATTAATTAATTTGGTTTTACTTTGTGATTCCTAGAGAGGTGTAGTTAATAAACTACTGTGGTAGCATATGTGTGTTCATTAATGCTGCAATTTCATTTTAGTTGATTTGAGTCTCTTAAACTCTTCATTGTGTGATCCCCTATATCATTGATAAATTGAGCAGTTTCATGGAAAGAACCTTCCACAGGGATGACTTGTGCATTTAAAACATTAACCTACTTGTGTTAGAACATGGAATAGGGAGCAGTACACCACAGGAACAGGCCCTTCAGCCCGCCATATCTGCACCGATCATGATGCCATTCTAAATTAATCCCATCTGCCTGCACATGGTCCATATCCTTCTATTCTCTGCCTTTTCATGTGTCTGTCTAAATGCCTCTGAAACGTTGCTATTGTATCTGCTGCCACCACCTCGGCAATGCGTTCCAGGCACCTACTACCCACCATGGAAAAAAGCCCTGCCTCGCACATCTCCTTTAAAGTTTATCCATCTCACCTTAAATCTGTGCCCCTAGTATTTGCCATTTCCACATTTGCTAGTTCCTGAAAATAATGCTATTGCTTGAATCATCTTCAGCAATTTACCCTTTTCTTGAGCACTAGGAAGATTCATGGATTTTACTGAGTGACAGAATATCTTCTTAAACATCAGTTTTTCTCAGTAAATTTCAATTTCTGTACGTTTGCTTGCATCTTGCAGTTCAGACTCATTCATTGGATATGTCTCTTTGTCTAAATCAACAGATTGTAGATAACTGTGGTACCAGCACTGAGTCTTGCAGCACTTCACTAATTACAGCCTGCCAGCTTGAAAATGTCCTATCTATCTTTAGTCTCTGCTTCCTGTCCAATAACAAATCCTCAAACAATTCTAATACTTTACCCTCAACTCCATGTGCCCTTAGCTTCCATTTTTTGTATAGCATGTTATCAAATATCTTTTGAAAATTTACTGCATCTACAGATTCCCCTTTCTATAACCTGCTGTTTACACCCCCAAATTTGTCAAATGCTATTTTATTTTAGTAAATGTATATTGAATCTGTCTGATTATTTTTGCAATGCAAAGTGCGTTATTAGGATTCCATTAATAAGAGGTTCCAGAATTTTCCTGACAACCGTTGTCCAAGTGCTAGAATCATTTTAATCTCTATGGAATTTTGGAAAGTGATCCATCACCTCCTAACCTTTTCATCAGGCCCTTAGGACTTGTCAGCTTCTAGTCCCCATGTTTCTCCAATATATTTTTCCTGCTAGAATAATTAGTTTACATCTTTCACCCTTATCAATGCAAGTTACACAGTAACTTAGGGTCTAAGGTTTTGGAGTAGATTTGTAGCTCGGATTGTGGGTGTTGAGGTTGGTTGGCTCGCCAAGCTGGTTTCTTGTTTTGCAGACGTTTTGTTACCGTGCTTGGTAACATCCTCAGTGCAGCCTCTGATGAAGCGTCGGTGTGTTTTCCTGCCTGGCTTTTAAACTCTGGGGTCCGTTGCGATGGATTGCCTCACTTCCGGGTTTCCTCCGTAGTGGAATGTATATGGGGTCGAGTTCAATGTGTTTATTAGTTTTTAGTTCGGGTGAGCACTTGTTGTAGGGTTGATGTGGGTTTGTGTGCCACTCTGATGCCCAACAGTCGTAGAAGTCTTGTGGTGAGTTCTGACGTGTTCCTGATGTAGGGTAGTGTGATGAGTGTGTCGGGGCGTGTAGAATCTTTCTGATGCTGTTCCTGTAGGCATCTCCTGACCCAGTCCTTTGGATACCCACTCCCCGCCATGGACAGGACCAATGTCATCGACAAGATCCCCTGCAGAGACTGCCAGAAACACTACATCGGACAAACAGGAAGGAAACTAACAACAAGAGTACATGAAAACCAACTGGCTCCAAAAAGACACGACCAATGCTCACTCATCTCAATCCACGTGGACAAGGAGAACCACGACTTCGACTGGGACAACACTAAGATCCTGGGACAGGCTAGGCAGAGACAAGCTCGAGAATTCCTGGAAGCATGGCACTCCACAAAGCAGGCTATTAATAAACACATTGAACTCGACCCCATATACATTCCACTACGGAGGAAACTCGGAAATGAGGCAATCCATCGCAATGGACCCCAGAGTTTAAAAGCCAGGTGGGAAAACACACTGACGCTTCATCAGAGGCTGCACTGAGGATGTTACCAAGCATGGTAACGAAACGTCTGCGGAACAACAAACCAGCTCGGCAAGCCAACCAACCTCAACAGTAACTTAGGGTTGCATGAATTTTTTAGAAATTCCAGAACAAATTCTCATAAAATGCTTTGCAAAAATGTGCTGTCACTGATTGCTGAAGCTAAGAGTTTGAAAATGAACACCCAGAAGCTGAGGTTACTTCAGAAGTTACCACTCTCATTCCTTCAGCAAAAGTGCTAAAATACTTAAGTGACGCTGAATGGATCAGGATACTATCAGTAAAGAACAAAAACAGAAGTTGCTGGAAAAGCTCATCAGGTCTGGCAGCATCTGTGAAGAAAAAAATCAGAGCTAACGTTTCGGGTCAAGTGACCCTTCCTCAGAACTGGTTTTTATTTACTATCGGGTAGGCGATGGCCTAGTGGTATTATCGCTGGACTGTTAATCCAGAGACCCAGATAATTTTCTGGGGACCCAAGTTCGAATCCCACCATGGCAGATGTTGGAATTTGAATTCAATAAAAAATATCTGAAATTAAGAATCTAATGATGACCATGAATCCATTATCAATTGTCAGAAAAACCCATCTGGTTCACTAATGTCCTTTATGGAAGGAAACAGCCATCCTTACCTGGTGTGGTCTACATGTGACTCCAGACCTACAGCAATGTGGTTGACTTTGAACTGCTCTCTGGGCAATTAGAGATGGGCAATGAATGCTGCCTAGCCAGCAACACCCTCATCCTGTGAATGAAAAAAGAAAAAAAACAGTAAAGTTTGGCTTTGTGGAAACCTGCTATGGCCATGAAATTACCCAGAAGAAATTCACACATTTAGCCAGAATTTGTTGCAGTTGGATATCATTTCTAAACCTGTTCCAATGCATTTAGGTTTCACAATTTTTTGCCAGGACCTGGATACTTGATGAACAGTGGGACAAACAGTCTGTCTCCCTGAGATCTAACAATTGAGAAATAAACCCAGAATGCACCATGAACTTAGAATGAGTAAATTCAATGTCATCATGTATGAAAAATATTAGATTATAAGAGGGAAGAAAAAAGATAAAATAAAACTCAGAATTTAAAATAAACTATGGTTTTCAGTTCTCCTAAAATAATAAAGGAATGAGATTCCATAATTAAAAAGTTACCTTCTGGGCAAGAGACAGCCATTAACAATTACTATATGATACTTGTGCTGTTAATTATGACAACGCTCTATGGCACGTTTCATAGCTAATATAAAGTGGAAGCATAGCAACTACATATGGCAAATTATATGTTAATGATTTAGATGAGGGAACTAAATGTAATACTTCCATCTTTGCAGATGGCACAAAGCTGGATAGGAAGGTGAACTGTGGGGGCGGATGCAGAGATGCATTACCGTGATTTGGACATGTTGAGTGAGTGGGCAAATGTATGGTAGATGAAGTATAATGTGGGGAAATGTGAGGTTATCCACTTCGGTAACAAAAACAGAAAGGCAAGTTCTTATTTGAAAGGTGATAGACTAGGAAAGGGATGTGCAACAAGATCTAGGTGTCCCTGTGCAGTAATAACTGTAAGTAAGTATGTAGGTGCCGCAGGTGATGAAGAAGGCGAATGGTATACAAAAAATGCTGGAAATCAGAAAATAATAAGAAATCTGGAAATTGCTGGAAAAATCCCAGCCGATCTGGCAGCTTCTGTGGAGAGAAATCATAGTTAACATTTTAGGTCCAGCGACCCTTCTTCAGAACTGATGGTAGCGAGGAGAAGGTTGATATGTATACAGATGATGGGGTGGGAGGAGCGAGGAGAGTAAATGATAGGTGGAGATGGAGCCCAAAGAGAGAAAAAAAACTGTTGTACAGACAAAGAAGTGGTTAAAGTTAGTCTGGGGGAATGAATAGCTGCTAATGGAAGCTATTAGTAGCTGACAGTTTGGTAGCAGCCCATCTGATGACGAGGCCTGGAGTGTGGGACTTGAGGTAAAGACATGCCCTCGAGCCCTAAAATTGTTGAATTCGATATTAAGTCCAGAAGGCTGCAGAGCTCCCAACTGGAAAATGAGAGACTGCTCTTCCAGGTTGCACTGAGCAGATGGTATGTTAGCCTTCTTCGTGAGAGGATTCAAGTACAGGAGCAGGGATGTCTTTTCTGCAGTTGTACAGCCCTTGATGAGACCACAGCCAGAGTGTTATGTGCAGTGTTGGCCTCCTTAACTGAGGAAGAGTGTTCTGGTATGGAGGAAGAGAAACTGAATCGGTTAGGAATATATTCACTAGAATCCAGAAAAATGAGTGGGATCTCCTAGAAACCTAAAACATTCTAACAGGAGTAGACAGGGCATAAGGCCGGAAAATTGTTCCCAATGACTGGGGAGTCCAAAACCAGGGTCACAGGCTAAGGATATGGGCGAGGCCATTCAGGACTGAGATGAGGAGAACGGTGAGGCTGTGAAATTCTCTGCAAGAGAAAGCAGTTGAGGCCAAAATATTGATACTTTAAAGAAGGAGTTTGATATAGTTCTTGGGGCTAAAAGGGATCAAAAGGTATGCTTGAAAATGGGAACAGGGTATTAGATGATCAGCCATGGCCTTATTGAATGGCGGATCAGACCTGAAGGGCTGAATGGCCTACTCGTTTTCCTGTTTTCTATATTTCGTGAAAAACAGAGAGTGCTGAGCCGAAATGCTGCTTTTTACAATATGTTGTTCTTGGGTATCTTCCTTATCACAAGTTGCTGGGCTCATTTACATATTAATAATGGTTTGTGCTGTCCAAATCTAGCCTATAAGTAACTGTCATAGAGATTAGTTGGGAATAACCTGCCCTGTGTGCATATTTAAGTCTTATTCATCAACAGATTTCTCATGAGGTGCTTATTTCAAGCCCAATGTAGCAGGCTGATTTGTGTATGCAATGCACTAGGTGAGTTTTGAAAAGACACAGCTGTCAATTGTTGCAATCTCCTAAAAGATTTCTTTTGAACCACCTCTGAGGATAACTACAAGTTCCAAGCTTTGAATGCATCAATGTCTCTGTGGCAGCTGTGGACAGAAAGGACATGCTGACAATAGCCTCAAAGTGCATTTTACCCCAGTCTTCATCCTTTTGCCAATGGCTATGTTTCCAAGTGCTTGTAAAGTGTGGAAGCAGAATCTCTGTGAATGAATTGTCATACTGTATGTGCAAGAAATTGGAAATGTAGCAACTGTGATGGCTCTAATGCACTGATTTTCCTCTGCCCTTTAGGTTCTTGCTTTCCAGTGACATACTTTCTAATGCAGATAACTACTATAATTATTAACGTCAACTTAATAGGGTGCCTGCATTAGTGGCTGAACACCGGTATGTGATTTTGGAGGACAGATTTGTACTTAAATTTATTTCCCAAGTTTTTAAAAGATAATGTCAAAGGTCAATCTGGGCAAGATATATTTTCCATTATCATATCCTGCTGCACCGAAATCTTTGATATTTTTCACGATGTTAATATAAGTAGGATGCTTAGTTATTATGGTGAATACGTGAATTATGTTTGCTATGCTAGTCAATTATTAGTACCCTGTCAAATTGTAGTATTGTCCATTGCTGGTGGGATGAAGAATGATTTACAAGCTTTTAGTCGACCCTCCTATTATTGCCTACTTTGCATCAGATCAGTTTTTATCTGATTGCAATTCTATGAAACCCCTGGGCAATTCTTTTAAATGTAGAAACATTATATTAGGTGTGCTGTGCTGTGCTGTGCTATTTAACATCCCATGAAAGTGATATCTACTTAGTTATTGATATAATGCCTCTAATTACTCTGTGTAATAAGCATTTTTGAAGCATATTTAATACTTTAGGATATCGGTAAGGCAAAAGATTTTCTAATGCTCTGTCAAGTCACATAGGTATGAACTTCATTGTTACATTCCTAGCAATCTCAATTCATGCAATGTCGCTGAATGACCAGACCAAACTTTTATCACTGAATCTCAAAGTCATAGAGTCATACAGCATGGAAACAAACCCTTCAGCCTAACCAGTCCATGCCAACCATAATCTCAAACTAAAGTAGTCCTCACCTTCCCACACTTGACCTCATGTACTTATCTAAATGTCTATAAAACGTTGTAACTTGAAATAAGGGGTGGCACAGTGGCTCAGTGGTTAGCACTGCTGCCTCACAGCACCAGGGACCTGGGTTCGATTGCTCCCTTGGGCGACTGTTTGTGTGGAGTTTGCATATTCTCCCCGTGTCTGCATGGGTTTCCTCCAGGTGCTCCTGTTTCCTCCCACAGTCCAAAGATGTGCAGGCTAGGTGGATTGGCCATGCTAAATTGCCTGTAGTGTTCAGGGATGCCGAGATTAGGGGCCTTAAAGGGGGATGGGCCTGGGTGGTATGCTCTGAAGGTCGGTGTGGACTTGTTGGGCCGAAAGGCCTGTTTCCACACTGTAGGGATTCTATGATCTATGAACTCCACAGAGGCAGTCACCCTTTACTAACATGTGCAGAGTACATGGGCTCTGACCAGCCAGCTCAAAGCCAGTCCCTGGACTAATGAGGCTTTCTGAATCTCTTTTTTTTTAGAGATTTTATTACACACCTCTGAAGTAGGTCAGACTTGAACCCAGGTCTCTTGGTTCAGGGGTAGGGACTCTACCTGTCAGCCAGGGCTCCCTGATTGGCTTAGGTTAACAACCCCAATCAAGGATGTCATAGTCAATGAGATCCACATGGCCCTGGTTCCGATCAATACATAACTGTACCCACATCCACCACTTCGTCTTTAAGTTTATTCCATACACAAACCAATCTCTGTGTAAAAAAAAAAGTCCCTCAGGTCCATTTTAAATTTTTGTCCTCTAACGTTGAAAAAGAGATGATTTTAAGCCAGATCACTAAAAGCTTATCAAAATGGTACATTTTAAATAACATCGAAAAAAAGAGTATGGAGGCAGAAAGGTTTAGAAAGGGTACTTTAAAGGTTAAGGCCTGAGTGGTTGAAATTATAGCCACCAATCTGTCGATCCTGGGTAAAAGTTAAACTCATGACTTTTTGTCTTTAAAAGGAAGACTTTTATATAATCTATTCTACAGTCACCTTAGGTTTTCAGGGATCAAACCACTTTTGATTTCTAGTTACTTACCAGTAAATATTATGGTTTGGTCATTTCAGAATACTCACAGGAACCTTTAGATTTTCTCTCTCAATTTCAGGCAATCTCCAAGCCAATCAACAAGACTAATGTGTGTTACAATATCTGTCATGAATCATTTGAGAAAGAATAGTAAGTACACAGCTGATTTACAGATTAAAGTTGTAGGATTCACCAAGAAAGCTAATAATTGTGCAGAAGAAAGACAGGTTAACAATTCAGTGAAAATAATTAAAGAAAGCAAAATATACAAATAGAAGCAGGAGAAGGAGACTTGGTCCCTTTGCTGTGATCTGCCAGAAATAAATTTATGCCTTATTGGATTACTCCATATTCCCAATATTCCCACCTCCCCCCGATAACCTTTCACCCCTTTTTTTTAAAAAAAGTCTGTCTATCTCTGCCTTAAAAATATTTAAAGACTGTTTCGACTGCCTTTTTAAGAAGAGAATCCCCAAGACTCATGACCCTCTGTAAAGGAAGAAAAATCTCTGTATCTTTGTTTCAAATGGGTGACCCTGATTCTTAAACAGTGAACCCTAGTTCTAGATTATGCTACATGAAGAAACATTCTTTGCATATCCGCCCTGTCAAGACCCCTTAGAACCTCTTGCTGTTCTAAACTCTAGCCAATACAAGACTAGCCTATTCAACCTGTCCTCATCAGTCAATATGCTCAATCTAAGTATTGGCTTGGTAAAACATTTCTAAATGCTTCCAATGCATTTACATCTTTCCTTAAATAGGACGACCAATACTGTAAATGGTACTTTAGATGTACAGAAATAAAACTCAGCACAGCAAACTACCCAGCCTTCAGGACAACATCGACCACAACACCACACAACCCTGCCATGGCAACCTCTGCAAGACATGTCAGATCATCAACGTGGATACTGCCATCACATGTGGGAACACCACCCACCACGTACATGGCAGATACTCAAGTGACTCAGCCAATGTTGTCTATCTCACACGCTGCATGCAAGGATGCCCCAAGGTATGGTATATTGGCAAAACCATGCTGACGCTATGGCAATGGATAAATCGACACCGCACAACAATCGTCAGACAGGAATGTTCCCTCCCAGTCGGGGAACACTTCAGTGGTCAAGGACATTGAGCCTCCGATCTTTGAGTAAGTGTCTTCCAAGGCAGCCTTCGAGATGCACAACAAAGCAGAATGGCTGAGCAGAAACTGAGCTAAGTTCCGTACCCATGTCGATGGCTTCAACCGTGAACTTTGTTTCATGTCCTTCTACATGTAACCCCACCATACTGTTCTGTATCTGTAAGATCTTCCTTACTATCCTGGTTTGACACCATCACCTTGATAACTTGTTATGATCTCTCTATCTTAATTAGTTTTTCTTTCCTATAGAAGGGTGACTAGAATTGTATACAGCATTTAAAAGTTGCCTCACCAATGTCCCATACAGCCGCAACATGACCTCCCAACTCCTATACTTAATGTTCTGACTGATGAAGGCAAGTGTACCAAACACCACCTTCACCGCCCTGTCTACCTGCGACTCCACTTTCAAGGAACTATGCACCTGCACTCTGTGGGATCATGTTCAATAGCGACCAAGATCAGTGAGTGGCAAAAATAACCTCTTTATTGAGCATCTGCAGTGGCACAGTTCAAGGTGGCAATGGAATCCAAAGTACAGTTTTACAGTAGCCTCTTATATGCACAGTTTTTACATACATTAAAGTTTAAGCACTGTGGTGTCACACAGTTGTATCTATTGTACACAAGTTTGCGTGACATCTGTCCTGGGGAAGCAGGAAATAGTTTAAGCCCTTGCTAAATGCTGGCTGTTACTCCTAATGGGATTAGAATGTCTGCCCAGTCTGAGCTTAATTAAGAGGTGTTAGTCCTTTTGTCTTTAAGTTTAGTAAAGTATGTAGAGATACTAGACCTATATGATCTAAATAAATGAGAAATTATACGTGTACTAAATAAAAAGATAGAGGATATTAAACTGATCTCCCACAGCTGGGTCATGAGATTTCATGTACTGTCACTGGTTTTTAACAGTTCCCACACATTCATTCTTGCAGTTTCATGAAAGCACTGTTTTGATAGTAAGTTTCTTCAAAGGGGTTGCAGCCCTATTTAATATGTATTTAAAAAGTATAAATCTATATGTTAATACAGGATGGTAGTCCTAAATAAAAGTTAGAAATCAGTAGCACAGTGTTGTAGAAATAGGTAGTGTGTAAGGAAATTTCAAAGAGATAAAAAGCAGCAGATTATAGGGACATGCTGATGGAGGAAACTGCTTGATGTCCTGCAGCCTATTCAGGTCCCTGGAGATGATTACTAAGGTCTAATTAATATTATAATCTTTCCATAGTTTTGAGTAAGTTATGGAGACCCAATTGCAGGGATAGCATTGCTCTGGATAGGTTACAGTATTTACACTTATTCAGGGGCAGCCTTTAATACAGAAACAGGTCCAAACACTGCTTGCAGCATAGGGGCGATAAGAAATTGAAAGTTGTAAAGAAACAATAATAGGTTGGCTGCCTAGGAAGGGATTTTTAATTTAGTTTATCTTGTAAGAGCAAAATGTACTATAAAAACGCAGTTTTACGAATGAATGAATGTGGAGCACTTGTGAATGAATTAGTAAAGAGAATCATAATACAATATCTCACGGTCGCCCCTTTTGATTCTATTGAGATTCTTCGAAGGGAATCACTCAATTCTTATCATAAATCAAATATACCATTTGGGTCTTTTAGCTATCAGAGGGGCTTGGGAGACGTGACTCGAGGCTGGGGTTGGTTCATACTTTTAATAGCTTGTTAGCAACAGCACTTTATAAAAGAGAAAACAACGTACACAGCTAGAATAACAATAATACACATCATGAGTCCCTGTACAATGCTCATACAGTTAATTCTGACTTTGTTACTAATTTTTAAAAAAAAACTCTATTAAGATTAATCCATTTTGGTGAGAGACAGTGACGTGGTGGTAGCATTATTGCACTCATAATCCAGAGGACCAGGCTAATATTCTGGGGAGCTGAGTTTGAATTTTAATAATAGCAGCCTGGTGGAATGTAAATCCAAAAAATACATCTGGAATTATAAATTAGTGCAAAGAATGGTGGCCGTGAACTTATTATCAGTTGTTATAAAAATCCAGTTGATTCGTTACCGCCCTTTAAAGAAAGAAATCTAACATTTCTACCTGGTCTGGTCTCCAAACAATATAGTTTACTCTGTACTGTCTTCTCACGTAGCCTAGTAAGCCACTCGTGTGTAACAGCTAAGGATGGGCAACAAATCCTGGCTTTGCAGCAATGCCACATGCGATGGAGGAATTTTTAAAAAGTTAACATATGGAAATGGGAAACCGTCACAAATCATTTTGCTTTTCTACTTTTATAGTCACATTAAATAGCCCGTTATGTGTTTGGCCCAGTTGATTAGATGCATATCAGATGTAGCTGCACTAAGTCACTCTGCTGTTTTGCAATTTATTTTCGTTATTCCTCCAGGAGATTGCACCAAGGCTACTCCACTGAAGGATTGGGAGGCATGAAGTTCTCACCTTAGACAATCACTATCTATAATTGGAGCACATTGCAGATCTACAATTTTGCACCTATGACTTTGCCAGTTGCATTTCAGGTTTTCACTTTTTCTCAGTTTATCAGAAATGAGTGACATTCTCATTGCAAGATGTATGAGATTTGAGCAACGCATCAATGCAGCTCTTCATTAAAAAAATCAAAGTAGAAACCTTTGTAACAGAACAAAACTGCATCAAGTAAGAATGTAGAGCAACAATTCCAACTTGTAAAACAAGGTACAATAACGTGCTGATTCATTTAATATGATGGTTATTATTCCTTGGCCTCTATTCAGTTTTAGCATTTGGGTTGTGGCGAGTGTGCCTTTTCACTTTACTGTGTTTACAGTTTTATCTGCAGCTTTCTCAGTATGATATGTCTGCAACTAAAACATTGTATAAGTTTATAATTTCAATGGAAGTGCTGTTTTAAAATTTGTTTCATTTGCATCACTTCATTTAAGCCACATTTGCATATGCTATTTGCAAACTTAAGCCCTCCGTGCACAAAATACTATCTTGCTGCATAAGCAAGCTGTTTTAACCCCTTGCAGTGGTATAATGTTTTTTTTTGAAAATGGTTTTCTGCCACATTTTCATATTTTACCTTGGCTTTTGATCCACAGGAGGAAATGATAGATGCAATCAAGTTATTGAAGTTTGAACTTTACTGTGGGGGAAAGAAATGAAAATTATAATATCGCTTTTCTGAATGAAGGCTCAGTTGCATAGATTTACTGCTTTATTTTCCTAGATCATATATTATTATTCACACTATTTGAAGGAGGGTTAAAAGTAATTCAAGCAGCCATGTTTTGAATTTGCAAAGAAAGTCCTCCGCCTCACTTTTTTAAAACAGTATCTATATTTGACATGGAATTTCCTTTGTAATTAATAAATAAATAAATAGATTAATTACAATTATGATTATAATCATTGTTAACAATTGTTGACATTTAATAGTAAGTAATTAAATTTAAGAACAACAGGAGCATAGAACATGCATTAACATAGACAGCATGCGCATAAACTGCACTGATGTAAAACCTCTATTAAACTTTCACATTAAAATTGAACAGAATGTATATCAGAATATAGCAGATGCCATGTACTGAAGAGTTTGACTGTAGACTAATCTTGAGCTTCAAGTAATGGTTTGAGACCTTGGTGCTATTGGCATCCTTCAATCAGATTGCCATCCTTTATTCATTCCTCAGTAGCCATCATTTTCAGAGGACTCTTATTCTGTCCTCCCTGGTTGCGTACCCTTGTTGACTAAGAGAATGTTAGAACTGATCAAATGCTGTCTTGAGCCCTCACTAACAGCAACCTAACTCACCAGTAGCAAGTGCTGAAGTATCTCCTATGAGAACAGCACATGGGCATTTAAGAAGATAACTCAAGGGCAACTAATATGACAGCTGGAATTAGACACTTGAGTTATTATAGACAAGCTGCAAAAGTAGGAATTGTTCATTTTGGAGAACAGATGTTCACGAGTAATGTTATTGAAATGCTCAAATTCCTTCAGTGTGCAGGCAGATTAATGTTGATGTACATAATATAATCCTAATGCTTCTGCACTAAGAGGAATGAAAACTGAGGAGGCTGAGTGAAATACTATTATTTCATTAACTACCTTATTTAGATAGCATTGAGTTTAAAGAAGTTTTAAGAGTTTAAAGTCTGCCATGGGAGGCAATGGACTCTCATTGTATCAGTATATTCAAGAGAGAATTGCATAAGTACTTGGTGGATAAAGTTAATAGCGATGGGGAGATGCAAAATGTGAAATTGCCTGAATCCTGAGACCAACCTTTTCGAAATGTGTTCCCATAATTACTGGGGACACAGAACTCTTCAATGAATTAGGAATAATAAATATATTAAACTACCCAAATGTGGTACACTGTTGACATTCACTGTACTGTCTGTTAGTGCATGAGAACTGAAGAAATTATTATGGTTGACATTCCAATTTTAGACATGTTTGTACTTGAGAAATGTGCCATATTACTCAGCTGTCATTATAAACTTTTACTGTTTCCAAACCTGATCACCCAAGTCTTATAAAGCTGTAGTAAAAACGGGAAGTGCTAGAGAAACTCAGCAGGTCTGATAGCATCCGTGGAGAGAAAAACAGAATAAATGTTTTGAGATCATTTTGATGCTCATTTGTGCGAAAAGTTAAGAGACTAAACAAGGAGGAAAGAATAGAATCAAGATAGGAAGAAATAAATTCACTGGGACAGGAACAGGTTGAAATGATAGGTCTGCTAAAGTAGTCCTGTTTGTGGATTTTGGGAAGGAGTTAAAAGCAGGTTGTGCCGGTCTGAGGACTGAGGTGGGACTCTGGGGAGGAGTGGCCACCAGAGGAGATGAGGTCAGTGACAATCCTGGGAATAGCAGCTTGATGTTTAATGGTGGGTCATGATCTAGAGGGAGATACAGAAGGAAATGTCTGCAAGTTGATGCTTAGCCTCTGTAAGGTAGAGCTGGGTCATGCCAGATGATAACAACACCATCCCTTATTGGCAGGTAGTTCACCAAATCAGGTGAAGCAAATTCAGTGCAGCAAATTCAGAGGGTGACAGGTTTGAGTGACTGAAGGACACAGAGAAATTAAGGTGCTGAGTTCATGAAGGCAATTCTTGTTGAAGAGATCAAGTATACGTAAAAGACCAGAAGGAGAGTCTAGGCAGAGGGACAAGTATTGGAGACAGGTAAAAGGGTCCATGCAGTGGTGACAGGATTCCAGTGCAAAGAAATGGGCATGGAAGCAAAGACAATGGAAGAAGAGTTCAGTGTCATATCGTGCCCGAAATTCATTGAGGTGGAAGCATAAAGGAAGTTAAACTAAGTACTTCGCTAAGCACAGATCATTCAGCATCAGAGAGGGAAGGTTGGAGGGTATAGTGAATACATGGCAAGAATTAGATGAAGGGATAGAGTTGGAGGGAAGGAAGAATCCAGTGGGAATTCAGTACTTGAAGGTTTTTGGTGGTGGTGTTCGTTAACACCTGAGATAGATGATAAAATGAAGATGAATAGTAAAGGTCTTTTCCTAGGTTAGGGGAGTTCAAAACCAGAGGGCGTGATTTTAAATTGAGAGGAGAAAGATTTGAAAGGGACCTGAGGGGTCATTCTTTTCACACAGGGTGCTTCATATGTAGAATGATCTGCCAGAGGAAGAGGTAGATGCAGGTACAATTGCAACATTTAAAACACATTTGGACAGGTACATGAACAGGAGGGGTTTAGAGGGATATGGGCAAAACACAGGCAAATTGGTCTAGTTGAGTTTGGGAAACCTGGCCGGCATGGACTGGTTGGACAGAGGGGTCTGTTTCTATGCTGCGTGACCCTATGAGTACATTTTATACATTAAAACATGTACTTACTAGCTGCAGACCGTTGATTGTGTTCAGAAAACTGACACAGCAGCTTCCAAAATGACTGAGTATTTGCATCAATGTATCTTATAAGTTTCAAAGCTAATAATACGATCAACCTACAGGAATCTATGTAAGATTATCAACTGCAAGGAATGTGAATAGGTCAGGAGTTGTGGCCGATTCTCAGGAACCAAACATTAGGTGTAATCATGTCAAACAATTAATTCTGTCTGAGAAAGGAATTCATCCAATAATTATCTGATTAAATTGAAACCAAGTACCAGGAATCCACTAGCCATGATCACATTGAGTAATTTGTCAATTGGAGAGAGGGGAAGGTGATAAGCCAGGTACCTATTTTGTGATTATACAACTGTTTACCTCTAGAACACAGGGCAGAACCTTTGAGTGGGCTCCTGTCAGTCTCTTTATCCAATTACAAGTTTGAGTCTTGTATACTGTTTGATCAACCATGTTCTGCAAACGGAAGTTTAACAACTCAACCCAACAGCTGCTGACCTTCATAAGAAGAGATATGTTGGCTGTCAACATATTTGAAACATCTCAAACACAAATTCCAGGGACCATCAAGCTCAGCCTGAGAACCATCCAAGTCAAAAATCCTGTATATCAGTAACTCTCATTTTGAACTCTTTTTAAAGAAAAAGTTGTTTAATCTGTTCTCTCAGTCTCTAACTTACTGGTTTGTGTGAGAACCTCAGTGTGTGTGCATGAAAGTTGAAGTGTTTTATTATTTCAGTTAGATTGGTTCAATAAGCAATTTTCTCACTTAGAAACCAAAAAGGAACACTATAACAATGAAACACCCACTGAATAGGAAAATGTATCATCTTAAAAACCGTATTGTGGTCAGACAAGGAGTAGAAAAAAAATGAGGAACTATTCTACTCCTCAACAGAACAAAACCCAGCAAAGTGTCACATTTCACTTTGCACCTGAGAAGTCAGCTGCTTGTGTAGAAATGTTTCTTTGGTGAATAAGAGAGAGTCTTTTTGAATAGCTTCTCTCTGTCATCTTTGAATTATTTGAATTGCCAATATTAAGGTTAATTCCTACTAGTCAATCAGCTTCCCTAGCCCCAGCTGCCACATGTTTATCCAGTATTACTCATTCAAAGCCCTTATTTTAACCCGATGTGAATTTTCACATGCTTCAGCTTAAATTGCTGGCATCTTTCCTAATGTCTCTAAGGAAATAATTTAATACAGTGGCATAAATTAATGTGACTAATTACCACAATGTTAATTATTTGTAGATTGTGCATATATGGATACACATTACTTAAGAGGCATATGCTTCTTTAAACATTTAGTGAAACAAGTAATTGCTAATCTCATCTCTTGAGTGCTCCATTCAGCATGATGCATACACAGAAATCAGCATATTTTCAAACGCATTCCTGTGGGAAAGCATGTTGTGTACCATCAATAACAAAATCTAAACTGTAAATAAGAAAGGAAAATGTCTTTTGGGTTTCATTGTAGGCTGACAGATTTATTTCACAATCTATCACATTCCCCTTCTTATGATTTATGAGAAAACAAAGAGGTTTTGATTGCAAGTATTTTTAACAGTTATTCCAGCAGTATAAAAATTATTTCAATCAGACAAAAGGATTTTTCAAGTTTTTTAAACTTAATATGTAATTGTTTCAGAATATACAAATGAATACACTGCAAGAACATGCTCATGGCTCTCACCTAATCTCCCAAAATGACTCTGGCGTTCGCACCATTTCCTGAGAGTTTCTATTAAGTGGAAGATGAAGACCCTCAGGATAAAACATACTTTAAATCTCTTGCACAAAGAATATGTTTAACAGGATAATAATGATCCTTGCAGGGAAAAAGACACAAGCTTGAATAAGTGTGCCTCTGTCTCTCTGATACTTTTCATTATGAATAGATTGACAGAAGTGTTTTCTGGCAATAAATTTAGTTAATGTAGTATAAATTTATTTTAATGAAATTAATTTTAGTTCATTCCAATGGATGTTACCCAACCCAGGAGAGCAGCCCAGTTTGGTTATTTCCACTATACTGGGAAGATAGAAATAAAGGAAGCAAGAAGAAAAGGTATCAGGAGGGAGATCAAGGATACACATTGTAATATCAAATAATGATAGCACAGATAATTATTCAATAGAGAGGCAGAAAATAAATGCCAGGTTCATCAAATTGTAAAAGAGTTAAAAGATGGCTAACTACTAAACCCCTCTTCCCAAATATCAGTTTTATCAGTTACATGAATTAATCTGCTGAGGTCATTGAAGATTAGCCTTAATACTCAAAGATTAGCACTGTAGTCTAATGAGAGAGATGAAATTTGAAAATATTGTTCCTTTTGCTGCAGTAGAGAAGGGATCTGTATGGTTTCCAGAGTGACTTTCTAAGTCCACTTACACAGATCTCTTGTACAAACAGAATTCTGGAACATAACAGGATCCTTACACTGTAGTTAGCCCTGCCCTCATTTTAAATTGCCTCATTAAGCTTTAACATTGCAATACATTGGGGCTGGTGTATGCACTTGGTGTCAGGATCCCTCTTTGAGCATCCTTCCATCCCAGGGCCTATGTAGGCATGACCTGATTTTTTGCTATTTCCGAGTGGCCTTTCTCACTGACCAAATCCTCCTGCTTACCATTTCTGTCCCCAAACCTCCAACTCGCAATTTCTCTCCCTCGCCCTCTCCTTCTCACTACCCTTCTCCAAAGCTCTTGCTCGGGGTGAAAAGAGAAACCTGGAGAGGAAGGCAGCAAGCAACGAGAGTGGGTGGTAGTCCGGAGAGAAATAGAGTTGGCAAGGTCAGCCAACTGGAGAGGTAACAAGCAGGAGATAACCAAAAAGAGACAGCATATTTCTTTTATATTTATATTTTATTATATTTTAGAAGTTATTTCTAATGATGTGAATTTAGGAATGTGCAGAATTTTAACTTGCAAGGTGTAATTTTTAAATATATTTCTGATGAGAAAGGTCCTGCTGAACCGAAGTATAGCAATTGGTTCTAATGTAAAAATCTGATCTATGTAAGGTTGTTTTAGTTCAAGTTGTAATTTTCAGGAACACAACGACAACGTTGTGAAGAATTATTATATTTATCAATGCCCTCACCTCATCTTTCAAGCTGCCTGTTTGATATTTGATTTAACCCTATTTCTGTTAGCACTCTGGCATATAGAACCAAATGACTTTGTTTTTAGTTAAGTTCAAATCATAGTTCAGTCAAATTTATGTATATATTTCAGCTGCAGTAGGGCTGCTCTAAATGTGGATCTCACTTGGGATTACCTGATGACTCAGTGGCAGTGCCTAAGTGTGAAACTGGATCATGTACCCAATGGGAGGTTTTCCCATGCAATCCGTGATCTACACTTAGATGACCTTTATTGCCATTGGCCTCAGGATTTCCAGAATAGACATATTACAAAGAAACATTTATATTTCTTATTCTTGATTGCTAGCTAATGATTATTAATAAAGGCAAGATCTGACCCAGCTTTGATACCTCACTGTAACTCCAGTAAATAATGACCCTCACATTCTAAGTTCTTCCATGGTGAATGACTGCTGAAGGAGATATCATGGGAAAAGTATACAGAATCATACTGCAGCATTTACAGTCCTGTTGAAGATAAATCGAAATGGGAAACAAAACAGTTCAGAAGTCATTTTGTTTCCTGTTTTTATTTACCAAGAGCACATATTACTCTGGGTATTGCATCAGAAATCATGTTCATTCTTTTGGTAGCCTTTGAGAATATTTTGCTTTATGGATCATGCCTCACATTTATCTTTATAGTTAATAGATCTAAACATTATCTTAATTACTCTATTCATACAATTGTAGAAATACAGACTTGTGCTTTCACTGTACTTGAATGATGAATCGCAACCACGGTTGTGTTTAGTTTAGTCCTAACTTGACCTGATACGTTGGGGAGGTGATAAGCTGCCATCTTCATCCTGATTGACAAAAATTAATATTTAGCCAGAGGAAATTACTCTTTGTATGTCACAAGTAGCAAGTTGGACAATCCCATTTAGAACTTAACTAAAAACAAAGTCATTTGGTTCTATATGCTGACTTTTTGTTGGCACTCTCATGGCTCTGAATCGATTCTTAAATTTGACTATACTTGATCAGTGTGTTCACTGTGCTTCCAATTTCTGAATTTAATAATGTCCTATCAATTCATTAAACTAAGTCAGCATTGCTGGTGTGGTTTTGGTTGTCGGTCTGTGCATTGAAACAACAACAATTTGCATTTATATAGCTGCTTTGAAATAATGACATCCCAAGGTGCATTATAAAATAAAATATGATACCTAGCCACATAAAAACCTTAGTCAAAGAGTTTTCAAACAGTGTATTAAGGTAGTAAAGTGAGGTGGAGATTACCATTATATTCAACTACCTGTCATTTTAAAAATCTTTTCAATTTCAAGGCTGCTTTTTCAAATTGGTAATTCTGTTATCAGAATCTATTATAGTTAATCAATTGATTACATTTAACCTGAATATTCAGTGATTTTCAAGGCTTGTTTACACAGGGTACTCAAAGAGAGAAACACTGCATCTGAACTATTCTAGGAATAAGAATGGAGAGGAAGTAGAGTTTTTGCTTGGTTTTGCTGAGTGTATTTCATCCAAAAGTGGTCAAACCAACTGAAAAAGTTGTGGCATTTCAGTAGGTTCTTGTCCATGTTATATCCAATGCAAATCAGACTTCCATGATCTTTTGCCCTAGTGTAAACAAACATCATTCAGAAAGCCTATCTTGCCTATAACATTGGGCATCCCCAGATTGAATTAATCACTATGGTGAGTCTCTGTCAAAGTGGGCCTTTAAACAAGTTACAAGGACCCTAATAAATGCACTTTGTATTTTAAAAAAAAGTTTTCATGTGAAACTGAGTGGATGTACTGCCAAAACTACTAAATGGTCTATGTAGTTCCTCTGAAGTCACTTCCAGTTGTCATAGATATTATAGAATCATGGAATTCCTACGGTGTGGAAGCAGGCCATTCAACCCATTAAGTCCACACTGACCCTCTGAACAGCAACCCACCCAGACCCAACCCCCCCACCCTATCCCTGTAGCCCTCCATTTCCCATGGCTAACGCACATAGCCTACATATCCCAGGACACTATGGACAATTTTGCATGGCCAATCCACCTAACCTGCATGTCTTTCAACTGTGGGAAGAAACCGGAGCACCCGGGGGAACCCACACAGGCACAGGGAGATGTTGAACTAAACTATTTTATAGAATTACTTAAGATAAACTAATTTATGGTTGTATTAATAAAACTACTCCAGATTACTACTCTAAAATACATCAAGTATAAATGAGTACAATTTTTCCAAACTTCCATTCTAAAGCACTGCATGGAAAATATGCTAGCATAAAAATGAATTTGAATAGGAACTTAGTTATTGAGTCCTACAGCACGGAGACAGGCCCTTCAGCCCAAACTGTTCCATGCTGACCGAAATGTCCATCCACACTAACCCCATTTCCCTGCACTTGGCCCATATCCTTCTAAACCTTTCCTATCCATGTATTTGTCCCAATGCCTTTTAAATGTTGTTAATGTACCCACCTCAACCACTTCCACTGGCAGCTCATTCCATATGCGTAACACCGTCTGTGTTAAAAAAGTTACCCCTCAGGTTCCCATGTATTCTTTCCCCTCTTACTTTAAACTGATGCCCTCTAGTCCTCAATTCCCCAACTCTGGGAAAAAGACTGAGTGTATTCACCCTATACATGCCTCTCATGATCTTATTTACTTTCTATAAGATATCCCTTCAGTCTCTTACACGCTAAAGAAAAAAGTTCTGTCTTGTCCAACCCCCTCCCTATAACTCAGTCCCTTGAGTCCTAGCAACATCCATGTAAATTTCTTCTGCACTCTTTCCAGTTTAATAACATACTTTCTATAGCGAGGTGACCACACTGAACACAATACTCCCAAGTGCGGCCTCACCATCATCCTGTACAACTGCAACATAACTTCCCAACTTCTATACTCAGTGCCCTGACTGATGAAGGCCAGTGTGCCAAAAGCCTTCTTCACTGCCCTGTCTCCCTGTGACTCCACTTTCAGAGAACCGTGCACCTGAACTGCAAAGTCCCTCTGTTCCACTACACTCCTTAGGGCCCTACCATTCACCATGAAACTCCTACCTGGATTTGACTTTCCGAAATGCAACACCTCACACTTATCTATATTAAACTCCATTTGCCATTTCTTGGCCCACTTCCCCAGCTGGTCAAGATCCTGCTGCAATTTCTGATAATCCTCTTCACTGATCACGATACGACCTATTTTAGTGTCATCCGCAAACTTACTAATCATGCCTTGTGCATTCTCATCCAAATCATCGATATAGATAACAAACAGCAATAGATCCAGCGCCGACCCCTAAGGCACACCCACTAGTCACAGGCATCCAGTCCAACAAACATCCTTCCGCTATTACCTACTGCTTCCTACCATCTCGCCAATTGTGTATCCAATTTGCCAGCTCTCCCTGCATTCCATGTGATCTAATTTTGCAGAGCAGCCTACTATGTGGAACCTTATCAAAGGCCTTACTGAAATCCATATAACCTACATCGATTAACCTGCCCTCATCAACCTTCCTGGTCACTTCATCAAAAAACTCTAACAAATTTGTGAGGCATGACCTCCCATGCACGAAGCCATGCTGACTACTGTTAATCAAACCCTGTCTTTCCAAATGCATGTATCTCTTATCTCTCAGAATCTTCTCAAGTAACTTACCTACCACAGATGTTAGGTCAATTAAACTATTTTGAAATATTGCACAATTTGTGCAGGTTGACAGTTGCTCTAAAAGCAGAAAGCTTTGGCCATGATCTTTATCGTTTAATCACACCACCAGCAAAAGTAACCTCAGTATCATCTGAGGTTAAGTCTCACAAACATTACCATCTTCATCTTTACACTTCTATCAGTCCCACAGCTGTGAATTTAAAAACAGATCAGACTGATAGCTTTGAGACTAGATATAATGTCCACGTGTTTGTTCTGTTAGATAACTGACAAACGAAGAAAGTTTGCTTTTTTGGAAGAATGCAGGACTCATGGGCAGCAGAATAGAATGAACTGTTATATCAATAGAATGGCTGCAATGCATGTGTGTTGCTTATTCCCCCTTTGAGACCCTCTCTTTGCTCAGTTGGTCCTCGACTTTCAATTTGAGATATTGATGTGCAGGTCAGGTTATGAGGAAAATTAGCAGGAGACTCATTATCAGGTTAATTTTGCACATCTGTCAGTAGGTGGTTCCAAATGGCATAAGCTGCCTTGGATCTGTGCCTGTGTATTCTTAGCCTCAATTGCCACAGGGTCTTGGGAAACAAGAGGAAAAAACATCTCTTAGTTGAGGATAGCTGGAGAACAAGAATTCAAAGCCCTTAGCAGAATATAGAGATTAAAATACTGGCAGCCTAAGACCCACTGCATTTTATAAGGAGGAAGAATCCATGGAGGGAAGGGAGAGCTTGCACAACCATGCAAAGCTTTCTGCTTTTCCAATAATAAGTGTCAACCACAATCAAAGGAAGCCAAGTAGAAAACAAGAAGTGGTATGAGAACAGAGATAAAATTATTATTCTATATACATATATGCATTCATGAGCCAGGCAATGAGTGTGTATGTATGTGTAAGTATGTCAAATGTGCCTTTGCTTCCATTGGTGTAAGATGTAATTATAGCTGTAAGTAGACTAGTTCTCAAGTTATTTAAACTCTTAACTGTATATGTTTTAAGTATCTCAATATCGTTTGAAAAGCATCCTGTCTATTTACAAGGCTGGGGCAAAATTTTCTTTGTAATATGTGTGCACAAATGCGAACTTTTTAATTTGGCATTTCTTAAGATGCGCGTTGATGTTATAACCAACAAGTCAGATCCTAGACTGAAATCTGGCTTGTTAAATTATGTTTTGATTTGCTTTGGTTTTAACAAGGTGGTCTCTCATTGAAATAGGAGCACATAATGCTGCAGTTTTTGCTCTAATAATGAAACAAGTTATTAACAAAAGAAATGAAAATAAAGTAAACAAAATAATTTACTTGTCTTACATTTTTAGACGTATTAAAAGTATAGTCCCATTCTTCTCAAGACACTCCTTTCAAAATTGGAAAGGAAAATATCAACAACAAATAAAAAACACCACTTGTATATTACTCTTACTTGCATCTAGCGCCTCCATCAGGTTTAAGTCACTTGTGCCTTCAACCTTTAAACTGGAACTGCAGATACCTTGTTAAACAAATGTACTCCGCTTTCAGTGATCTCTTCATGGTTTTAATCTGAGGGCTTTGTGACTTTGGAACTCTGTCTCAGGAGATGGTGGAAGCTGGGTCCATAGAATTCCTACAGTGTGGAAACAGGCCATTCGGCCCAATAAGTCCACACCACCCATTCCCCTCACCCTACATTTCCTTTGTCTAACCCACCTAACCTAAATATCCTCGAACACTATGGGCAATTTAGCATGGCTAATCCATCTACCCTGCACATCTTTGGATTGTGGGAGGAAACCGGAGCACCCGGAGGAAACTCACGCAGACACGGGGAGAATGTGCACGCTCCACACAGACAGTCGACCGAGGGTGGAATTGAACCTGGGTCTCTGGCGCTGTGAGGCAGCGGTGCCAACCACTGAGCCATCGTGCCGCCCAAATTTTTAATTTAATACTTAATATTTTAAAATTTAATTTAATATTTTAAAAGTGTTGCTAGCAAAGGAATTTAAATTTTATCAGGGATAGATCTGGGTACACCGTCTGAAGAGCTGGCTACTGACTTCTAAAGGAAAAGAGAAAGATGCGACAACATAATAATTGGACAACTCATTTTGTTTGCTGATGTAACAGGACTTTCAGCAGTAAATGGCAACCATTGATAGCGGTCACCAAGCAAAGGAGCTGAGCAGTTTCCCAAGACCTCCATCAGACGACGATGGTGAGGGAGAGCAGCTGAGATTGTTAGACAGGCTTTTGTCGGTAAGAAAGGGTGTCTTCAGTGGGGAAGGTAATGGCCAGGGGAAGAAACAGACAAAGCACTTCCTTAGCCCAATGTAAGGGCAATTCCATGTATATCATGAAAATAGTGTAAATGCAACCTTAATCACCATAAATTTCCCTTCTTTATAAAGACCTGATGCCAGTGAAATAAAGAATGCCTGCTTTGTGACCTTTGAGCTTTTAGTGATCAAATCACATAGTCAGAAGTCACATGACACCAGGTTATTGTCCAACAGGTTTATTTGAAATCACAAGCTTTCTGAGCACAGCTCCTTCGTCAGGTGAAATAACGAAACTCATGCTATGCTCCGAAAGCTTGTGATTTCAAATAAACCTGTTGGACTCTAACCTGGTGTCGTGTGACTTCTGACGTGGTCCACCCCAGTCCAACACCAACACCAACATCATGGCTACTGTCAAATCTCATGTTACCCTAAAGATGCAGTTGGGATGCCTGGATAGATCTGGGGAAGTCCTTCAATAATCCCCCCATCAAGAATCTCCAGAATGACTGTGGCCTGCTGTGTCCTTCAAAACATTGCATTGCATGAAGAGCGCTGGCATCCTGTAAGAATGGGGAGGGCCAGAGGGTGATAATGGCGCGCCCCTGGTTTCAGTGGGTGAACACCAGAGAAATTTGTGATTGACCGATCCAAGCACACTTTGTTTAATCTGTGCATCTAAAGTTTTCTGACAGTGCCTTCAGAAACTCTGCCCGTCACACCCCCGCCCCTTTCTTATCCTCCAATGCTCAAGATGTTACTTGTTCGAATTGTTAACCAGCAGCCTTTGCATCCACACCCAATCCAACTCATAACTGCGAGTCACGCTATTCATCTGAAGGTCCCTGTCCAGGTCGTGGGGGGATGTAGCAAAGTAGAGGCTGCAAGAAGTTATATTCATTCATTGCAATAAACATCAGGAAAATGTCCAAGTGAATCACCTGATACAAATTAATATGCTTTTTCTCAGCTTCACAGCTTCTTCCACTTACACAATGCATCACATGTAGTTTCAGCTGGAGCCAGGCTACACATTCTAAAGTTCTGATGTTGGAGATGCAGTGTGATGGGTGTCCTCTTGGCTTTGGAGCCCTCAAGGGCCCTGCCAAAGACTGCCATGCCAGCAGCTTTGCAGGGACAGACTCAGTCATTGGAGCAGGAGGCAACATCTGCAGCTCTGCTCTGATGGGAGGACAGGTTCCCACCGCCATATATCCATCTCCATCCAGCCAACCTGGTTTTTGTATCAGTCAGCTCAGTTAGCTAGACAGCTGGTTTGTGATGCAGAGTGACACCAATAGCATGGGTTCAGTTCCCACAGTCACATCTTCTCAACCTCACCTCTTGCCTAAGATGACAGAGCAGCACTATGGTCCTCTGGGACTTTGTCAACTATTACTACTACAGTAGGCAAGTTTTGAGCAACATGTCAAAGAGGGGTTGGACCACCAAGGTGATGCTTTGCTGCATCCTGTTGTTGGTAAATCACCATGAGCTACCTTTATTTTAGCTGCATGTTAAGAAATCTCTCAGATAATCATGTACTGAAGTGATGATTTAAAGTTTATTACATATAGCAACCAAAATAAGTCCCCCCAAGTAAACAGCCTAAGCCTCACAGCTCACTTTGCTATTACCCAATTAATGGTGGAATCTAGCTACATTTCCAAGCAACAGTGTCTGTCTCTGGATGTGTCCAGGGTTTGATCTTAGTGCAATATTGTTCTTTGAAGTTCTGCTGAAGGAGAGTTCTGGTGGTGGATTCTTATAAAGTTTTTTCATCCTACAGGTCTATGATGTGATATTATTGAAGATTCTTTGGATTCCTTTCATCCAAAATACTGATTCCTCTTTTAGAGTCCTTCGGTCTGTAGCTTGCTTCCTTATCAGAAGTAACTCCTCTGTTCCTCCAGAAATGCTGATAGAAGCATAAGAAATTCCCATTGCTGCTTTTTAGGCTCCTTCTCCCCTGAGCTCATTGTTTATAACCAACTGAACAATGATTGCAGGGTCCTATACTCTCAGACTGGAATTGTGTTCTGCTGTTTCGGTCTGTACACTTGTACTGCTCACATGTCCTGTGGTTCTACATGTGCCGACCAAGCCCTCTCTACTGCAATATGTACCAAGGTTTGTATATCATGTGCTGGTGGAGAAAACACATGATTCATGTAACAGTGAACCTTTAGAATGCTGAGATCTCCTCGGCTAGTTCCCACAATCAGCTCCTCTTCACATATGATTGACCTAGAAATACCTGTGAACTGTCATCTGAAACAGAAAGGAAGCTTTTAAGAATAAAGGACTCAATGTGTAAGAAGGTTATTGTTTCATGAAGCTTGTACTATTCCAGACTCTGTATTTGATTTATTTCTGGATCTCTTTGTCCCTCCAGGGTTTACCATTGATCCCTTGTGTAATAGATTACTATGTATGAGAAGTCCATACTCTCATACTATCAGTATTTTACTCGGGCCACAATTATTTTATATTTGAGAGGATCGTGGGTCCAATTTGATGTGTATTGAAGATATTTTGATGTGATCATGGATGTGTTGGTTGGCAGGTGTGAGCAGGAATTGAGACATTCACAACTAGGTCAAAATGTCTTTGTCGAGTTCTGATTAATGTAGCCACTTCATAATTGAATGATGATACTGCCCTTGTTAGAGCTGGGCACATGCCATGAATAGGAATCTTTAAAGAAATTTTTGTCCTCCGAGAAAGAACACATTCTGTGCATAGGATGGAATTGAGATATGAGGTTCAGTAGCATCTTGTGCAGAGAAGATAAATAGAGAGAAAAGCTGGTCATGTCAGTGAAAGCATGAAAACAGGACAAGAGCGGGTAATAGCGAGTGAGGCCAATAAAAAGGGAATTTGCAGTTAGAGACAAGGGGTATGGCTAAGGTATTAAATAAATACTTTATACCTGTCTTTACAAAAGAGGGGAGTGCTGCCCAGGCCATGGTGACAGAGGAAGAAACTCTGTCATTAGAAGAATTCAGAATTAATAAGGAAGAGATCTTAGAGAGATTGTTGGCTCCTCAAGTTAACAAGGCACCATGGTGAGATGTATCCAACGATTTCGAAGAACTGAGCGTAAAAATTGTGGAGGCACATCTTTCAGTCTTCCCTGGACTCTAGGGAGGTACCAGAAGTCTGGAGAATTGTAAACATTATGGCCCTTTTCAAAGAAGATTATAAGGATACTCCCAGCAATTCTAGACCTGTTATAATTTAACTTCAGTAGGGGGGTTTCTTTTGAAAACAATTATTCAGGACAGAATCTGTATTCACGTGGAGAAATGTGAGTTTATTAGTCAGCACTGATTTCTAAAGGGGAAATTGTGTTTAGAACTAACAGAAAGGATCGATGAGAGTAACGCTTATCGTGTATTTCCAAAAGATATTTGATACAGCGCCTCACAACAGACTTGTAAGAAAAGTTGTTGGTCATGGTATAAGATGGTTGTAACATGTATAAAATTGGCTGAATGATAGAGAACAGAGAGTAATAGTCAATAGATGTTTTACAGGCTGGATGAAGGTTTGTTGTGGTATTCCCCGGGATCAGTGGTCGGACCCTTGCTTTTTATGATTAATCTTAATGATCTGGATCTTGGTGTGTAAGGGACAGTTTAAACTTTTCCACATGCAATTTTGCAGGTGCTGCGCGGGATGGCCGGTGGTTGGCGGGCCCGAGCTGAGCAGGGTGGTCATTGGTTGCAGGGCTGGAGCGGAGTGGCAGCAAGCTGGGGACCCAGAGGGGTTAGCCAGCGGACTGGTGCCTGGTGCATTTGGCCTGTTACAGATCTGGAGCCTGGCAGTGTGGGGACAGCGAGACAGCATGTGGAAATCCCACAGTGTGGAGAGAATGCAGGCAATAGGAGGATTGTAATGTTTAACTTTAACTTTATTTCTTTATCTTCCTAATTTATACTCTGAAGAACTGTAATGTAGAACTTATAGCTTTTCTGTTTATTTCCCTATTTTTGTGCCTAATCTACTCTAGTACCAAAGATTTGTACCTAGGTACTTTGTACCTAAGATGGTGCATTGTGTGGTCACATTGTACAGTGTTCACGGTACTCCTGTGCTTTGTACTTGGGTACACGTGACAATAAAACCTAATTCTAATTCTAAGATAACTTGGAAGAATTGTAAACTGTGAGGAGGACTGTATTGAACTCCAAAAGGGCATTGACAGGTTTCTACAGTGGTTGGATAGGTGGTAGATGAGGTTTTATGCAAAAAAGTGTGAGTTAATGTAAGATAGTAGGAACTGCAGATGCTGGAGAATCCGAGACAACAAGGTGCAGGGCTGGATGAACACAGCAGGCCAAGCAGCATCATAGGAGCAGAGAGCCTGGACTGACCTATCCCCTTCCTAACTCCCTACCAACACTCACCTTTCCTGGCCCCATCCCCGCCTCTTCGACCTGTTTGTTTCTTCTCCACCTATCCTCTCCTCTATCCATCTTCTATTCGCCTCCCACTCTCTCCCTATTTATTTCAAAACCCCCTTCCCCTCCCCCTTTTCTGATGAAGGGTCTAGGCCCGAAACGTCAGCCTCTCTGCTCCTATGATGCTGCTTGGCCTGCTGTGTTCATCCAGCCCTGCACCTTGTTGTCTGTGAGTTAATGTAGTCTGGTCGGAAGAACATTGAAAGTGCAATTCTCCAGGGGGTGCAACAGATGAGGCACCTGTGGGTAAATGTGCACAGAGCATTGTAGGTGGTAGGATAGGTTGAGAGAGCAGTATATAAAATCAAGTGTTCTCAGCATTATTAAAAGGAGCATAGATTACATGAGCAAAGAGTGATATTGAACTTTTACAAGACAGTTAGATCTCAGCTCGTGTATTATGAACAGTTATAGGTGCCACTTTATCGGAAAGATGCAACTGCATTAAAGAGAGTGCAGAGATAATTTGCTAGAATGGTTACATGTATGAGAAGTTTCAGCTATGAGGATAGATTGAAGTTGGGACTGTTCTCCCTGGAGAGAAGAAGGCTGAGAGAAAATCTCATTGTGGTTTTCAAAATCAAGAGCGAGCTTGGCAGAGGAGAGAGGGTAAAGCTATTTCACTTGTAAATGAAACAAGGACAAGAGGGCATAGGACATGCAGACAAAGCAAGGGTGATGTGAGAAGATTTTTTTCACACAGCGAGTAGTTAGGGTATGGAATGCACTACCTGGAAATATGGTGCAGTGCCCCAATTTATGGTACAAATCAGGGAAATTTATTGATTTGGAAAGTTTTTGACATTATAAAGCATTTTGTGTATGAATGAATTCATATATATAATTATGAAAGACAAATTAATCACCACCCTTTAACATTCAAAGGCGCTGCCATCACCGAATCCCTGTTAACAACATTCTGGGGTTACCAGAAGCTCGAGTGGGCTTGCTACAAGAGCAGGTCAGAAGTTTGGAATACTGTGGCGTGTAAGTCATCTCCTGACTCTCCAAAGCCTGTCCACCATCTACAATGCACAAGTCAAGAATATGGTGGTATACTCCTCACTGGCCTGGATGAGTGCAGCTCCAACAACACTCAAGAAGCTTGACACCATTCAAGACAAAGCATTCCACTTGAATGTTACCACATCAAACAAATATCTACTCCACCACTGGCACTCAGTAGCAGCAGTGTATTATCTACGCACAGCAGAAATTCGCCAATGACCCTTAGACAGTAACTTCAAAACTATTTGCATCCAGAAGGACAAGGGCAACAGATACATGGGAACACCACCTGTAAGTTCCCCTCTATCATCCTGACTTGGAAATATATTGCTGTTCCTTCATTGTCACTGGGTCAAAGTCCTGGAATTCTCTCCCTAAAGGCATTGTGGGTCAACCTACGCACATGGACTGCAGTGGTTCAAGAAGGCAGCTCACCACCACTTTCTCAAGGGCAACTAGGGACAGGCAATATGTGCTGGCCTAACCAGCGACTCCCACATCCCATGAGATAATTTTTAAAAACTTAGCAAATTGTTTGGTACCGTTGTTATGTTTCTCTCTGATAATCTATTTTCTAAATATGGTAACTTATTCTAAGGAATAATTTTAACGCGGCTGACGTCGGCAAAATTAAATGGTGAAATTTGGCATAATAGCTATCAATCAAGGAACTTCAGAACTGTGGTGTAACTAAATCTTGATAAGAAGCAGGACTTCATTTTGTCTTCTTCCTCTGTTACTTAGCTTTGGGATACAGAAGTTAATTGTGGGGATCCACTTGAGATTAACTAATTTGCCACTGATACAAGGTTTAGTGCTGGAGCTTTAGGCAGTGATAGTAGAGACCTAAATTTCTTTACATCACAGGATTGACCAGACTTGCTTCCTGCTCTTACCGGCTGCCATCAGTGTGTGTTAGAAAGATTGCTATGTAAATACTCAACCTGTTTGGCCACATTATGAGCACATCTTTCTCAGGGTTTGAACCTGGACCGTCATATTCAGGTTTAGAACTTCCTGACAGGTATCAACTGGAATACTGCATTATATGGCAAATCATGTGTAGAAAGTGAAAGAAAATAGTCCCAACAATGATTAAAATCAGAAGCTCCACACTTCCCGAAGTTAATTTTCCATTCCAGGAGGTTGTTTAGCAATAGAATCTTGCTGTTTGCAAAAACTTGAGATGAGCTAAGTTGCATTTAACACCATCTATTGTCAATACTGAAAAGCCAGTCAAACTGTTACAAGGATTGCATTCACTTCAGAATGTAATGAATGTGAATGGGCAGATTTTGCTTTTTAAATACAGCACTGCGTAAAGTAGTAAAAATAGTCGAGTAACAGCTGTTTTTTTTTACAGAGTATTAACCAGTGCACTGTTGGCAGTGTTGTAACTTGAATGTCAGGTTTATTGATAACTTTATCAGGATTGACTACAGTCAATATGGTGGGTATGTTAAATTTAGTCAAGAATGAACATAACACACTAGTGTTACAGGAGAAACCTAAGACCTTGTCAGGTGTCCAAGTTGGCCAGGATAGCTGGTTATGACGAATAGCTTTTCTTTTCCTTCTTCTGTCTCTCTTAGTGCCCAAAATATTCAAAACTTTCCAAATTGCCCAGGAATATATTCATGGGATTCTACCCTTGGGAAATTTCCTCCATTTACTACTGCATTTAGGCAGTAAGTCTCATAATTTATGCCTTCTTTTAAGGGTGTACCTGGATCAATTACTGCCGAGGCCTTATAGCCCTATGAAGATTTACCTTAGTTTGAAAAAGTAGGCCTAGTCAGAGGTGCCCACATGCCATGAGTGACTACTCAATCGAATGTAAATTCTTTGTTTCAGTCATGGGGTGCAATCCCACCTTTTAATAAGACCACTTGGTATAAGAGAAAAATGGGCTCATCAAGTCTGCTCCATCATTCAATCATGGCTGATTTGCTTCCCAACCCCATTCTCCTGCTTTCTCCCTGTAACCCTTGATCCCTTAATAATCATGAATCTATCTATCCCTGTCTTAAATACACTTAATGATTTGGCCTCCACAGCCCCCTGTATCAATATTTTTCACAGATTAACCACCTTCTGGCTGAAGAAGTTCCTCCTCATCTCAGCTCTAAAGGGTTGTCCATTCACTGTGTGGCTGTGCCTTCCTGTCCTAGTCTCTCCTATTGGTGGAAATGTCTTCTCCATGGCCACTCTACCCAGGCTTGAAACTAATTCTGTTAGTTTCAATGAGATTCTCCCTCATCCTTCTAAACTCCATGAGTACAGACACAGAGCCTTCAACTGTAGCTCATATGACAAGCCCTTTATCCACAGGATCGGTCTTGTGAACCTCTTCTGGACCCTGTCCATAGCCAACACTTCCTTCCTTTGATATGGGGCCCAAAACTGCATACAATGTTCCAAATGCCATCTGACCGGAGCCTTATACAGCCTCAGCAATACATCTCTGCTCTTGTATTCCACCCCTCTTGAACGCTAATGTTGCATTTGCCTTCTTAACTGCCAACTAGACCTGCATGCTAACCTCAAGAGAATCTTGAACCAGGACTCCTAATTCCTTTTGGGCTTTAGATTTCCAAAACCTTTCTATGTTTAGAAAACAGTCTAAATCTCTATTCTTTTCACCAAAGTACATAACCTCACAGTTAATAATGTTATCCATCTACATCAACTCTCTGAACGTACACATGTGCCTTCTGTCCTTGATCAATAAGTCTTTGTATTGTCTTTCCTTACCTCCCCCTGTGCCATTCCCCAAGGTTAGTTTTGTAATTTCCTTCCATGTGATTGCTGGGCTAACTTCAGAGGCTTCATTGTTCAGACTGGCCTGTTAACCAGCTGTTCATAATGGATGTCTACTCAAAGTGGTCTAATTCCTTATCTGACAATTAGAACGATTTGATTGTTCACTAAAGTAACTTCTATTCTTCTTCCACATGCTAATTAGCTGAAGTATTTCAGCAACCTTCTTAATTGTGTAAGATAAGGGAAAGATCCCATCTGTTAGGAAGTATGTTTGTTTATTTTTTTTAGTATTTACCAGTTGGGGTCTGATTTGCTTAGTTGGCTCAAAGGTTCAATGAGTGGATCAGATAAATGTCAACAGCATGGGGTTAAATCCCAGTCTGCCTTCTTGCCCTAACTTGTGTTATACAGTGGAGGTTGACATCTCCCTTTAAGGACTAATATGGAATCACCCAAAGGGGAGCACCTCGCCCTATAATCTGTTAATGGGTGTGAGAGAAGGCGTGTAAGCCATTTTTACAGCAACTGCTAGTGGTTAAATAAAAGAAATCCCTAATGCTCAGTTTACAATTAACAAGTAACAATTTATTTAGCTAACTCTTAACAGTGAACAAATTAACTAAACTATTAACAAACTGAACAGTTCCCCTCTAACTACTAATTGTTCCCAAATAAAATAAGATTCTAATGGTAGGCCTGCAACTCCCACCCCCCCCACCATGATCAAAAATGCCCTCAACGACATCTCTTCCCAACAAAAATAAAAACAGAATCCCCCTGGTCGTCACATACCACCCCACCAGCATCTGCATCCAGAGTATCATTCTCTGCCACTTCCGCCACCTACAGTCTGACCCCATGACCAAAGAGATATTTCTCTCCACACCCGTATCTGCCTTTCACAGTGACTGTTCACTCCAGGACTCCCTCGTCCGCTCCACACACCCCACCACACCCGGCACCTTTCCCTGCAACCGCAGGAAGTGCTATACCTGGCCCTACACCTCCTCCTTCACCTCTATTCAAGGTCTAAAGCAAACCTTTCATATCTGACAGGGGGTCACCTATACATCCTCCAACTTGGTCTACTGTATCCGCTGCTCCTGATGTGGCCTCCTCTACATTGGTGAGACCAAGTGCAGACTCGGGGAATGTTTCGTGGAGCATCTGCATTCTGTATGTAACAAGCAACAACACCTTCCGGTCGCCAACCATTTTACCTGCCCCTCCCACTCCCACTCCCTGGGTCACATGTCCAGCCTGGGCCGCCTCTAGTGCCACAATGACACTACATGCAAACTGGAGGAGCAGCACCTCATAATCTGCCTCAGGAGCCTACAGCCCAATGGCCTGAACATAGAATTCACCAGTTTTAAAATCTCCCCACCCCCGGCCTCATCCCATGTCCAAATCTCCCTCTCATCCCTGCCTCCTTGACCTGACACAACCTGTCCATCTTCTTCCCCACCCATCCATCCTACCCTTCCTGCTAACCAATCCCCACTGTCCCCTACCTGCATCCAACCTATCACCACCCCACCTACCTTTCCCCAGCTCCACCTATCCTCCCTCCTGCCCCCTTGATCCAACACAACCTGCCCATCTTCTCTCCCACCAATCCGCCCCACCCATCCCACTGACCAATTCCCACTACTCTCTACCTGCATCCACCTATCACCATCCCACCTGCCTTTCCGCAGCCCCACCCCTCCTCTCTTTATTTATTTCCCAGCTCCCTTCCCCCGCCCCAATTCTGAAGAAGGGTTCTGACCCGAAACATCAACTTTCCTGCTCCTCTGATGCTGCCTGGCCAGCTGTGTTGCTCCAGCTCCACACCGTTGTTCTCTGACTCCAGCATCTGCAGTTCTTGCTATCTCCAATATTCGAATGGTATGCTGTTCCAATAAATATAAGTCCCACTTATATATATATAAAAGGATAGAATTTAGTCTCTCGAAGTTACAATCAGGTTATGTGTCTTCCGGAATGCTCTGTGCCTTCTCCGTCAAATGTTGTCAGGAATGCCTTCTCCATCATATTCCTCTAAGGAATATTAACTAGTTATGCAGTGGGTACCTTTGATTTCAATGGTGCTTTCTCTAAGGCTTAGAGAATTCTGTGAGAGCCTGTGATTCTCTCTTTAGAGCAGATGGCTGTTAACTCTGGTAGATGGCAGTTTGCTCTCTTTGTTCAACTGCCCTTTTCTTTTATACCTCTTTACAATAGGATTGGTCCTATGTTGTCAAAACCATCAGATTTAAATTTAATTTTTTTTTTCGTATCTAAGTGCCTGGTTTAAATTAATTGGCTAAATTCAAAACTTGTTGTCTTGATAACAACAAAACTGCTGCTTGGCCTGCGAATTATACAGCCTTTTGATACATGTGTTTCAATTCAGGTGCTCTGTGCGCCTGTAAACCCACAAATTGCTGCTCACAAACATACTTTTTGAATCTGTAAGCATAGAAAAAGCACATCATTTTTTAAAGGGACCATGCACTGCTTTCCCCGCTAGCATTTTACAAACACCAAATTCTAACGTCCTGCCTTCCAGCCCACAAATACTCTACCCAACTTCTCAACACTGGAAGAAGAAAAATCACAGCACTTTGCCTCAGTTTGGTGAATACTCACTGACGACATGCCAATGGCGAGAAAACCTGAGAGAATTGTTGTTCTCCCACTGTTACAGAGGCCGCATCTTGGCAGGGGGCTCTTTGATTGGATGGTTACATGAATCCAGTTGTCTTGTGAGAAACAAAATGTTAAGCAGTTACCAATAAAATGAAATTTGCAACACTCATCTACTCCTTGATCTACTTCAGGCTTATTTATATACATTACGCTTGCACTAAATGTGAGGCTGCTTTCTAAAATCAGGCAGTTTCTAATGTAACCCTATGTGGAGGAGGTGGAGACGTATATTTATTGTAAGGTCAAAACCAGACAGCAAGTGAACCTCTGCCTGGATTTAACTTACCAATGCCTCAGAAAGAATAATTGAGTTTTTATCATCTTTCTGTTGGGAATAGGTTTTATTTTTATTAAGCTTTCACATTTTTAAAAATAGAATAATTTTTAGAAAGCAGAATCATACTCCAACACCATTTGCAACCTCATTGCTCGGCATATACCCCACTGTACCATTATCTTCAAGTCTGGGGATCTGTGTGGATTCAAGGGAGAGTGGAGGAGGGGATGCTAGCAGCAGCACCAGACATATCTAAAAATGAATAGTCATCCTGGTGAATCTCCAAAGGAACAGAACTACTTGTGTGCCAAACAGCATAAGCAGCAAGTGATAGGCAGAGCTAAGTGTTTCTGAAACCAGTGAAGCAGATCTAAGTTCTACATACCTGCCACATCCTGTTGTGAATGGTGGTGAACAATCAAATGACCCTCTGGAGGAGGAGGCTCCACAAATATCCGAATCCTCAAAGCTAGGGGAGCCCAACACATCAGTGCATAAGACAAGACTGAAACGTTTGCAAGAATCTTCAGCGAGAAGTTTCAGCTCAGCCTCCTCCAGAGGTGTCCAGCATCACAGATTCCAATTTCAGCCAATTTGAATCACTCAGTCAATGTGATATTAATAAACAGCTGGAGGCCCTGGATACTGCAAAGGCTATGGGCCCTGACAACATTCTGGCAATAGGAAAGAGAACTTGTGCTCCAGAACTTGCTGCTCCCATAGCCAAGCTGTTCCAGTAGTTACAACACTGTAGTCTACCAAGCAATGTGAAAAATTGCCAGGGTATGTCCTGTACACAAAATGCTGACAAATTCTGCTCGGCCAGTGACCCACTTTGACAATCTACTCTTGATCATCAGTAATGTGATGGAAGGTGTCGTTAACAGTGCAATCAAGCAGCACCTACTCAGCGACAGTAAGTGATGACCTGTTTGGGTTCCACCAGGGCCACTCAACTCCTGATCTCATTACAGCCTTAGTTCAAACATGGACAAAAGAGCTGAATTCCAGAGGTGATACAAGAGGCTGCATTTGACTGAGTGTGGCACAGAGGAACCCTAGCAAAACTGGAATCATTGGGTGTTAGGAGAGCAAACTCTCCTCTGGTTGGAGTCATACTTGGCACATAGGAAGATGGTTGTGGTTGTTGGAAGTCAGTCACCTCAGCTCCAGGATATATTTGCAGGAGTTCCTCAGGGAGGTGCCCTAAGCCCAACCATCTTCCCTCCATCATAAAGTCAGAAGTGGACATGTTCACTGATGCTTCTCAATTTCAATTCCATTTGCAATTCCTTAGATATTGAAACAGTCCGTGTCCAAATACAGGACCTGCACAAAATCCAGGTTGGGCATGTAACATTTGCATCACAAATGGCTAGAAAACAGCCATTTACGACCAGAGAGAATCTAATCATCACACCTTGACATTCAATGGTGTTACCATCACTGAATTCCCTACTATCAACATTCTGGGGGTTACCATTGACCAAAACCTGAACCGGACTTGCCAAATAAGTACTGTGGCCACAACAGTAGGTCAGAGGCTAGGCGCCTTGCAGTGAGTAACTCACCAACTAACTCCCCAGAAGCTGACCACTATCTACAAAGCGCAAATCAGGAGTGTGATGGCATACTTCTCATTTCCCTGGATGAGTGCAGATCCAACAACACTTAAGATGTTTGACAGGGGAGGCGATGGCTGAATGGTATTATTGCTGGACTGTTAATCCAGAGACCCAGATAACGTTCTGGGGACCTGGGTTCGAATCCTTCCACGGCAGATGGTGGAATTTAAATTCAATCTAAAAATATCTGGAATTAAGAATCTAATGATGACTGTGAATCCATTGTCAATTGTTGGGAAAAACCCATCTGGTTCACTAATTCCTTTTAGGGAAGGAAACTGCCATTCTTACCCAGTCTGGTCTACATGTGACTCCTGACCCACAGCAATGTGGTTGACTTTTAACTGCACTCTGGACGTTTAGGGATGGGCAATAAATGCTGCCTAGCCAGCGATGCCCTCATCCCATTAATGAATAAAACATCCAGGACAAAACATTCTGCTTGATTGACCCTTCATCCACAAACATCCATTCCCTGCACCACTGATGCACAGTAGCAGTAAGACATACCATCAACAAAATGCACTGTAGAAATTCGCCAGTCTCCCTACAAAAAACCTGCCAAAACTGCAGCTACTGCTATCTAGAAGGGCAAAGGTTGCAGATCCATGGGAATGCCAGCTCTTTAATTCACAACTCACAGTTCTTACTTGGAAATACATCACAATTCCTTCAGCGTTCCAGTGTCACTGGGTTAAAATTCTGGAACTCCCTACTTAATGGCATTGTGAGTCTACCTACAGCACATGGACTTCAGCAATTCAAGAATGTAGCTCACCTCTACCTTCTCAAGGGCAACCAGAGATAAACAATAAATGATGACCTAGCCAGCAACATCCACATCCTAGGAATGATTTTTAAAAATTTTATTTGAAAATATTTTGCAATAGTGCTAACGGTGAAACGGTCAGTGTTCATCATTATTATCCTTTTGAAACTGACAGAAACTCTGGAGTCTGCATGTGTGCAGTTGAACATGGAAAATAAGAATTTGTGGACATTCATTCTGCAGTTCTCCATGGTGTGTGCTGTTAGCATCCCTGTAGTACAAGGTCAAATAGAAATCACTGAACTAACAGGGACATTCACATTTTTCCCTATTTGTGTCAGTGTAAAACTGCTTTTAAAAGTTGTATTTTGTTGAATGAGATGCAACTTTTTTAATGCTTTACTAATTTCATGAATACTGTGGGGAAAAAATGCACACCACCGCAGAGAAACTAATTTTATGTTTACAAGATGGCAAATTTCTCCATTATGATTAAAGATGAGAGAATATTAATTTCTAAAAATGTTTTCTGTCTGATGTTTCAGAGTCTATCTTAATCTCATGTCTGATTGATCTCAAGTAGAATGTTACTAAAGATAATCATTTCATTTATTTCTGAGTTCACTGTCTGTGAGAATCCTTCAGTGTGATTAGCTGTTTGCCCTGCTTGATGGCATCTCTGCTGATGGATCTCTGGAAATCTCACTGAGTCGGTGCCAGATTCAAACTATCATAGCAAAAGATTAATCCAAGAACATTTCCACATAGACTCCCTACAAAGGCTGACTCATCCATACTGTTCTATGTTTCATAATTGAATAGCTGAGGATGAAGATCCCTGCAGATGTGCAAAACACAGAGTCTGAGACAAGGAAGAAATAAGGGTAGTAAGTGATATGGAGGAGCTGAAATTGAGCTAAGCAGAAATAGTAGTGCAAGGTGTTGGAAAGGAGGTTTTACATCAAAAGAAATTAGCATCCCTGAAGTCCAGAGGTCAATAGTTAACAGGCAAGAGTTGCCAACTTTATGTAGCCTCATCGTTATTCCATAGCAAGACAGGCTGACATGGCAAAGATGATGATCCTGACAGTGAATCATTCTTGAACAAACATGTTGTACACGTCTCTGAATTCAAAAGAAAGGACAAAAGCTTCAGTAACCAAAACTTGCATCTCGTTCCAACTTTACTACAGGGGACCATTGTGTTGATGTGATCATATACATATGGTCTTTCATTGTTAATAATCGTTTATAAGTGTGAAAGACCCATGAGCCATAGGTGACCTGTATGACACTTTTGCTGTAAAACATAAGGAATGGTAAGATATTCTCTGGAACTCCTTTCATACTGTGAACCATTCAATAGTAACAAACTCCAGTCAGAAATATAAATCATTGCAGTGTTGTTGTAAAACAGAAGAACATGTTATTTCCAGTCATATCTTCGTCTGAGTTGACCCAGTTTTACACCATGCCTAACACAACATGGGAAAACATCTCTTTCTTACCGTTAAATCTGACTTTTTACAAAGAATGTTAGCACCAAAATGGTGATGATTGTGAAATTGTTATTGGATAAACCTTTCATTGAATAGTAGAAATGGAAAACAGTGAACTTTTAAATAAAAACACGACCAAACTGGACTGGAGTTACCTGTGGAGAGAAATAAAAGTTAATGTTTTGAGTCTGATAATGGCTCCTCATTGGAATGTATAATTTTAAAAATTGGGTTTTAGAAGAATGCTCAGAACAGTAACTGTATTATTGGGATTCGGATGGGCATGCACTTGGCACGAAATATGACTTTGACCAAACCTGCTGTTCAACTTTGTATTGCAAGATGAAAGGCAAATGTTAGATGATCATGTATTTTTTCTTAATGCTTTGAAACTGAGGTGACTTTGCATTGCTTTCGCTGAAAGGTTTTATTTTATGCAGCTATGTATAATATGCCACTGTGACTTAGACATTTTTTTAAACATGATTGGTTTATTTTAAAAATCTGCTATGAACTGGAGGACTGAGTATTCCATACTTATCTCATTCTTTTCTCATTGTGATTTTATCTTGTACAGCTATTGGAAGAACCCTCATTCCTCGATATTTCAGTACAATCTTTGAGGGGGGAGTGACAGACCTTTACTATGTCCTCAAACACTCGAAGGAGTCCTACCACAATTCATCCATCACCTTAGACTGTGATCAGTGTACTATGGTCACCCAGCATGGCAAACCCATGTTTACAAAGGTAAGAAAAAGAAGAAAAATGTGAGGTAGAATTAGGAAAAACAAGTTATTATATTGAGAATAATGAGTTATGAACACATTAACCATTCCAGAATATTATGTAGGATTTGTTATGTCCAGTACTAACTTGGCATGTCGGGAGATCACACACTTACCTACATCAAGATAATCCATGTCACTTTTCAACGGCAGCATCAAAGGGAATTTATAAGACACTGACATGGCTGTGGAGATTTCTAATTCATCCAAAATTAGCCAAACTAGCCAAAAAGATCAATGCATTTCAAACAGAAGCTACATTCACACGAGATAACAAGGTGTAGAGCTGGATGAACACAGTAGGACAAGCAGCATCAGAGGAGCAGGAAGGCTAGAGCCTCAGATTCTCCAGCATCTGCAGTTCCTACTACATGCACACGAACTGAGTTTCTGCATTCTTCTGTGCTGGTTTAAGAACATTGCAGTGGCTGCTAGCCCCTCCAACAAGGTGCTTCATGCCCCGGATCAAATTGATCATCATTGTATGTTTCTACAAAGTTTACCCGTTTTCAGCCTTTTGAAGAGATGCTTTAAAATTAAGCTAGATTTTCAGCACATTGCCACTAATGACACCTTTTTAAAGGAAATGACAACTGTACACGCTTGAAATGAGAATAAGATTCAGCATAATTATTTTAGGTAATTTTAATTTATTTAAATTGTGGTTACATGCAGAATGACTTCTTGAAGAGTCTATTTTTTTGTAGCACACACATTTTCAGCTGTGTTAATAAAACTGCACCAGGTTACAACCATGAAAGGTATTATTTATTTTTTAATGCAAAAGTGTTTTTAAAATAAAGTTAACTTCTAAAACACTGCTGAATGCCCTGGCTCCTGAAAGATGTTATAATTTTGATTATGCCAAGTGTGTTTGAATGGATACCTGAACTATAACTTTACTTTGGAAAACTGGCATAATTGTGAGTGTAATTACCCCTCGGAAAGCCATTTGTGTAGAAAGGTGAAAATTCAACTTCACAGTTCTTAGTAGGAGCACAAAATAAGACCATAAGAAATAGGAACAGATGTAGGTCATTGGACCCCTCAAGCCTGCTCCACCATTCAATTGGATCTCAGCTGATCCAACATACCTCGTGTCCACTTTCCTGTCCTTTCCCCATAATCCTTTATTCCCATACTGATCGATCATCTATCTTTCTCAGCCTTCAATATACACAAGGATGTTGCCCCCACATCTCTCTGTGGCAAGGAGTTCGAAAGACTCTCAACCATCTGAGAGAAGAAATTCCTCATCATCTCAGAAATGCTTTTGTTTCCAAACAAAACTGTTTGAGGGGAGACTTATCCCCAGTCCTCTGCTCTTCCTGTTTAACAGGTCATTGTGAAATTCATGGGGAGAGGGATATGGTTGCCTCAGTCAACTTATTTTCAACTTATTCATGTGGAAAATTCCAGCAATGGTTTGTATTACATCAATTTTTTTCTGCTCTGAGGGGCTGGTACTTGCAAAACAAATATATATGAAAAAGTTAAACTAAATTCTAGGAAGGTAAGTCGTGGATTCTTACACACAGTGAAGTACATGACTGAAAAAATATCTACAGTCTCTCTGCTCAGTGGCAAAAGACTGAATGCTATTTCATCACTAATGCCTTTAAACACCAATCCAATTCTCCCTTAACATTTTCCACACTTTCTGCTCTGATTCCAATTTAGAAACTTCATTTTGCATATTCACTACTGTGCATAAATTAATTAAATCTTTAATTCTCTGGGTGCTTTCCTTTTTCGAAGCTAAAGATGTGCCCCTGGCTCTAGAGTTTGTGGCAACTTTGAATATATTATTGGGGTTAAAATTCGCTGTTCCCTTATGTATCCTGAACACTTGAATGTTATTTCCCCCCGAGATTCATCCACTCCTTTATATCTCGAGTGGTTTAATTAGGTTTCACATTATACTATTTTTTTTTTAAAAATGTTACCTCTGACTTTTCTCATGCCTTGATCAGCTCTGTCCACATCCACATAGAGTCATACAGCATAGAAACAGGCCCTTCTGCCCACCATGTTTATTCCCACTGACAAACACCGATCACTAATCCCAGTTACCTTCACTTTGTCAATAGCCTACTATGCCCTCGCATTTCATGTGCTCATCCAGAGGCTTCTTAAATGTTGCAGAAGTACATGCCTCCACCACCCTCTCAGACAGCGCATTCCTCATTTCTGCTACCCACTTGGTGAAATGTTTTTTCTCAGCTCTCGTCTAAATAACTTACTCCTGCTCACCTTAAATTAGTGCCCTTTGGTCTTGGGCACCACCGCCATAGGGAAAAGCTTCTCACAAACTGCTCTGCCTTTGCCTCTCATAATTTTGCATACCTCAGTCAGATCCTTCCTTAGTGTCCTGTTTTCCCCCCAAGGAAAAAAATCCCAGCCTCCTCATAACTGAGACTTTTCATCCCAGGCAACATCCTGGTGAATCTCCTCCGCACCCTCTCCAGTGCAATCACATCCTTCCAATAATGTTGGGACCAGAAGTGCATACAGTATACCATCTCTGACCTAACCAATGTTCTAAAAAATGGTAACAAGACTTCGTTGCTCCTATATTCTATGTACCCAGTTAATGAAGTTGAGCATCCCATATGTCTTCTTCACCACCCTGCCTACTTGTGCTGACACCTTCAGGGATCCAAAATGCATAATCTCACGTTTACGGCAATTAAATTCCATCTGCCATTGTTCTGCCCAATTTACCAGCTGATCAATATCAGACTGTAACTTGAGACCATCCTCCTCACACTCAATAACACAATTTCCATGTCATCTGCAGACTTCCTAATGAAACCTTCTACGCTAACAACTTGGATGTGAATGTACGTAACAAATAATTAGGGTTCCAGCACTGATCCTTGTGGTTCACCACTGGTCACAGGCTTCCAATTAAAAAATAACCCTCTAACATCACTGTTGGCCAACTGTGTGTAAGCCAGTTTTGGATGCATTTTGCCAACTTGCCTTGGATCCCATGGGCTCCTAACGTTTGGACTAGCCTTCCATGTAGGACCTTGTCAAAGACCTTAATGAAGTCCATGTAAAACACATCAAGTGCATTACTCTCATCAATATATTTAATCACCTTTTTCAAAAAGCTCAAGGAAATTAGGCAGTATTCCAACAAATTATTGATGAATCCCTGCCTTTCCAGGTATTGATTAATCCTGTCCCTCAGAATTTATTCCAATAATTTCCCTACCACTAATGTCAGACTAACTGGTCTGTAATTACCTGGCCTATTCCTGCTGCCCGCCTCTAGTCATCCTCACCTCTGGCTAATGAAGTATTAACTATCTCCACTGGGGCCTCCCATGGCAGCCTGGGGTTCAACAGGTTCTGAGGAATTAGTCACCCATATACCCACTAAAATTTTTAATGTATCCTTCTCATTAATCTTAAAATGAACTGGAAACTGACCGCCCCGACTGAAATTTCCAGCTACAATGTCTTTAACTTTTGTGAATTCAGAAGAGAAATATTCATTTAAGACCTCACCCACTTTCTCTGGCTTCATGCACATGATCAAGGAAATTAAGTCAGGCCAGCTAACCTCCAAAGCCTAGAGCCTAGAAAAATTGGTTACGTTCAAAATGTTCAATATCTATCATTCATGTTCATACTTTGAACCTGGCACATTTTAAAGCATCTTAGATGGATATTATTTTGTGCTAAGCAGCTAGATTGTGCACCCCACCGATTAAAGCTGATGTAAGGTAAAATTGTGAATTTTAAATAATAATTCTTTTGACATTATTGCAAAATAATGCTATGATGCTTTCACATCATTATCAAATACAGCATATTCCAGAAATCAAGAAAACTTTGGTTTTGTGCCTAACTATATTTTCTTCACTAACATGAATTATAGCATGAATGTTGGTTGATTAAAAAAAAATGTATTGGCTGCAATGGATTCTTTTTGGATGATGTGGTGTTAAACGATAAGGAACAGAAAGTGACAAATTCTTACTCTGTGTGAGCAATCTGATTGCAGCGAGGACACAAGTTGGGAGATGACATCTTGCCTCAGTATCCCTTGTTTAAAGAGAGGAAAACGTATTATTTAACAATTTTTGAAGACTGCGGGTATGATTATTGCTTAAGCAAGTCAGATAACTCAACATGTTAAATTCAGGAATCCTTTGGTCTGAGTACAGCATGGGAGCTATTGCCATAGTGAACTCACTTTACACTGCACACAACCCTGTTGATCAAATAAATTATCATTGCCCTTTTGGAAAATAGAAATCAATGTAATGTTTTTAAAATCTGGTTGTGCACCTAAATTTGGTGTGATTTCTGTGAACCACTTCTGGAGAAATTTCATTTTCAGAAATGCTGGATCATTTAAAAAAATTAATGACTGTTTGAAGAAAAGTTTGAAGGAATGTTGGACATGTACGTTTAACAAAGCAGTCCTTCCAAGAGAGGAAAAGCAAATGCCCTTTTGGCATAAGTTTCTCCTTTGCTGTGAAAATTGACAGTAAGAATCAGTTTTTGCTGATACTATAAGTAACAATTTGGATCAATCTGTTATTTAAAAAAAAGATTTTTTCGGGAATGGAATTGTAAGATCGTGTGGCTTCAAAGGCGCTGCTGTTGTATATTTCAATTATTGATGACTTTCCCTTCTGTATCTTTAGGTGAGAAACTGTACTATCTAAATTATTTATTATTCCTGCTCAATACACTATAGTACAAAATGGCACTTGCCAAGTCAATTGGAATTGGTTGTGTGCCTCTCACTGCGGAGTACATGATCTGTGGAACTGATTTTCGCAAGTATAGAAAGTGTTGTTTCCACTTATCAGTTGACGAACTGTGTTTATGAATTATGCTTTAGTTACAAACTGAGAAAGTAAAAACTAGGAATCAGAACAATTCACACCAGATAATTAGTTCGGTATAATAATCACTACTTCATTTTTTAAATATTGTCTGCAAGGCTTCCCTTGTCAAACCATGCAACAAAGCATTTCAGTAGATTGCTTGCCAAAGCCATCACTCATCTTTTAAACAGTGTCTTTGGGATCTGTGTCAATTTCTTTGCTATTTCTAACACATATTCCCTCATTGAAACTTCTCAACAGTGATATATAAGTTGATGAGTAAAAACATTTGTTCATGGGATATGGGTAACACTGACAATGCCAGAATTTATTGCTGTCAATAATTGCCCTTGAGAAGACAATAATGGGCACCATTAAAATCCAATAAGGCAAAGGTGTAAGAAAATACTACTAATGTCTGTTAGGTAGGGAGATATTGGGTTTTGACCCAGTGATGATGAAGGAACATCAATATATTTCTAAGCCAAGGTGATGTACAGTTTGGAGGAGTCCTTGGCAGTCTTGGCATTCCCATTCATCTATTGTCCTTCCCTTTCCACAAGATAAATTAATCCACAGTTTGAATGAGTTTCAATTCTCAGTTTAGCAGTCTTGAATTTTTTTTTTCTATTCATTTGTGGGATGTGGGCGTCGCTGGCTGGCCAGTATTTCTTGCCCTTCCCAGTTGTCCTTGAAAAGGTGGTGCCGAGCTGCCTTCTTGAACCGCTGCAGTCCTCCTGCTGTGGGTTGACCCACAATGCCATTAGGGAGGGAATTTCAGGGTTTTGACCCAGCGACAGTGAAGGAACAGTGATATATTTCCAAGTCAGGATGGTGAGTGGCTTGGAGGGGAACTTGGAGGTGGTGGTGTTCCCATATATCTGCTGCCCTTATCCTTCTGGATGGAAGTGGTCGTGGGTTTGGAAGGTGCTGTCTGAGCATCTTTGGTGAACTTCTGCAGTGCATCTTATAGATAGTACACACTGCTGCAACTGAGCATCGGTGGTGGAGGGAGTGGATGCTTCAGAATGTAATGTCAGTCAAGCGGGCTGTTTTGTCCTGGATGATGTCAAGCTTCTTGAGTGTTATTGGGGCTGCACTCATCCAAGCAAGTGGGGAGTATTCCATCACACTCCTGATTTGTGCCTTGTAGATGGTGGACAGGCTTTGAGGAGTCAGGAGGTGAGTTACTTGCTGCAGTATTCCTAGCTTCTAGCCTGTTCTTGTAGCCACTGTCTATGTGGTGAGTCCAGTTGAGTTTCTGGTCAATGGTAACCCCAGGATGTTGATAATGGGGGATTCAGTGATGGTAACACCATTGAATGTCAGGGGGTAATGATTAGATTGTCTCTTACTGGTGATGATCATAGCCTGGCATTTGTGTGGCGCGAATGTCACTTGCCACTTGTCAGCCCAAGCCTGGATATTGTCCAGATCTCTTGTTGCATTTGAATCTTGTTGCAATAAGGATTTCACCTTTTTTCACAGTTAATATGTATGACAATGTGCCTGGAGTGTTTACAGATGTGCAGTGTATTATTCCTTTCTCCTTTTTTACATTGCTAGAGTCACAGTTTATAATGCTGGAGAAATGCAAAGTGATACTGAAGTGAATCCTGAAAGGACAGTCAGCAGACAGCTCATGTTGGGCTGCTCTCAAAAGACATACTGACAGCCTTTGAAGCTGGATTCTTCAGAGGGACGGGCGACCAAAAACAGTTGTCAGTCCACCACGTGGAGACTTTTATGAATGCAGACACTGCAGTACACACTTTATGCCAGATTTCATTTTTTATTTTTATTATATTGAAAATGATTGAACTCAGAGATAAAAGCAATTTAAATTTAAGCTTCCCTATTAAGAATGTGAACAAAGGTGCTGCCCAGAGCAGTATCAAGTTATACAGATTAGAAGATCCCTGCTTTGAATCCCTATTTGTTCAAAATTAACTGTCTTATTGGTGGTGAGAGAAACTTGCCTCAAATCCCTGAATCAAGAATTTCCCATGTGCAATTCTCACGATTGGAAAATATGCGTATACATATGAGCCCATACATAATTAAGTAGTTTGCTAGCACTGATATTCAGTGTTCACACATAGAGAGGGGCCACTCACATGATGTACTAAGAATGGTTGGTTGCTTGTGGAATTGTGTACTAGAAGGAGCCAGCCTCTTCAGGGAAGGAACGTTGAACATCTGCAAAAATAAATCTGCTGAACCCTCATTGATTGGTTCTTTAGTTCGAAAGGGGGACAAAAAATTAGGGAGTAGAATTAGAGCAGTGTCCTTACTTATCTTGCAGCCCTGTTTGAATCCAGTCCAGGTTGATGAGAAATAAGTCTTCCAATTCTGAAATAAGAAGTTCCTTTGTGGATTTCAAGCCATTCTACTATATTTCTCAGATATTCTTAATCCAAGTGTAAAACTGTTCCTGGTTAACACGAAATTGGGAATCACAGAGACTCCACAAAGTTTTATGATAGGAATTTGAAATTATCAATTAGTGTACTAGGTGAACTCTCTTAAGTTTGGAACCAAGAGATCATATTGTATCAAAGCAGAGGGAGATTTATTTTGCATTTGATGGTACTTTGTACAACCCATAACTTTATGACAATACTTGATACCTGAAGTAAGAATATATTTCCACTGTTGAGCATAAATTGTCTCAAAAAAATAATGTTTTGGTAGTAAGTGTTAAAAACTGAGATTCTTAAATGAAAAACTGCCAAGTTTTCTTGTGCTGTGTAGTAAAGGCATGCAATGTGCCAAATGCTTGCGAGACTCTTTCTTGTTGATCCTCCAGAGACCATCTGTGCTGGGAGCATTGATTATAACACGTCTGCTGGAATTACATCTTTCTGGTTGCCATGCCAACTAATCAGCTGGCTCCTGTTGCTATGGCAATAAAATGTCACAGCTCAGAGAACCGTAACAGAAATTGAACAAAACAGCAAATGTTTCTTTAATTGCAACTCTCTAATATCAAAAATTTTTTTAAGAAGCAAGATGAAAGAGAAAAGCTGCAAAATACATATAAATAGGTCAAAGTGTGGTGAGAGAACCCATACAGTTTGATTTTAAGGTTAAATGTTAGATTTAAAATTCCTTTATTTTGCAAGAAAAGTGCTTATTTGTACAATTTTCTTATTCTTAACTCCTTATTTCCTTCCTTTTAAATCCCTGATCTCAATCTAATAGGTTTGTACCGAAGGGAGGTTAATTCTGGAGTTTACATTTGATGACCTGATGAGAATAAAGACATGGCACTTTACCATCCGGCACTACCGTGAGTTAGTCCCCCGCAGCATTCTTGCCATGCATGTAAGTAACACCCTTTCATTGCTCCTATGAAGCCAAATGTCACTGTCCTGTCAAATACCTGCCTTATAAATACTTCTGTGACACCCCTTAAATGTACACAAGTCAGAATCCTCATTTCTTAATTCCAATAACACAGGAGGATTATTTCATAATTTGCAATGGTTTCTGGGGCTAATGAAATATGAAAAAGAAAGTAAGTGCAATTTATGAAAAAACATTGCAACACCAATATGTCAGGCTTATACACTTCAAAAGTAACTAATTGAGTCCTGAAGTAGTAAAAGACACGATATAATTTGGGTCTTTCTATATCGTATCACTTTAAACAATGAAACTGATAATTTAACACACTTTGTGTCGTTTGCTTCATTTGTTTTTATCTCAATGAATACTAGGCAACTCCTTGATAAAGGCGGTAAGTTAATTGCAGCCAACCTTTGGACCAGAAATCAAACATTCCACATTAGGTAATTATTTTGTTTGTAATACTTTTGTCACAGGTGATCCAATGTTTAAGGGCATCTCTATATTGTGATAAAGTATTTACCAAATTTGTTTTGTTTGTTTCTCAATGTACAATATGAGAAAATAACCAGTTCCTTTGTTCCTTGTAACATTATCTGATAGGAATTATCACGACTCTGCTTTCTCTTTTCTGTTCTCTGATCTATGCTGGCACAAAAAAGTTCCAAAAATACTTTGTTGTGAAGAAAACATACTTTTAATTATTGTTTGGATCTTGTTATTTCAGAGAGATCCATTTTGTGATGCCCCCCTTTCATTATAATGTTACTAATATAGAAATATGGATTTTTATTTTCGTGGTTCTTGTAGGTTTATACAAAAGCCTTTAAATGGAAGTATCTATAAGTGTACATTTGAATTCTCAGGATGTACCATTCCAATTTTGATTATCAGGAGATAATCTGTGCACTCTGAGATTGTAACAGTCGTCATTGTTGTTTTAATGCTTGTTGACTGTTATTTATGTCAATGGTGTATAACATCACCTGAAAATTTATTTTTTTCCTGTTCATGCTGAGTGTGAATATGGTATTAGTTTATGGAAATCTGTGGTTACTAAATTGCAAGTAAAACATGGCTGGCATTTTCATCCATTGTCAGTTGTTATACTTTTGCCTCTGAGCCATACAACTGTGCATTCACGCCCTACTGTAAGATATAAGTGTTACAATGTGCCATCTTCGAAATTCGATTGTGATCGAGGCTGTCTTTGATCAATGTTGACTGTGTATCTTAGTGTGCCCTAATTGATGGCACTTTCAAACTGTCATCTACTGGCAGGGAAGTGCTCCAGAATATCCTGAATACATGGTAGGAAATGTATAAATTCAAGTATTTTTCTGTCTTCCTTCTGTCAATATTAAACAGTATTTACAGATTTAAAAAAAATTAAATAAACAAGTTTTAAAGTTTTATATTGCTGATTTTGTTCAAAAAGCATCTGAATCAAGTTAAACAGGGTTGTTTACTTATGACAGTCACAAGCATTGATTTGCACAGCTCACTGTAAAGTATCATTGGTGTTAGTTGCTGCTATTTGTAAAGAAGGATTTGCTGACTCCTTTGACATCCTCTAAAGTCCCATTTCTGACCAAAGACATGGCACAGTGTGCTAAAGAGCAAAAAGATCTCCATGACTTTTGTCAAACAAATGAACAATTGGACTTCCAACAGCAAAGATTGCCGCTGAAAAATAACATTGTTACACATCAGTAATAAAATTCATCAACAAGGATGACATTGCAAACTCTGTCAGAATGTTAAGACTTACTGTTCATGTTATTTTGAATTTCAATAAGGAAGTTTACTGCATTTTTTAAAAATTTTGCCTGGAATATTTTACTTTGTGACATCAAACTTGTTAATAAAAATGAAATTGAATGCATTAATGTTCTCACATCTAAGAAACATTTTATGTTGTATGCCAGCTATTTATCTCCATAAGCAAAATTTTCTTTTCATGCACATCTCTCTACATGACAATTATGTGAAGAACGTATCTTGGCTGCTCGAAATAAAAACCTCTAGTTGGCCAGATTTTAGCCCGAGTGAATTTTTTGTCATAATTTGGAATGCAACTAGGTTAAGTAGCTATCTAGCCCATATCCCAATAGTACAAGTTTTCAAACCACTAGGGAAAAGGTACATGGAGTAATTACTGAACATTGTTGCAGGTTTCATCTTTTTAAAATAATTAGATGTACAGCAAAATCTATTGAACAAGAGATTTCTAGCTTTGCTTTTTAACCATATGCTGCTGCCATCAGCATTTAATGATCTGCCTGACACATCGCATTTCCCTGGGAGGATACTAGCTGGTGTGCTCTCTGTAACACATTGTTTCACAGCTTGAAAAGGCATCTATAATCAAGGCATATAGTCATCTATCAAAAAGAAAAACAGAATGAATTACTGAATCATGATCAAGGGGAGATTCCTTCACCGTGCCCCTATCCTTTCCACCCCCAGTGGATTCTGCTGGATCTTTCCAGTTGAATTTGGTTTTGCACCATTGAAAATTGATATTAATCTAAGCAAACTGACTAAGGAGCAGAATGTTTTGTGCGTTCATGTTCATTATTTCTTGATTGTATCTTTGTGATACCACCAAGTAGTGCAGTCTGCGGACTCACTAAATTATTAGTTTTCATCTATTTTGCTCTTTGTTTTCTAATACTTATCATCAATATTTTGCCAGCTGATTTTTTGCACAAAAGATGCACGGTATGGAAAAGTGACCACTCTTATCAATAAGTTAATCTATGAGAAGTGCACACGAGACACTTACAGAATAAAACATAAACTCAACACATTTGATGTTTAAGTCTCAGGAAGGAGAATATGAAATATTTATCTGGATGTGGGTGGATGTACACATATACAGGGATGGTAATGCACCAGGTGCAGGATTAGTGAACATTATGATGTATTCACGATTTTCTTCTCCTTATCACTGAGATGTAGACACTCTTCCACACTAGTGACTGAACTAACTCAATTATTGGGGTAATAGTTGCAATGTTGTTCAGAGAAAATTTAAATTGTCTTTTTGAATTTCATTGCCTTTTCATTAATAAAATCAGTGCATATTATTTTGATTTAAGGCTGGTTTCACAAGCTTATTAGTCCTCAATTTAACACAGTGCTGTGATGTCCCATTCATTTCAATAACAGCCAACAGTTAACTGTTACCAATGACTAGCATCATTTACTCTCCATGCTGAATTGAGAAGGAGGTCATTGGCAACTTTCTACTTGTTTTTCAGTTTCTTAGACACCTTAAAACACAGGAGTAAAAAATTGTTACAGTGCAAAAGAAGGCCTGTCAGCCCGTCAAGTCTGTGCTGGTTCTGCATTTTATGGTTCAGACTGTTGTATCTGTACCACTTCACTGAGCATCATGACATAGTGTCATTCTCCTGCCTTCTCTCCGTAACCCTGCACATTGTTTCTATTTAAATAATAATCCAATGCCCTTTTGAATTGAACCTGTCTGCTCCACATGTCTAGGCAGTGTAATCCTAATTACTCACTGTGTGAAAACATTTTTTTCTCAGCTTGCATTTGCTTCTTTTGCCAAGCTCTTTAAATCTGTGCCCTCTGGTTCTCATTCCGTTTATGAGTGAAGACAGTTTCTCCCTATCTGCTCTGTTCAGTCCGCTCATGACTTTGAAAATTTTTAACACATCTTATCTTAGCCTTCTCCTCTCCAAGGGAAAATAACCCTCAATTTCTCCAATCTATCCTCATAACTGGAGTTTCTCAACCCTGAAACCACTCATGTGAGCCTCTTTTGAACTCTCTCACATCCTTCATAAGCTTCCTTAAATTGTGGCACTTAGGCCTCAGCTGCAGTACTGTATATAGTCTAACTAGTGTCCTATATAAGTCCAGTGTAACCCCTCTGCTCTTGCAACCCAGGTTTCCCTGCTCCTGCATACCTTGTAGAATAGTACCCTTTGATTTATACTGTCTCTGCACGTTCTTTGTACCATAATGTATCACCTCTCACTTCTCTGCATTGAAATTCATCTGCAACCTGATCACCTAGTGCACCAACTTGTCAATATCCTTTTGATATTCTACACTGTCCTAACAGTTTACAGTGTTACCAAGTTTAATATTGTCCACAAACTATGAAATTGCTTTCTGCCCACCAAGATCCACATCTTTTATTTCTATTAAAAGAGGCAATGGCTCCAACACTAACTCCACTACAGGCATCCCTTCAGCCCAAACAAAATTCCCATTAACAGCTACTGTCTGTTTCCTAATCCTCAACTAATTTAGTAGCCATGTAGCAACTGACTTTTGTTTCCTGAGCTATAACTTCTCAGAAAGCTATTGTGTGGCACTGTATTAAATACCTTTTTGAAGTTCAAGAGTACAAGAGTTGGCAGGTCATGTTACGGTTGTATAGAACTTTGGTTCGACCACATTTGGAATACTGCGTACAGTTCTGGTCGCCACATTACCAAAAGGATGTGGATGCTTTGGAGAGGGTGCAGAGGAGGTTCACCAGGATGTTGCCTGGTATGGAGGGGGCTAGCCATGAAGAGAGGTTGAGTAGATTAGGATTATTTACATTAGAAAGACGGAGGTTGAGGGGTGACCTGATTGAGGTCTACAAAATCATGAGAGGTATAGACAGGGTGGATAGCAAGAAGCTTTTTCCCAGAGTGGGGGGCTCACTTACTAGGGGTCACGATTTCAAGGTGAGAGGGGAAACGTTTAAGGGAGATATGCGTGGAAAGTTCTTTACGCAGAGGGTGGTGGGTGCCTGGAACGCGTTGCCAGTGGAGGTGGTAGAGGCGGGCACGATAGCGTCATTTAAGATGTACCTAGACAGATACATGAATGGGCAGGGAGCAGAGGGATACAGATCCTTGGAAAATAGGCAACAGGTTTAGATAGAGGATCTGGATCAGTACAGGCTTGGAGGGCCGAAGGGCCTGTTCCTGTGCTGTAATTTTCTGAATTCTTTGTTCATGTATGCTACAGTAGCAGTATTGCCATCATTGTGGAGACAGTGGTATGATGGTAATATCACTGGACTGGTTATCTAGAATCCAAGACTGTTCTGGGTTTGAAATGTTGATGTTCATGGGTTTGAAATTTGAAATCAATACAATATGGAATTAAAAGGTAGCCTAACAATATCCATGAAACCATTGTCGATTTATATAAAAACCCCTCTGGTTAGCTAATGTCTTTCAGGGAAAGAAACATAGAAACAAAGAAGATAGGACCAGGAGGAGACCATTCGGCCCTTCGATCATGGCTGATCGTCCAACTCAATTGCCTAATCCAGCTTTCTCCCTATAAACTTTGATCCCATTCACCCCACATGCCACATCTAGTCATGTCTTGAATACATTCAATATTTTGGCATCAACTACTTCCTATGGTAATGAATTCAACAGGTTCGCCACTCTTTTGGTGAAGAAATGTCTCCTCATCTCCGTCCTTAATGGTCTACCCCGAATCCTCAGACTGTGACCCCTGATTCTGGACACACCCACCAGCAGGAACATCCTCCCTGCATCTACCCTGTCCAGTCCTGTTAGAATTTTATAAGTCTCTATGAGATCCCCCCTCATTCATCTGAACTCTAGCAAAAACAATCCCAACCTAGTCAATCTCTCCTCATACGTCAGGCCCACTATCCCCGGAATCAGCCTGGTAAACCTTCGCTGCACTCCCTCGAGAGCAAGAGCATTCTTCCTCAGTAAAAGAGACCAAAACTGCACACAATATTCCAGGGGTGGTCTCACCAAGGCCCTGTATAACTGTAACAACACATCTCTGCTCCTGTACTCAAAACCTCTGGCAATGAAGGCCAACATTCCATTTGCCTTCTTTATGTGCCTTCTGCACCTGCACATTTACCTTCAGCGACTGGTACACAAGGAGGCCCAGGTTCCACTGCACACTCCTCTGTCCCAATTTACAGCCATTCAGCTAGTCATCTGCCACCTTGTTTTTACTTCTGAAGTGAATAACCTCACATTTATCCAAATTATACTGCATCTGCCATTGATTTATCCACTCACCCAACCTGTCCAGATCATGCTGAAGGATCACTGCATCCTCATCACAGTTCACCCTCCCACCCAACTTGGTACCATCTGCAAACTTGGAGATGTTACATTTTGTTCCCTCATCCAAATCATTAATAGATATTGTGAATAGCTGGGGTCCCAGCACTGATCCCTGTGGCACCCCACTAGTTACTGCCTGCCAATTTGAAAAGGACCCATTAATTCCTACTCTTTGTTTCCTCTCTGCTAATCAGTTCCCTATTCATCGCAATACACTTCCCCCAAACCCATGTGCTTTAACCTTGCACATTAATCTCTTAAGTGGGACTTTGTCAAAAGCTTTCTGAAAGTCCAAATATACTACATCAACTGGCTTTCCCTTGTCAACTGTACTAATTACATTTTCATAGAATTCCAACAGATTTGTCGAGCATGATTTCCCCTTCATAAATCTATGCTGACTCTGTCTGATCCTGCCACTGATTTCTAAATGCTCTGCTATAAAATCTTGCCAATGGATTTGAGAATTTTCCCCACTACCAACGTTAGGTTCACCAGTCTATAATTCCCTGTTTTCTCTCTACCTCCCTTTTTGAATCTTGGAGTGACATTAGCTACCTTCCAATCTGCAGGGATTGTTCCAGAGTCTATAGAATCCTGGAGGATGACCACCAATGCATCCACTATTTCTAGAGCTACTTCCTTCAGAAATCTGTTATCCTTACCTTGTCTGACTTGCATATGACTCCAGACCTACCGCAAGATCCCTTCTGAAATGGCTTAGCAAGGCCACTCCATTTGAGGGCAAGTCGAGATAGGCAATAAATGTTAGCCAAGGCAGCGACGTCCATTTTGCTTGAATGACTTTTTTAAGAATTCCTTTTCCTTATGTCTTGAAAAAACAAGTTAGACATGAGTTTTCCTTAATAAGTCCTTCCTGACTCTTCCAAATTGACCCAAATTTTTTCATGGACTACAAGTCCTACACTAAATAACTGTTTCAAGAAGTTTATGTAGCACCAAGGTGGAGGATTCCAAAACTAGAGGATATAGGTTTAAGCTGAGAGGGGAAAGATTTAAAAGGGGCCGAAGGGGCAACCTTTTCACACCGAGGGTGATGTGTGTATGGAGCGAGCCGCCAGAGGAAGTGGTGGAGGCTGGTACAATTAGAACATCGAAAAGGCATTTGGTTGGCTTAATGAATAGGAGGTGTTTAGAAGCATCTGGGCCAAATACTGGCAAGTGGGACTATATTAATGTAGAATATCTGGTCGGCATGGACGCGTTGGACTGAAGGGTTTGTTGCTGTGCTGTACATCATTATGTCTCTAAGTTAAAGTGACTGGTCTGTACTTACTGGACTTATCCTTACAACATTTTTTGAACATGGGTGTTGGGTTTGTAATTCTCCAGTCATCTAGTGCCACCCTTGAGACTAGGGAAGATTGAAAGATTATTGCCAATGGCTGTGGAATTTCTGCTCTCACTTCCTGCAATATCACTCATCCAGTCCTGGTGCCTTATCAACTTTAAGCATTGATAGCTTAACCAATACCTCTTCCTTGTCAATTTTAAATCCTTCTTGTGACTGATCAGTCACAATGGCCTGGGCAGCATCTGCCTTGAAGGTAAAGACAGATACAAAGTATTAATTTAATGCCCCCCGCCCCGTATGTAATTCCACCTTTTGGTTGCTAATTGGCCCGGTCCTCATTTTAAACCCTTTCTTTATTGATGTGCGTATAGAAGACTTTGGGATTCCCCTGTATGTTAGCTGCCAGTCTTTATTCATTAAATACTTTGTATTTCTTCTTTGCTTTTCCACCTCCCTTCTGGTTCTCAAATGTATTTTCTGCCTGACATCTGTCATGAGTTTACTTTTCTTTAACTTAGTATCGCCATCATCTAGAGACTCTGGATTTATTTGCCTTGCCTTTTCCTCTTTAGGCATATTCCCTGACTGTGCCTGATCCATATCCTGTTTGAAGGTAACTCATTGATCAGTTACTGTTTTTATCCACCAGCCTTTGGTTCCTTTGTATCTGGCTCAGCTCTTTTCTTAAATCAGTGAAGTCTCTACCAGTTGATTATTCTTACATTTTCTCATTTTCGTTTTCTGCTGTAATCCTAACCTTCAGATACAATGATCAGCTAAATGTTCCCCCATTGTCTATATCTAATCTGTCTGTATTCCTCTCCAGACTCTTTGTGTCAACTTGACCACTTGCCTTGCCACCTGTTTTTGTGTCATCCACAAACTTGGTTGCAGCACATTCACTTTCCTCATCCAAGTCATTAATACATACTGTAAATAATTATGGCCCCATCACTGATCCCCCGACACACCATTAGTTCCTGGTTGCCATTCTGAAAATGCCCAATTCTCCTGTCTTTTAACAGTTACCCAATTCTCTATCCATGTTAATATTCTACTCCAAACACTGTAGGCTCTGTCCTTATTAAGTAGCCTTATGTGCAGTACCCTAATGAGCATCTTTTGAAAATTCAAATATATCAACTGCTTCCCATTTATGTATTCCACTTGTTCAAAGAATTCTAATAAATTTGTCAGGTATGATTTCACTTTCATTAAGCCAGACTGACTCTTGCTCTCAGTCATTAACAAAATAAGATAATGTGTCATTGCTAGTTCTATGAAATAATCCTTACTATTAGCCTGTTCCAGATCTCATTATAGCCTTGGTCCAAACATAGATAAAGGAGCTGAATTCCAGAAGTGAGATGAGAGCGACTGGCCCTAATATCAAGTCAGGATTTCTTCAAATATGTCCTCTAAGTTGAAGTCAGTGGAAATTGGAATGCTAATTCCTCAGTTGTTGAAGTCATAGCTGCCCAAAACGTTTGTGTGTCCCCCAGCACATAGTCCTGGATCTTGGAATATGCCAGTCTGCAACACTCAGTCGAGGTCAACTCATTCTGCTGGATGACCAACAAGTTTCAAACAGAACCCCTTACTAAAGAACCCCTTTCACCAAGTTGATGGACCTCCAGGCATAGTCAATGTTTTCTCAATGTGCATCCTGGGGAACAGACTGTAGAGCACAGAGTCCTGCTTCAAGAAGCTGCTTGGGACAATCCTCAACAAAAAACATGGCATCTCTCACCAGAGCTTCTTTGCAAAGACACATTCCAGAAGGAGCTGTGTGACAGTGTCTTCACACTAACTCTAAAACTTCAGTGAGACATATGAATTGATCTATAGCTCAGTTTGCTAGGAAAAACAGTATGTATGCATTGAGATAATCAAAAAAAATTATTTACAAATCTTTTTGATCTTTCTATCCCAACTACTGAAGGATTAATGTATACATGCAACACCTCATATGGTGCTGAGAGACGTAGAATAGTAGAATCTTTGCATAATTCAGGATGTGAAAAGGAGCACTATAACTGGCTTTTGAAAATAAGTAACACAAATCTCGTGCAGAATTCTGTTCCATACCAATTAAAGACACATTCCTAATCCATGCCGTAAAAATAGATGCAAAGGCAATTGTTGATTTGCATGCAGTTTGCTTTTGTTTTATCAGGTACTCCATGTTCTAACTCTCTACTGTTTTCAGGCACAAGATCCTCAGGTGCTGGAACAACTGTCCAAAAACATCACTCGAATGGGGCTGACTAACTTCACTCTCAACTACCTCAGGGTAAGATCAGTAATCTAGAGATTTATTTGATAAATGCCAACAGAAATAACATTTTCAGAGTCAAATCCAAGTTGTTACATCTATTATCTTCATTTGAAAGATGCTTACAACATCTAAAGGTGGGTAATCAGCTTATTTATGCAATGAAGATGAAACTAACAGCAAGAAATATGTATAAATTGATGACAGGAAAAGACACATGTTAATGAATGTCAATTTACACTGATGACTATTTATTTGCATTACTTTGATTTTTTCAAAATGATCTAATTATTTGAAATAATGTACTTCAGATTTAGTGTTGGGTAGAACATACATTTTTCAAAATAGAAGTTATTGAAAGGAATATAAACTAGTCACAATATTAGTGCACACTTTTAGTAGTCAATTATATAGATTTTTTTCATGTCTATATTTATATTTTGCTCATATTTATATAGTGCTGTTATTGAATTGACTGTATAGTGTTTATACTAAAACAAAAACTTGATAATTCATTTAAAATATTGTTTATCAACTAAGTTATGATTGCATACCCATATTTAATTTGACCATTAATTTATGACTTTTCCTGCAATAGCTGTCAATGAACTAGGATCTTTAATTGAATAAGGCAAAGAGGTTGCTGTTTTTGAAGAGTTGAGAATTGAATGCTGGATTTTTCTAGCTGTAATATGCAAAATCAGAAGTGGAAGTAGAGTGGGATGACCTGATGGTGGATCTGGACCCGTTTTACCCACCCAAACAGGGAAGCCAATTGCCCAAACCTTTAAATTCAGGGAGCAGATGGTGAAGATAGGGAAAATGATTAATTTTCTTGCCTTGATACCGCAACACTGTCAACCCCAGGTAAGTTCAAGACAAGGCGGAAGCAGGGAGACAGCTGGTTCAGATGGAGGAAGCAAGTTTGGGAGTAGCTGCCTCTCCTTGTCTTCTAAACCAAAGACTTCCAACAACATTGATGCAACCTCATTCTGAACCCCTCGCAATTAAAACAAAACACTTCTGCTGCCTTTAATAGTGGCTCTGCCATCTTCAGCTTCTGTAGGAGGAGGCATTCTAGTGCCATTCTGTCGGTGTTCGTTATCCGATAGAGACAGACTCCTTTGATTCACATATACCGGGGACTTGCCCTACCTTTTTAATTCAGTACAAATTGCATTGCAGCAGTGAACAGACTCCTTCCTCAAATAATGAAACCAGGCCAGATGCTCTACCGTAGATTGGAAACAATAGTCTACGTTTTCTATCATTGGTCTCCAAAAGCAGTAACATTAAATCAAGAATCCAGATGTGGAAAATGCATACCTTCCCAGTGGAAATCCACCGACCTTATTGGCATGATGTGGTTTCAAGAGTGAAGGAACAGACTTGTAGGAAATTACAATCTCAAATTGGTGTCAGTGTCAATTGAATATTGAGAGGAACTTAGAATTATTAGGGAATCATTTCAGTGGTAGCTTATCCCAGCAGCACTGGTAAGTAACTTAAATCTTTAATATGTAAGTCATTTTCTGACCATTTCGGTATCTTTTTCTGTGGCACTTCTGATGAGCTTTTGTGCCAATTGTTCAATTTCTTTTGCCCCCCAGCACCATTACTGCAACCAATGGGTTACTCAATGGGAATTCCCCTATCTGAGGTGTTTGGAAAAAGAAGAAGAGGATCTACAGAGGGATGCCAGGCAGGTCAGGCTGCACCAGAGGTGCTTTGTGCCCACCTGTCAGGGTTCTGTCATCTGCATCTGCAGACCAATTGTGAACATAACTTATTTTGCTGGGTAATTAGTGCATGTGGCAGCCCCATTTTCTAAATGAGGCCAGGCTAGTGAACTCAAGTGACACCACTCAGCTCCGCAAATGCCAACTAATCATTGTAGAAAGCATGACACTCAGCCTGGCACCCAGATTGGCCAAACCTGATAAGATGCCACCAATCACACCTGCAGGCCATGAAATACTACCGGTTTAAACACTGTGACAAACTGTTTCCACTGTGTTTAGGTCACGAGAGAGGGAGATAAAATGCTGTCTCTGGAATACAAAGGAATGCAAGTTGTCTGACAATTGTATAAAGTTCTCATTAGATGGTACCCTCAGTATCATGTTCTGAGCAGTGCTAATGGCATCATACAGATTCATCAGAATAACTCTCACCCTAAAAGGGTTAAATTAGGAGGGCAAGTTGAAGAGACTCTACGTTAGAAATTTAAGGGGTGATCTAATTGAGATGTTTATAAAGATTAAAGAATTGAAAAGGTTGGCTGGAAACTAATTCCCCTGGTGGATGGGTGGGGTGTGGGTGTGCTGGTGGGACATAATCACTGAGAGCTGTGCAGTTTTATCAGAGTTAATATAAGGAAGCACTTGACACAACAAAGAATGAAATTCTATAGCTCTCTTCCAACAAATTGTGGAAGCTTAATCAATTGGAAAAGTTAAAATTTAAAATCTCACATTCATAGTTTTAGACAAGGCTAGTAAGAGAAATGGCACCAAGGCAGATAAATAAAATTTGGTTAGAGAATGGCAGAATGGGTTCAAGGGATAGCCTACATCTATTCCTTTGTGTCACTTTAGTAGGAACATCTACAACTGTCATTCAACGCAGGACTAACAGATTGAATTGTAGAATAGTCATGTACAATGGTAGTAAACTTGCAGGAATTTTGCAATGCAGAACTTTAAGAATGGTGCTGTGGACAGATAATTATAATCATTGCAGCAGCCTACAATTCCAGGATTCAAATGTTAGCCTGCTCTGTCATTGCCCTGCATGTTCATGCCTTGGACTTATTTCTTTTCCTTCATTTTTTCATGCCACTTCTTACACCCTTCCCCTTCATCTTTAACAAAGAGGGTTAATAGATTAGGATGCTTTCTGACACCTTCCAAAGTTTTGGTCCTTTTTTTTGACTAGTTTCCTTTAAATTTCTCTTTTGTAGTTTTCCACACCCACCATGAGCGTAGTGTGTTCATTCGTTCAATTGTGGACCTAAATCTAAACAAAGTAACTAACTGCAGAAACTTGCTTGTAGACAGTACACTTTTGTTTGATTCTATTTAAAATCTGTCATTAACTATTCTATTCTAGGTTGCTCCAATTCTGGATAACTAGGAAAGAAATAGTGCTTGTCAAGTCTCTTGCACAATTATTTAAAATTTTTTTATTCATTCATTTTGTGGGATGTGGGCATCACTGGCTGGCCAGCATTTCTTGCCCATCCTTAGTTACCCTTGAGAAGGTGGTGGTGAGCTGCCTTCTTGAACCGCTGCAGTACACCTGTAGAGAAGTGAAGCATAGACTGGGTGACTGCTTTGCAGAACATCTATGTTCTGCCCATAAAAAAGACCCTGAGCTTCTAGTTGCCTGCCACTTTAACACACCACCCTGTTCCTGGCCAACGTCTCTATCTCTGACTTGCTGCAGTGTTCCAGCGAAGCTCAGCACAAGCTGGAAGCGCAACACCTCATTTTCCACTTGGAGACCCTGCAGCCCTCTGCACTCAATATTGAGTTCAATAATTTTAGGGCCTAAACTCTCCCATGTCCTAGCCCCCTGCCCCACACACCAGGCCTTGTTATCACATAGCCTGCAATTACACACCCCCTGTTGTTAGTCACTAACAGTCCCCATTAACAGCTATTCACCCTCCTAGCCAGGTCACTATCAACTCCTTTGTCTATTCAACTGCTCTTCTCTCTCTTCGGGCTCTATCCTATCGGTTACTCTCAAACCCATCCCCTTCCCTATTTTCTGCATATAATCCGACGTTTTTCCAGCTACCATCAGTTCTGAGTAAGGGTAACCAGACCTGAAATGTTAACTCTGATTTTTTTCTTCACAGATGCTGCCAGACCTGCTGAGCTTTTCCAGCAATTTATGCTTTTGTTCCTGATTTACAGCATCCACAGTTCTTTCTGTTTTCATAGCAGTTCTTCAGCTGGGTTACCTTACTGCTTGTGTTCCCTTTAAATGAGACACAGACTCTCTGAGTTCTTTTTGGAGTTCTGTTTAACTGCTCCCTCAAAGTCTGCCTTATACAGATCAAAGCTTAAGGTAACTGCTAGTTAACTTGAGTGAAATATTGGTCCACCACGCAAAGTCCATTATCATGGAATTTCCTGTGTGTGTCCTTTCATTCTCCTGTTTTTCTCAGGCGCTTTAAATTCACATATATTTTGGAAGACTGAATGTATTGTCCAAAGGTTAATCTAAATGCCTCTCGTTGGGTTTGTTGCTAAATAACACACTAGTCTTAACAACATAGTCATGTACTTTCTGTGAATCACCTTGTAAGATGATGTGTCCATTTTAAAAGTTAAATTAGCCTTTTTTATTTACAAATTATATAACATAATTACACAATCATGACAGGAATTGGTCATAATAAACTTGCTTGCATTTCAACATGTTTTGACTATTGTCTGTTCAGAAAGGATCTGGCAATATCATTTAAAATATGTTTACAATGCAATCTACTTTTGTTATTCTGTCTCAGCGATTCATAAATCCTAACACTGATTGTGCTTGGAAATCTGTGAAACCTTTCTGGCTATGGACAGAAGGAGATAAAATGTAAAAATAGAGACACATGCACTCAGATTTTGAAATGATCATTTTAAAGGTAAATCAGGCTCAGCAAAAGCTGTAAGGAGGTCAGAATGTAGGTTTAATGCACCAAGTATTCATTTCTATCGCTGATTTTGGCATGTTATTTGTATCCTCTAACTCAAGGCTGATGTAAAATACCTGTTCAATTTGTTGACCATTTCCTTATTTTCTATTATTAATTCTCCAGTTTCACTTTCTATAGGATCAAAGCTCACTTTAATAATCCTTTTCTCCTTTATATGTTTATGGAAACTCTTACTGTGTGCTTTTATATGTTTCAGCTAACTTTTTCTCATATTCTAATTTTTTCCCTCTTTGTTTATTTTTTGATAATTTTCAGCTTATCATATATTCCGTTCAATCTTTTGATCTGCCACCTGCCCTTGGACAATTATATGGTTTTTTTCTTTAAGTGTGATCTTATCATCAAAATTTCAAGTTAACCACTGATGATAAGTTCCACCCTTGGAATGTTTTTTTAACTCATTGTACCTATTCTGTATAGCCTGAAATATCCCTTTAAATGTCTGTCACTGCATCAGTATTGATCAATCTTTTAAACTAATTTGCCAATTCACTTTAGCCAGCTGTGCCTTCATGTCTTCATAATTCCCCTTGTTGAAAGTTTTAAAAGTAGTGGGTGTTGGGATGTAAAATTCAATTATATTATGGTCACTGCTAATCATTAACTAATCTTATCTCATTGATTAATACCAGGCATGGTATAGCCTGCTCTCTGGTCAGCTTCAGAATGTGCCATTCTAAGAAACTATCCCACAAATGTTCTATGAACTCCTCATTTAGGTTAGTTCTACTTTTCTGACTTTTCCAGTTGATAGGAAGATTAAAATCTGCCGTGATCGATGCCGGGCCATTCTGACAAGCTCTCATTAATTGTTAAATTTATACCCCACCCTACGATGCATTTACTGTTAGAGGTCTTCACAATAACTCCCACAAGTGAATTCTTGCCTTTATAATTTGTCATTTCTATCCAAATGGTTTCCACATCTTGGCTTCCTGAACTTAGGTTTCCCTCCGTATTATTTTTGTACCATCACTAATGAAAGAGCTCCAACTTTTTCAGTTTTCTGTCCTTCCTAAATAGCATAGTCTCAGAATGAAGGGGTGCAAATTTAAGACTGAGATGAGGAGGAATTTCTTTTTGCAGTGGGTTGAGTGTCTTTAGATCTCATTGAATTGAGAGCTGTGGAGGCAGAGTCCTTGTGTGTATTTGAGGCTGAGGCAGATAGATTCTTGATCAGTTGAGGAATCAAGTGTTATAGGAAAATACAAGAAAGTGGAGGTGAGGAATCTCAAATATGGCATGATCCTAGTGGTGATTTGGAAGTGCCGGTGTTGGACTGGGGTGGACAAAGTCAGAAGTCACACGAAACCAGGTTATAGTCCAACAGGTTTATGGTGAAGTCACAAGCTTTCGGAGCGCTGCTCGTATGTCGGATGAAGTCACTTCAACCTGTTGGACTATAACCTGATGTTATGTGACTTCTGACATGATCCTAATGAATAGTGGAGCAGGCTTGAGGGGCCAAATGGCCTCGTTTTTTTTTCCTTTTTTTTATGGTCTTATGCCCTTCTGGAAAGTAAGGTGAAATAATTACGAGGAAATTTTACATTTGAAAGGAACCTGCGCCATCTTTGTGCTCTCAAAATGTCTGATGTTCAAGGCAATGAGTTTGGGCAGGTAAGTTGTGGCTGTTTACCCAGGTGTGTCTTCTTTACCCCCCTATACCTGCTGCATTGTCAGTTTGTTTGACCAATGAGAAGCTTTCCCTGCTGCATGATCACTTATGACCTCCCCTGCTCATTGCCAGCACTTTAAAAACATTATTAGGTTTCTGTTTGTCCATGCGTATTTCTTGGTTCAATTTTGTAAACTTTGCAGGAAATTTGTAGCATGCTAGTGCTAACTAATACATAAGAATTATCAGAAAATATTAAAATTTGATAATTTAATCATTAACATTACATTGAAACATGGAAAGTATTATATTATTTTGCTGTCTAATCAGGAAATCTGGGAACACTTCTACTCAAGATCAACAGCAATATGGAGTTCTTGTTCTGTATTACATTGTCTCCATTCTGAAAGTATTCTAGATCCTTTTTAATTTTGTATTGCTTCAATTTCCCTAACGTAATTTCATGGCACTGCATAACTTCCAAAACCAAAACAGTTATTTAACTCTGTTTCAATGTATTTCACCATCATTCCACAGCTACAACTGAACAGTGATAATAGTGTTTCATTATATTTGTGATACTTTTATCTTCACATGTTGTCGTCTTCCTGATTTTGATCAGATAGTTATCCAGCTTCCTGTTTAAAGGTCATTGATTTTGCTTTTCCAACTTACCCTGTGGGTGAGTGTAAGGGGAGGAAATATTCTGATTTGGAGAGTTGTTTATTCTGTAGTGTAGAAATTTTATTTGCGGTTATTCATCTCCTTCATGGGATAAAATAAATAAATTAGGCAGAACTGAAGACAGTGTGAATCATAATTGATAAGCTCAGAAAGATTGGGTTCAGTGGTTTAAATGGGCTTTTCTCATTTCACATTTCCTCAAGTTCCCATTGCTCGTTTGAGGATTATAAGATCTTTTGTTAAATAGAAAATATTTTCCACTTTACTAGATGGCTCACAAAATAATGCAAGGGAGCAGTTTGTGATGGGCATTCTACTTTGTAACCAACGTTCATAATTAAGATTTAACATGAGTATACTCGATTAAGAGAAGCATTTTCCCTGTGCTATGGAAGCTGCCTCTGTATTCAAAGTGTTAATATCAGATACATTTTGTATTATCACTGTAAGAAACTGGCTTCCTGCAATACAGAAGAGTGGCATCAGGGATGTTTTTTATTTTGTTTTCAAAACATAATAGTTAATAGAGGGCGGACATCCAGTTCGTCACAGTCGTACTATTGAAATTGTTATCAAACAGCTCAATTGTACAGATGAACCTTACCAACCCTTTTGCAGGAAAGTTACCGGCATAATGCCAGCAAATCCAGGAAACTGGTGGTTATCTTGATAAACTTCACTGGAAAATTCTTAATTGGATGCATGCAAGTCAGATCCAAAGCCAGTTTTTAATATATTTGTTAAAGTACCGACTGCGTCTTTTTTTGACCTGACATATTGGGGTAATGTTGTGAGCCTCTAAACTATAGCTTACACAGAGTCAGATGGGCAGTGGATAGAATGACTAGGATTCTTGGCCAATACTACCAATGAAAAGGCATGAACTGTTTTGGTGACCAGTCACCACTTACCTTTAATAGGCAGGCTGTCCATGCATCGATTAGCAGTGGCCTTATGCAACTTGTGTGGAAATCAAGCAGTCTCTTGCTGGAGTCAAACTGGTCAAGGATCCTCAAAGATTGAGGCCCAAACTACTCAGGAGAGTTACAGAGAAAAAAAAGAGACAATAGGTCGGACTTTTGTGGGGGCACAGATACAATGATTGAACATCCTGGCCCCAAAATATCCTACACCGATCTTAGTCAGAAATCCCTTCAATGGATCAAAAACAGAAATTGCTGGAGAAACTCAGCAGGTCTGGCAGTACCTGTGGAGAGAACAGAATTAACATTTTGAGTCCAGTGACTCTTCTTCAGAAGGTGTTTCACTGGAAAGGTTTCATTCAGTGTATTATCGGATTAAAATAGCATTACAGCTGTATCCACTTAACATAATACCAATTGGCACACATTAAATGTGAAGATTTTACAATCTGGTCTAATATGGCAATGGGCAGAAAGGCCCATTGTTTTCTTTTAGGAATTTTTAATCATTTTACCATCCTGTTCCTCCTGAAATTTAGGATTTTAAAGTAGCCAAGATTTTCACCGAAGGGTGCTTTGCCTCCAGCTGGAACTTCAATTCTAAGTCTACAGTAAGAAATTACAGCCTATGTCTTCACATTCTTCAAATATTTAATCATTCTTCTCTTAGAGTCTTTGAGTCATACCATATAGAAACAGACCCTTTGGTCCAAGTAGTCTATGCCAACCATGTTCCCAAACTAAACTAATCCTACCTGCCTGCAGTTGGCCCCTATTCCTCCAAGCCTTTCCTATTAATGTCTTTTAAATGCTTTAACTGTACCATATTCACCACTTCCTCTGGCACTTCATTCCACACACTAACCACTCTCTGTGTAAAAACGTTGCCCCTCATGTTTTAAAATCTTGCTCCTCACACCTTAAAAAGTGCCTCCTAGTTTTAAACTCACCCCACATTAGGGCGAAGACTTTTGCTATTCACCTTATCTATGTCCTCCATGATTTTATAAACTTCTTTAAGGTCACCAGTAAACACCCCTACTCTCCAGTGAAAAAAATCCCAGCCTATCCAGCCTATATTTTTAACTCAAACCCTCCATTCCTGGTAAATCTTTTCTGAACCCTCTCCAGTTTAATAATATCCTTCCTATAACAGGGCAACCAGCAGGTACACACTGTACTCCAGTTGAGGCCTCTCCAAAGTCCTGTACAACCTCAACATGACGTCCCAACTCCTATACTCAAACGTTTGAGCAATCAAGGCGAGCGTGCTAAATGCCCTCTTAAACCACTCTGTCTATCTGTTACGGTTTTGTTGCATTCTGTGCTGTAAAACTGAGTTGCATAAAACCTTTCCACTAAAGATAATTTGTCGTGCATTTTAATCGGAGAGAGATGGTGATGTAGTGGGAATGTCACTGGACTAGTAATCCTGAACACTAATGGGGAATGTAGCAGATGATGAAATTTGAATTGAATAAGTATCAGGAATGAAGAGCTGGCCTGATCTGACTATGTAACTACTTCTGGTTTATTAATGATCTTTAGAGACAGAAATATGTCATCCTTACCCAGCCTGGTTGATATGTGACTCCAGACCCACAGCATTATGGTCACTCTGGGTGGTTAGTAATGGGCAATAAATATTGACTTAACTGATGATGCCCACATCCCATGGATGATTTTTTAAAAAAGTATGTTCCTGTGCCAGATAGTAATGCCAGGATCATTTATATAAATAAAACTTAGGGTTAGTGATTATATTCTGAAAAATTTAGCTTTTAAAACTTCTACACATTTCTTCCATTATAGTAAGGTTGCTCAGAAGAATTACCACTGAAAATGCACACCCACTGTTGCCTGATCAATGAATAAAAAAAATCCACTTGACAACTTGCACAGGTTCAAGTTGATTTTCAGCTTTGGTAACTTGCCTATTCTGGGAAGTACACCATCACACTGCTCCATCTGTCTTCAATCCTTCCTTGCATCTTTATCTAATTTCCTTTGGCTTCTGATCCTTTCCTTCCCCTACTGTCATTTCCTGTCGTTTGTTTCTACGTGTCTATTTTATCCATTATTAGATTTAGTTCATTGTACTTTCAGTTCAAGTTACTAACTTTGGCTGAAAGGAATTGACTATGAGGGTGAAGATATAATCATATATATCCTAACAGAATGCTTTGAAAGCAGGTTATGCGTGTGCTCTGTTGGTCAAAACATGGTCTGTACTGTGAAGAAATCAACAATGAAAATACACAGAAGGAAGTCAGAATCCCTGAATGCTGAAGAAACTTCACTCACAGGGATGAGAGTGGGTAAAAAGTTGCCCCCCTAAGATGAATGGTAGGAAGTGGGGAGGAGCTGCTAATCCAACTTCAGGCTGGGTCTATCTCATGGTTGTTCTGATAGCATCAAACAAACTGTGGTTGGAGGAGGCAGAGCAGGATAAGTAAGTGCTGACAGTGAGGGAGCTCCCTGGGGCCAGGACTGGGTTCCCCGGGGCTGGGGGTAAGTGTCCAGTACCTGGGGCCAGGAGCAGGGAGCTGACGAATTGAGACCAGGTGCAGAGAGCTGAGAGCCTAGGGCCAGAAGCTTAGTCAGGTGCATCCATTGATGTTAGGGAGGAAGTAGTCAGCAAAGGGAAAAGAAGTCAGGGAAGCCTCAAGGGATGGGGAAGAGAGGGAAGCTCCAGGGATTAGGAGAAAGAGGGAGGCTGCAAAGAATAGAAAATAGTATCAAAGCTGTCAATAAAGAAAAACTCAGCTGACTAGGAACTAGGGAAACTTGAAATCATAGAACATAGAACAGTACAGCACAGTACAGGCCCTTCGGCCCACGATGCTGTGCCGAACTTTTACCCAAAACCTAAGGTCTCCATATGCCTATCTAATAGCCGCTTAAATGCCCCTCATGAGGCCGACTCCACTACCCTCTCTGGCAATGCATTCCACACCCCTACCACTCTCTGAGTAAACAACCTACCACTGACGTCTCCCCGATATCTATCTCCATTCACTTTAAAACTATGTCCCCTCGTAACAGTTACCTCCACCCTAGGAAAAAGTCTCTGGCTGTCTATCTATACCTCTGATCATTTTGTACACCTCTATCAAGTCACCTCTCATCCTTCATTGTTCTAAAGAGAAAAGTCCTAGCTCTCTCAACCTTACCTCGTAAGACCTTCCCTCCATTGCAGGCAACATCCTGGTAAATCTCCTCTGCACCTTTTCCAACACTTCCACATCTTTCCTGTAATGAGGTGACCAGAACTGGACACAATACTCCAGATGTGGCCGAACCAGGCTTTTGTATAGAAATCATTAACGTAATGAATTATTTGCAAGTGACTGTGGTATTTCTAGCTCAATGCTGCATATGTTCTAGGAACTAATAAATGGGAAAAATGTCTTGGATGTCATTATTAGGAACACTATAATTTATTAAATTTAAGTCTGAGATTGAGATCTGAGGTGCAGTAAAAAGGCTAATAGCAGTCTGGTTACAATATTCCAGCTAATATACAATAGAAACAAGTGAGTGAGAGTGCATGACCAAGTGAATGAGTGAGACAGTGCACATGTGAATGAGAACAAATATGAGAATAAGAGTGGGTGAGTGAAAGTGCTTGAGTGGGAGAGAACACGAGTGAGTGAACAAATATGAGTGTACAAGTAACTATATTTGCAAGTGAGTATCTGTGTGTGTGAGAGAGAATATATGAGTGGGATAGTGTGAATGAGTGTGCAGCTGAATGAAAGAGAGTATGTGAGGGAGAGAGAGCGTACGCATGAGAGAAACTATGGGAAAGAGGGAGAGCACACAAGTGAGTGAGAAAGAGAGATAATGAATTCAGGTGACTGACTATCCAAGAGAGTGAGTGGACAAGTGAGAAAGAACCTGCAAGGGAGTGGGAGCCTGCAACAGAGAATGTATATGCGAGAGAGTGTGCGAGAGTGTATGCAAGTGAACAGGAGTGTGCGAGTGAGTGTCTGGGAGTATGAAAGAGCGAAAATCTGTATCTGATTAAGAGAGAGAGTGGGAGTATGCGAGATAATGCATGCAAATCAGTGAATAGGAGTGTGCAATTGAGATAGTACAAGTGAAATGGAGCACGTGAGGTAGGGTACAAGCAAGTGTGCACACGAGAAATGCAAGAGTGTGTGTACAATTGTAAAAGACAGTGAGTGAGAGCATGTGAAAGAATGAGGTAGTGTGTGAAAGTGACAGTGTGAGGAAATAAGTGGGATCATGCGAGAGAATGAATGTATGAACATGAGAGAGATTGGGTGTGTGAGTGAGAGTGAGTATGCATGAGCATGTACAAGTGACTAAAGGTGTGTGAATGAGTCAGTGAGAGTGAGTAAGAGTATGTGAGCTCGTGAGAGTTAACAAGAACATGTGAGTGGAAGAGAAAGGGTGTGTATGGGTGTGTGTGTTGTTGAGGGTTCACAAGTGAACATGCACAAATGAATGGAAGTGTACGTGAGTGAGAGAGAGAGAGAGAGGGAGTGTGCATAAGTGAGAGGGACTGTGTGGGGATGAAATTGTGTGTGTATGTGTAAATAAGAGAGAGCACGAGTGTTGTTATACAAATGAGTGCGAATGAGGGAGAGTGCGAGTGAATCTGTTTGCCTGAGTGAGTGTGCACGAACCAGTGAGACTGAGTAAATGGGTGAGAGTGAGACAGTGTGTACAAATGAGAGTAAGTGCAAGTATGTGTGTGTAAATCTGTATTAGAGAACAAGCGAGTTGCTTGATCTAGATGTGCACACATGCTCTCCCCTTTCTCCCTTTTTGGGAAATATGTCCACACCCTCGCTCCAGGAGAGGAAGGAAGCCGGGATGAAAGGTTGCCCACATTTTTGTATATATTTCATCAAGGCTAGCTCAGAGTATGCCCCACTGGAGTTACTAGTTAAACTTAAGTCCTTAACTCAGCTCCAGTCCTCTCTCCATTCCCTTGTGACCTGGACTTGGGGTTTGGTCTCTGTCTTTCTAATTCTGTTTCTGAAGCAAAGGGGGTGAAAAGATTTTACTAATTAACTCTCCTTACTTCCATTTATTAATGACCGTCTTCATTAACTATTAATCTTCTTAGTTAGCAAATTATTGGTTTGATGCCTGTTATTGTTCAGCAAATTATATTTTCTCTTTATCAAACTTTTTTCTGAAATTCAAGTCTCCTGTTGTGCCAGACCTTGTCTTCTGGAAATTTTCACTTACCTCTTCCATGAGAAAAAAATTGAAAATGTGGTTCCTCAAACAAAATACTGCTGTATAAGATAACAAGGTGTAGAGCTGGATGATCACTGCAGGCCAGGCAGCATCAGAGGAGCAGGAAAGTTGACGTTTCGGGTCTGGACCCTTCTTCAGTTTCTGAAATTTTCTGAAGAAGGGTCCAGACCCGAAATGTCAGCTTTCCTGCTCCTCTGATGCTGCCTAGCCTGCTGTGTTCATCCACCTCTACACCTTGTTATCTCAGACTCCAGCATCGGCAGCTCCTACTACCACTGCTGTATAAGATTTTGGATTGCCTTTCATGGTAACTGCTATTCACATCTCAGTTTTCTTTTTGCTTCACCTATTAATTTTCTACTTCCTGTCTGAATCTTCTGTATTCAACCTGGTTCTTAATTATATTACTCACTTTACATCTGTCTTTGGTCAGCCAGTGAGCTCTGGCTTTGTTTACGCTACCCTTCTCCTCATGGAAATATGCTTTTACTATACTCAAACTATCTCCTCTTTAAAAACAGCCCATTTTTCCATTGTAGTTTCCCTGTCAAACTTTCATTCACATTTACATGAGCCAGATCCATTCTCATGGAAGTGCGCTCTACCTATATGACTTAGCACATTACCCAGTTAATTATTTTACCTTTGATTGCTCTTTGTGTTTTCCATAGCTATCCTAAATCTTGTAGTAATATTACTCTTCCCTAAATGTTCCCTCTACTGACACTTGATCCACATGGCCACCCTCATTCCCCAGAAACAGAGCCAGTGATGCCTCCTTTCTCGATAGACTAAAATATTACTGAAATAGAAAATTCTCTTGAACACAGTCTAGAAAGTATCATTCCTCTCTGCCCTTTATTTCTATTCCAGTCTATGATAGGATAATGAAAATTCCTAACTATAATTACCCTGCAGGTTTTTTGCACGTGTCTATAATTTTCTTGAAAATTTCTTTCTCTGTACCTTTCCCAATGGTCAGTATCCTGTCAAATGTACTCAATAAGGTAATGGTACCATTATTATTTCTTAGCTTTAACCAAATAGATTCTAGGACATCAACGCACTCCAAGGACTGCAGTGTTCTCATTAATCAATAATGTTGTCTCTCCTTTTTGTTCTTTTGCAATCTTTCCAAAACACCTGAAAAAAATATTGACTTAAGCATTTAAAAATATTAAACTCCCACAATGTACTTAAGAAACTGATTTGAAATCTACTTTTGCAACATGAGTTTCCCGGGAATTGGGAAAATTGATGCTGAAACAGGCTGGAATCAACTGCTCCCCAGTCAAATTGATTATTTCAGGATTCTAGCCGGGCAGAAGCTTCACCCAGCTCCTATCATGAGCCACTCTCCCCCACAACCTCCAATTATCCCTGATCTCCAGTTGACCCCCAGCTCTCCTGATCATAGGCCTCTCCTTCTTTCTAACTGCCAAGTCTCAAACTTGATTTCTGATCTCATTAAGGATTGCTGAGGGCTGCCTTCAAGTGTTCCTGGCAGCAGCTTCCTGCACTGTTGTCTCTTCCAGCCACTAACCAGGATGTCTACTTGGCCAGTTGTTGAGTGAAGGTCAGACCTATAAGATGTTAGTGGAACTCTGCCATTAAGAGAGGCAGAACCTTCCTGTACCTAGACTTGCCAGATTCTTTGGTCGGTTTTCATCTCATCCACATCTTCCCACCTCCCACTGAGTATCAGGGATGTTCACCATTATATACACTATCAGGATAAAGATAAGTAACAATATAAAACTCATTTACTACAGCGAACAGTAGTGTTATAGCTCTGGCAATGATAATAGTTCAGTGAGAATGTAACAATATCATTTGTGGTTATGTCCTAATATTGCATCAGTGCTGCCCTGGATCTATCTGCCACAAGTATAACACTGCTTTTGAAAGATTGTTAAGATCTATGCAATAATTTTAAAGACAATTGAAAAAATCACCAAGGAATCAGAAGTAAAAGCCTGTTTGACTGTTAAAATTGTAATCTCTTGATAGCCACTTCTCCAACTACCATTTACACATAGCAGACCTCTGTGGTTATTCTTCTTTGGCGAGGTTCTCCTAAGCATAATGAACATAATATATGTAAATTATTCACAATGGCATAAGATTGTGTGTAAAATGTATTTATTGGAATTATGTTGTAGAGTATCATTTGGATTTCGGCTTCTACTGTTGACATTGAGAAGTGGAGTGGGTGTGGTGGGGAGGGGGAGGGGGTCATTGACACAGTTACTTATGCTGTGGGTTATGTTTCCCTCCTTTTCCTTGATCCAAATCCTGGTATTGTTTCTTGTTTTCCCCACCCAACTCTTTCTGCATGCTTGTATCTCTGCTATTACATCCTGGAGGAAACAGTAAAATGTTAAGAGTGCTGCTTATCAGCTGCCTCATGCCAAGCACTACTCGAGAACACTACCCAGAATCTGGGTACACATATATGTTTGCATTCCCAGAGTTTAGTCAGACAACTATGCTAAATAGGATAGATTTCTCACAGATCCAGCTACTCCAAACTGGGTATCTATGAGGTGTTGTGGCCCATCAGAAGCAGTAGAGTTGTACTCTCAAACAAAATCAGCAACTTATGGCCCAACATAACCCCTAATCCATCATTACCACTAATCCAGGGAATCAATACTGTTTTAATAATATCATTTGTTTAATGGTCAATTGGTGGCTATATCAGTTTGGGGTGGAGTTTGCTTTAAAATGATACACCTGACAATGGATATTGAATAGTATGTGAATTCTATTACAAGCTCCGTGGGAATGCTGTAGTCCTAGCAATGGCCATCTCTGCCAACTGGCACTGCTGAATCAATGCAATCTCAATGTCTGCATTAATGAATGTTATTTCTCAGAAATATCTTCAAAATACTACAGATATTTAATTACTTGAAAGTGAAAATTCCCATTGTAACCAAATACACCAACAGAACTGTTGCAATCTGATTGGGTGTCAGTTCTCTTGCTCTCTTGGATGGATCTTCCTCCTGTGAGAGTTGCAGAAGTCTTACCTTTAAAGAATTAATGCTGCTCAGTGTTAAATTGCTGGAGGCAAGCTGTCAAAAATGTGGATGAGTTGGGGTGGACATGGAGACTGCAGCGTCCCAAGACACTCCTGTGTCTTCTTGACTTTCACTGTTTAGCTTTTTAGTGTTATTGACTTTTAACATAAATGCACCGAAGACTGGATTTTACGTGACCGTGAGGAGCCCAAGTATGTCCAGGATCTGGGGCTTTCATGAAGTTTGTTGAAGGGAGTGAACACCAACAGCCTACCCTGTCCCCCCCACAGACACACACATGTGCATACATGAGCAGACACACTCGCGTGCGCGCACGCACACACACATGCACACACCTGCCAATAGGGAAGATAAAATCTGATCAGTATAGAAAAAAACAAGAGACTTGGCACTCTAACAATGATAGGTTCATTATTGAAATATATAAAATTCCAGAAGAGTGCTTCATATATGTTACTGTTGATCAACACTCTTCCAACTACTATATCATTATATAAACTTACAATAATGATGTAGACCAAAATATTTACATGTACAGTGTTATATTAATCAAAATGTTAAATTGTATACACTACAAAAGAATATCTCTGCCAAGTTCTGACTTTTCTTTGTCACTTCATTCTCCATGTCCAGCACTTTGGATGTCTCTCTCATTTTCTGTTCCTTTCTTTACTTTTATTTCTATTGCGTCATCTCAGTTCCTGTTCCTTTAAAAGGAGACCTGGGAGCTAATACTCTTTCAACTTACTTGAACGAATAGCAAATGAACCCTTTCAACTTTATAACATATTACGAATACTCTGCAGAAAAATAACAACTTTGTAAAATGATATTGATATACAATAAATCCATGTGATTCCAATTATGATTCGAAGATGACACTTTGCCTGTGAAGAGCGCACTGGTAATTGTGTGCACTAGTGGTTCAGGTCCCAACTGTAGTCAGCGTGGAGCTGGAGTAACACAGCAGGCCAGGCAGCATCAGATGATCAAGAAAGTTGATGTTTTAAAAAACAAAATATGATCTGTCAAGCCACATTTCAATTTGGGATCTGACTTGTCCAGTAATAACATCAACTGGGGTCATAACAAGGTCAGTGAGCACAAGGAGAGCCAGTGAGCAGCTTGACATGTAACCTATGAGATGGTGCCTGACCTTGTGTGCAAAAATGTCTTCTGGTGGCTTTACAATGAGAGGCATTGGGGCACTTCAAAATAGCAGTATTAAAGTGCACAAGTGCACTATTGGAGATGTGCTATGGTGATGCAGAGAGACTGGCATGAGTTGGATGCCAGCATCCATAGACATAGGGTGCATGCTGCCTGTGCCCTGGAGTGTGCTCTGAGCCTAAGGTGAAGGTCCAGAGGAGCAAGCGGTGAGCTGGATTCGATTTTCAGCATCTAGTTGCTATGGTTTCATGATTTGGTAAAAAATTGCAAATTAGTGAAGCAAGATTTGATGTTAGCAAGTTAGTGATAATGTTAACATTAGTGATAATGAACAATAATCATCATTATTAAACCTCTTGCATTCCCTAGCAAGAAACTCATCTGACATCTGAAACTCTGTCGGAAAGTGCAACTAGTTGCTCTCAATGTCAAAAAGACCTCACTGGATTTCTCATGTAATTCTCTCAGATTTCTCGCCATATTTCACGTTTTTCACGTCCACATAAGATTCTACCCATGGAATTTTATCATAACACTGCAGGAACAAGAACAGTCATAGCCTGTCAATTGGGCCAGTCTGTAATCCAGAGTGGATGCTTTTGACTCTGCCAGAACAACAGCAATAATTGGCTGACTGGCTCATGCCTGTGTCCTAAGTCTTTTCTTTCTTGCTCACCTTGTGTGAGGTGTGCTTTAGAATCGCAGAATTGTTTCGGCACAGAAGGAAGCTATTCAATCCTTCATGTCTGTATCGGCTCTGAGTATGTCTGTTGATGTCTTGCAGGTTTTTAATATTGAGACAGAGACTTAATGCATGTTTTCTTCAGAGCAAAATGATGCTGCTTGTCCCTCATAATCTTGTACACCTCAGTCATGTACCTCCTGAGTCTTCTCTGCTCTAAAGAAAACAATCCAAGCCTATCTAGTCTTGTAGCTCAATTTCTCCATCCCATACCTTCTCTGTACCCCCACAGTGCTATCACATCCTTCCTGTAGTGAGGTGTCCAGACCCACACACAGTACTCCAGTTGTGGCCTGTCCAATGCTCTGTACAACTCCACCATTACGTCCCTACTGTTACACTGTGTGCCATGACTGATGAAAGCAAGTGTCCCATTTTCCTTCTTAACTATCGTATTCATGTGCTCTGCCGACTTCCAGGATCTGTGAATAATTACCCCAAGAACCCTCTGTTCCTCTGAGCTAACCAGTGTCCTGCCATTCATTCAAAACTCCCTCATCTTGTTTCTTCTTCCAAAATGCATCACCTTGTACTTATCAGGGTTAAATATCTGTATACCTCTATATCTTCCTGTAACCTCCAACCATCTTCTCTGTTATTAACCACTCTACCAATCTTGGTGTTTTCTGCAAATTTACTTAACATTCCCCCTACATTTTCATCAATATCATTTATATATATAACAATAAGGGTCCCAGTACTGATCCATCTCAACAAGTTTCCCTCAATTCTGTGTGGTTTAACCTTCCCAGTCTCTCATGTGGGATCTTGTCAAAAGCTTTGCCAAAATCCGTATAAACTACATCAACTGAACTTACCTCATCCACACACTTGATCACATTTTTAAAAAATTCTAATAAATTTGTTGGCATGACCTCCCTCTGACAAAGCCATGCTGACTATCCCTAATTAACCCATTCCTTTCTAATCGGGTATTAATTTGCTCCTTCATAATTCACTCCTTCAGAATTTTCTCCAATAGTCTCCCTGCCACTGACGTGAAACTCACCAGTCTGTAATTTTCTGGTTCATCTCTACTACCCTTCTTAAAAAGTGGGACCACATTTGCCATCCTCCAGTCCTCTGGCATTTCCCCTGTGGCTAGAGAGGAATTAAAAATTGTGTCAGAGCCCCTGTAATTTCCTGCCTCGTCTTCGACAGCAGCCTGGGATGCAATTGATCCGGGCCAGGGGCTGTATCTATTTTTAATGTCGGCAGAGTCTCCAATGCCTCCCCAATACCTATGTCAAACTGTACAAGTTTCTTGCAGTCCCTTTTCTTGAATTCCATACCTGCATTCTCCTTTTCCAGAGTGAAGACTGAAGAGAAGTATTCATTCCACACCTTTCCAATATCTTGCCATCGTCCCTAACAGGCCCTACTTTTTCCCTGGTTAACCTTTTCCCTTTAAGGTATTTATAAAATATCTTAAGATTGTCCCTAATCATGTTTGCATGTTCTTTTTCATGCCCCCATTTTTTTTCAATTGCTTTCTTAAGTTCCCTCCTGCACTTCCTGTATTCCTCCAGAGCTACAGTGGAATTGCTCTCTTCGGACTTGCTAAAAGCCCTACTCCTTCTCTTTATCCAGTCCTGAACTGTCCTAGACGTCCAGGGTACTCTGAACTCATTGCTCCTACATTTCCCTCTAAAGAGCACATGTTGGACCTGTATTCTCCCCAACTCCTTTTTGAATGACACCCCCTCCTTGTTGTCCTGCTGTAGACTTAAACGCAGGGAGCTGTTCCCAGTCTACTGTGGCCAGATCCTGCTTTATGCTAATAAAATCTGCCTTCCATATATCCAAAGCAGTAGGCCATCTTTTTTCCTTGTCAAGAATAAATTTGAATCATACCGGGTTATGGTTGCTATCGCCTAAATGTTCCCCCACTGCCACATCGAAGATTTCTCTGGCTTCTTTTCCAAGAACCAGATCCAACACTGTGCCGTTCCTTGTTGGGCCATCACATATTGGTGCAAAAAACTCCCTTGGTTACATTTCAAGAAATCTGTCCCCTCTAAACCTTTAACACTATGACTCTCTCAATTTATGTTGGGAAAGTTGAAATCCCCTAGTGTAGTTATCCGATTATTACTCTTGCACACTTCTGTGAACTGTCTACATATTTGCTCCTCTATTTCCTGCTGACTCTTTGGGGGCCTACAACACACTCTCAGTAAAGTAGCTGCCCCTTAACATTCCTAAGTTCTTTCCACAAAGCATCATTCCAAGATATCATTTCTCCTTATTGCAGTAATTTATCCTTAATTAATAGTGCTACACCACCACCATTTTTACACCCTCCTCTGTCTCACCTAATGATCCTATACCCTGGAATGTTGAGTTGCCAGTCCAGCCCTTCCCTCAACCATGTTTCTGAGTTGGCAACATGATTATACTTCCAAGTGTCAATCCACACCATTAACTCATCAGTATTGCCTATTACACTCCAAGCATTAAAGACCACCTAGCCTTGCCTTACTCTCTTGACACTTAACATAGCTGAACTCATTATGACTTGCTTCCTTTGTTGTAGCATGATCTGTCTTTGCTCCTTCAAGATTCTGTGTCCCCTCCCCCTGCCAGACTAGTTTAAACTCCTCCCACAGCACTAGCAAACCTACCTGTAAGGATAACAAGGTGTAGA
>NC_063332.1:99360661-99389156 GCF_021869965.1 Rhincodon typus | reverse complement strand
CAGATTCTCCAGCATCTGCAGTTCCTACTATGTCTACCTGTAAGGATGTTGGTCCCAATGTGCTTCAGGTGCAGACCATCCCATTTGTACATCACACCACCCTCAGTGATCTATTTGGATTTACAGAAGCCTTTAAAAAGGTGCCTCACAGGAGACTGCTAAATAAGAGCCCATGGTGTTAGGGGCAAGGTACTGGCATGGATGGAGGATTGGTTGACTGGCAGAAGGCAGAGAGTGGGCATAAAGGGGTCTTTTTCAGGATGGCAGCCTGTGACTAGTAGAGTTCCGCAGGAGTCCATTTTGGGAGCATATCTATTCACGTTATACATTAACAGTCTGGACAAAGAAACTATGTTTGCTATGTTTGCAAATAACATGAAGACAAGTGGAGGGACAGGTAGTGTTGAGAAAGCAGGAATGCTGTAGAAGGACTTGGACAGGCGAGGAGAGTGGGCAAAAAGTGGCAAATGGAGTACAATATGGGCAAGTGTGAGGTCATGCACTTTGGTAGAAAGAATAAAGGCATAGTCTATTTTCTAAACAGGGAAAGGCTTCAGAAATCTGAAACGCAAATGGACTTGGGAGTCCTAGTTCAGGATTCTCTTAAGGTTAACGTGCAGGTTCATTTGACAGTAAGGAAGTCACATGCAGTGTTAGCATTCATTTCAAGAGGGCTAGAATACAAGAACAGGGATGTATTTCTGAGGTTGTGTAAGGCTCTGGTCAGAACGCATTTGGAATATTGGAAGCAATTTAGGGCCGTTTTGTATCTAAGGAAACAATGTGTTGGTGTTGGAGGGAGCCCAGAAGACATTGACAAGAATAATTCCAGAGATGAAGGGCTTGTCATATGTGTGAGCTGCTGAGGACTCTGGCTTTGTACTCAGTGAAGTTTAGAAGGATGAGGGGGGATCACATTGAAACTTAACGGAATTCTAAGAGGCTTAGGTACAGTGGACATGGAAAAGATGCTTCCACCACTAGGAGAGATTAGGACACCAGGGCAGAGCCTCAGAGCGAAGGGACGACCCTTTAGAACTGAGGTAAGGAGGAATTTCTTCAGCCAGAGGGTGAGGAATCTGTGGAACTTAGTGCCAAAGAGGGCTGTGGAGGCCAAGTCATTGACTGTATTTAGAACAGAGATAGACAGATTTTTCATTAGTATGGGGATCAAAAGTTACGGAGAATGGGGTTGTAAAACACACCAGCCATGATCAAATGACAGAGCAGACTTGATCGGTTGAATGGCCTAATTCTTCTCCTAGAAGACTTATCTTATAGGCTGTAAAATTCAAACAAGAGCGTGTGGAAAAAATGATTAACTGCCATTTATGCACAAAGCAGTTTTGGTTTCCTCATTATTTCATAAATAAACATATTGTTAGCCCCTTTATCCAAATAATTTTGAATCAAAAAGTAAAGCTGTTTTTTGAATGGCATCAGTAATGACATTTCTGTAATAATTGCAGCCAAAACACTCCAACGTTGAACGATAATATGTTATTTAGAAAGCTCCCTCGGCTTTCAGCCAACCACTATGCAAAATTTCAAATAAATTTGTTTACGAGAAAATGATAACGAGGCATAATACCTAACTTCATAGTTAATTTATAGCTACTAAAATAGGTTTAGTTTCCTTTTCTATTCATCTCACAATAGCTGTTGATTAGTGGAATTTGGTTGTAAGTTTGCACTTTATGTTGTGTGAAGGTGATGCAAATTTTATTGCTGTGTGCTAAGAGGTATCTGGCTTTGAGTCAGTGCAACGTATGAGCCAGTATCAAACTGTTCACAATTCATTGTGAAAGAAAAGAAAATGTATCCATTGTGAACTCGAGGTATACTCTTCAAGACTGATATATTATATAGCCTGAAACATCATTGTATGATATTACAAAATAAGATGTGCAGGTTCAATTTCACTGCTCCATTGAGATCCTGATGGAAGGTTGGAAATTGGAAGCACTCAGCCTTTTTGCTCCAGATGTGTGTGGCCTGTTAGGACTGAAAAGGAAAGAAGTTTACAGGGAAGAATAGTTGACAACCTTGTAGCTGTCACATAAAGATTGTTGTCGAAGGGCCTTGTAACGTTCTGGGTTTGAAACATTGACTTTCCACTTCTGATAAAATAGATTCAAATCGGCTAGACTTAGTTGAACTGAAATTCCCAATGACAGTTGGCTCGAAATATTAAAATGTTTGAAACTGAAGGTTTCAATTTGTTCCTAATGCGTGTGACTACAATATATACTCAAACTAATTCTCATTCTCATTCAGCTTCTTAGTGTGGGAAATGAAATCTTAGCACATTTTATTTGGAATGTTATGGAGGAAACTGGACATATTTGTAACATAGGAAATGCTGTTCTACAGTCAGAACTGGAACACTTTCCTCTTTGCAACTCTTTGGAAAGCATATTGAAAATTTAATAAAATTAATTTTGGGTGTTATCTAACTGCTGGATCATTATTTTTTCTATTTACAAATCTGGAAGTTTGAAAGTTAAAAGAAAATCAAAGTCACGTATTGTGACAGCTTCCTTTTTTGTGACAGTTGGGAAAGCTCCTGTGTAGCTGTATGACCTGTTCAATGTTCCAATCTCTCTTCCACTCATGCACCCTGCATTTGCAGTACAACCACTTAAAGAAACACAGGGACACATGCACCTTACACTAGCATGCTATTTGACTAAAGAGAGAAAGATTTTCTTACGGATAGAACCTCACTTGAAATGAGTTTTCAACAACAAACTTGGACGACAAATTTATAGAAACAGATTTATAGTGGCATCACCATTGCTGTGTAAATACATTACACAAAGATGTAATGAAAATATCTTCTAATTAGATTGGCTGGTATTTAATGTATGTCGTAAAATTGAAGCATTTTGTTTCTATAATATATTAAAGAAATTCACGGGGTACTCTATTATTTTCATTTGTAAAGGGAAAGCATCAAGAACAAAAATTACCTCTGATGGAATTTCCTTCCTTTTATATTGAGTAGTGTCCAAAGAGGAAGTAGAATCAAAAGGGAATAAATGAAGTATTGTGTAATCTTTATAACAAATCTATATAGTCTGGGAAAAAAAATCCATTTCTGAGTAGGATCTAAATCATTGCACCACCAATCTCCATGCAGCTATCTCTTTGAAACTGCGACCAGTTTTGTGCAATTTGATCAACATTAATATGGCTTGCAATATTGCAATTTGAAGAATTAAATACATAGAACGTATTCTTATAGGGGGCTGAGCTGCACTTGCTGGGATCTTCAAGCTCCGTGCATGGCAACAAGTTCTGGAACTGGAAGTCAATGCTGTGACCCATGTTGGCACACTGATTGCCATGCACTGGATGTTTGAGTGGCTGCAGAATTTATAGGGAACATTGGGTCTGAATGACATAGGCTGTGGCGAGTTTTGTGGCAGAATTGTGCGGAAAGTCCAACGAGGCTGATTTTGATGTCAGGAGCAACTCACTCCATCTTTTATTCTTTTTGAATCATAGAGCTATGCAACATAGAAACAGGCCTTTTGGCTCAGCATGTTCTATGCCAACTAACAAACATCAAACTATACTAATTCCATTTACCTGCACTTGGTCCATAGCTTACTGTGCCCCAACGTTTTAAATATTTACTGAATGATGAGGTGAGTTTCTCACTAGGTAGCAATTCAGGGGATCACACTTTGTTAAACATCTTATTACTGGCAACTTGCCTCATTAATATTCAGCTTCCTATCTTAATAAGACTGCCAAAAATGCTTGATGTCACGAATTCTCAACATGGAAGGTGAAATGGGTATCTGGCAACTTCAGTTTGTCCCTTTCTCCAAACCTCCTCAATGTTGGACACCAGGCACTGTCATCTCAGGCATCTTCCATGGGCACTTGCCACATGCACCCCACATCCATGGAAATTGGTGTACAATATGAGCCAGCCTCTAAGAACCCTCATGGTTCATTTCCAATCCATTTACAGTATCTTCTGACTTCAATGCTATACCTCCAGCTGTAATAGTTACTATCATTGTAATACTAGAACAAGGACAATGTACACTTATGGATACAATCCCAGTTTATAGACTTGATCAGGATGCATCTCTGACTGATCATTTGCTTTCATAGTGCTCACTCACTCTGAGGCTACCTGGATACTCTCACTATCTCTGCCTTGCTTTGCTCCTTCAGCCAGAGATACCAGGTTCTCAGTATTGCTGTATTGCTGTGCTGTTAATGCAGACATAAAGCCATAAAGCTTGTCATAGTTATAATGTGGAGGTGCTGGCGTTGGACTGGGGAGGACAAAGTCAGAAGTAACACGACAGCAGGTTATAATCCAACTGGTTTATTTGAAATCACAGGCTTTCAGAGTGCTGCTCCTTCGTCAGGTGAAGCAGTGCTCCAAAAGCTGTGATTTCAACTAAACATTTTGGTCCATAACCTGGTGTCATGTGACTTCTGACCTCATCATATTTGGCAGTAGACCTCAGTGAAGTCAAGGGCTATATCTTTCTCTCAGTAGTCCCTGCACAGTAAGTCAAGGGCAGCCCTGTTACCAGTCCAGAGGCTTGGACATAGTCATTGAGCTGCTTGTTGAGGTCAGAGTTGGGATGTTGTCCACATCAGGGGTGAGGAGCCGAATATCAGGCAGTCCATGACCGATATTTACTCTTTCTGACCTGCTGCAGGAAAAGGAGTCAGATAGGTATTCAGGGAGATGTTAATTTTGGTGCAGATTCAGCGGTGTCCTTAGTAAGTGAGTTGGCAGTGTATAGAACATGCAGGGCTAGTGGTGTTAAGAGGTGGGACGGGTGACAACAAGTGAAGGAAGATGTTAGCAGGCAGTAATGAGAGTGGTAGAGCATGAGCCTTGGCGAGAGGTGGGAACAGGAGCAAAGTATGAATGCAGGATATTACAGAGAAAATGGTGGCACTTACGCTGGAGAAGATCATTGACATCCTTCCTCGATTACTATGCATTTCCCCAGCTAGCTGAGACTGCATTGACTCGGGTAGCAACCTTATACTAGGTTGGCATGGCATGGCCTGGTGTTGTGGTCTCTCTGCTGGATTACATTATCATGGTGTGGTGTTGTTGTCTCCTCTGCTGGTCCTGGGCAAAGACGACGTCCCTATTCTGCAAAACCCTGTTCACTAGAACCTCCAGGTCCCTGCCTGCAAAGCAGAATGACAAATTTCTCTTATCGCTCAAGTTCAGGGCAAAAATCAGGAACAATGCATTTCTGATCTAGATTTACAGTGGTTGTCTAGGTGCACAACAACCTTTCAAAGATGGCATCAGTGTAAGGGATGCATTTGAATTCCAGGATGTCCTGCCAGTGGCAGGTTGTTCTGGGAACAGTGCTTGGTAAGGTTAGGAATAGAATTGAATGAGAGGGACACCAAATGGGTGGAGTTGGTAGTTAATGAAGTGAATGTAGTAAGATACAATCAGAAACCCGCAGCAAAAAGTACTCTAAAAAACTTGATACAACTTTCATTTACCTGAGAAAAGGGAAGATTCAGCCCGTAATCTTTGAACAATTGACAATGTCTGGAGCCTTCAGATAATTTAAAGGTAATCAATGATATTGCAAAATAAGTATCTTTCATACAGATTAAGAGACAATGATTATAAAAGTGTTGGCGTGAAGGATAACAAACTTAGAGGCTCACAGATGTAAAAGCATAAGAAATAGAAGTAGGACTAGGTCACTTGACCTATTGAATCTGCTCTGCTATTCAGTAAGATCACAGCTAACATGGTTGTAGGCTTAACTCCATTTTCCTGCCAGCCATCATAATCTTGTCTTTCTTGTAGACCAAAAATCTGTCTAACCAGGGCTTGAATATATTCAGTGTCTTAGCCTCAACTGCTCATTGAATGTAATCGATAAGCTGAGTTATTTTGATTTTGATTTTGATTTTATTGTCACATGTACTGAAATACAGTGACAAGCTTTGTTTATGAGCAGTACAGGCAGATCATAGCAGGCAAAGGATGTACAGACCAAAAAGACTCAGAGGCATACAGGTTACATTATTTGAGGCTAGAGTCAATTCAACAGTCTGATAACAGGCAGAAAGAAGCTGTTCTTGAATGTGCTTGTGTGTGTGTTCAGGCTTCTGTATCTTTGCCTGACGGAAGAGATTGTAGGAGGTCATTACCGGTGTGCAATGGGACTTTGACGATGATGGCACTCTGTCCGCAGCATGTAAATGGAGTCCGTGAATGAAAGGTTGGCTTCTGTGATGGTCTGGGCTGTGCACACAACCTTCTGTAGTTTCTTATGGTCCTGGGCAGAGCAGTTGCTATACCAGGCCATTATGCACCCGGACAGTATGCTTTCAATGGTGCATCTGTAGAAGTTGGTGAGGGACCTTATGGACATACCAAATTTGCTGAGCCGCCTGAGGAAGAAGAGGCGTTGTTGTGCCTTCTTGACTGTCGCATTTACGTGGGAAGTCCAGGACAGGTCATTGGTTATGGTCACTCCGAGGAACTTGATGCTCTTCACTCTCTCAACCTCAGTTCCATTGATGTAGATGGGGGTGTGTTCTCCTCTGAAGTCGATGATCAGTTCTTTAGTGTTGCTGACGTTGAGAGACAGATTGTTTTCATTGCACCATGTCACTAAACCCTCTGTATTTTGACTCATCATTGTTAGATATCCGTCCCACTACGGTAGTGTCATCAGTGAACTTGTAGATGGCATTCGTTCGGAATTTGGCAACACTGTTGTGGGTGTACAGGGAGTACAGTCAGGGGCTGAGGATGCATCTTTGTATGGGGGGTGGCTACAGTGTTGAGTGTTGTTGTGGAGGAGATGCAGTTACCTATCCTCACTGATTGTGGCCTGTGGGTCAGAAAGCTGAGGATCCAGTTGCAGAGGGCAGAGCCAAGACCAGGGTCTCTCAGTTTTGAGATCAGTCTGGAGGGGATAATGGTGTTGAAGGTGATCTGTAGTCAATGAGCAGGAGTCTGATGTAGGTATCTTTGTTGTCCAGATGTTCCAGGGATGAGTGCAGGGCTAGGGATATGGCTTCTCTGTGGACCTGTTATGTCAGTAGGCAAACTGTGGGAGTTGATGTGGGCCATGAGCAGGCTCTTGAATCACTTCATGATTATTGAAGTCAGAGCTATTGGGTGGTAGTCATTAAGGCACATTGCATGTGTTCTCTTGGGTACGGGGGTGATGGTGGTCTTCTTGAAGTAGGTGGGACTTCGACTTGTTGAAGAGAGGTTGAAGATGTCACTGAATACCTCCGCCAGTTGGTCCACGCATGATCCTTGTGCTCAGCCAGGGACACTGTCCAGGCCTGTCGCTTTCCTTGGGTTAACTCCCAGGAAGTTTGATCTGACGTCTGCAGCAGTGACTGAGGGAGCAGGTGTGTCTGGGGCTGTTGGGGCAGGCATCGCCACGCCGGTGGCATTCTGCTCAAATCGAGCATGTCAGGGAGGGGCGTGTCATTGTCCGCTATCTTACACTGTTTCATTGGGTATCCCGTAATGTCATTTAGGCCTTGCCATAGATGGCAGGTGTCTGTTTGGTAGGTCTGGGCCTCTAACTTGGTCCAGTACTGCTTCTTGGCCTCCCTGATGGCTTTATGGAGGTCATATCTGGATTTTCTGTATTGGTCTGGATCACCTGACTTGAACGCTATACGTCTAGTCTTCAGAAGGGAGTGGATTTCCTGGTTCATTAAAGGTTTATAATTGGGGAACACTCGGATTGACTTCTTTAGTTCACACTCCACCATGTATTGCTAATGAAGTCCATGACGGTGGTAACATGCTCGTCTAGGTTTTCTGCTGAACACTTGAATATGGTCCAGTCCACCAAGTCCAAGCAGTCCCAGAGACTGTCTTCTGCTGCCTCAGACCAGCACTGTAATTCGTTTCATGAAGGATTCTCCTGTTTCAGCTTCTGCTTGTAAGCTGGGAGGAGGAACACAGCACTGCGATCAGATTTTTCGAAGTGGGGGCAGGGAATGGAGTGGTAGGCGTCTTTGATGGTTGTAAGGCAGTGATCCAGAATGTTCAGTCTCCTGGTGGGTCAGGAGACGTGTTGGTGATATTTTGGCATCGCCTGCTTGAGGTTGGCTTGGTTGAAGTTGCTGGCCACAATGAATAGGGACTCGGGGAATTTTGTCTCTGGTGTGTTTGTGGCGGTGTAAATCACGTCTAGGGCATTCTTCACATCCGCATGGGGTGGTATGTCAACTGCTGTCAGGATGGCGGGGGTGAACTCTCATGGTGGGTAGTAGGGATGGCATTTTACTGTAAGGTATTCTAGGTCCAAGGAGCAATAGCTTGCCAGGATCGCTACATCCGAGCACCAGAAAGTTTTGATCGGGAAAAATACCCCACTGCCCTTTGCCTTGCCCCAGGGCACCATACAGTCCATGCAGTGTATGGAGGATCCGTCAGCTTGTAGGGCACAGTCAGGAATGGCAGGAATGAGCGAAGTCCCTGTGAAGCAGAGCAAACAACAGTCTCTCAGTTGCCTTTGGTAGGTAAGTCTAGATCTGAGTTCATCCATTTTGTTTTCAATACTTTGGACGTTTGCCAGAAGTATGCTGAGATGGGGAGTCTTGAAACCATGTGGTTTCAACCTCACCTTCAGGCCAACAAGTTTTCCCCATTTCTTTGCAGGTTTCCTGCATCTGGACAGTTCTGAGTTAGACAGATTTTTGATCTATAAGGGAGTTGAAGCTGATGGAGGCAAGCAGGAAAGTGGAGTTAAGGTCATAATCAGAGCAACGAGATCTTACCAACTTAAGTATGTGTTTACTTTTTCTTATTTTTAACATAACTAATGAGTAAGGGTAACAGTATCTAATTTGTGCTCATTTTTCCAGTTGTGTGTTATATTGGAGCCAATGCAAGAACTGATGTCCAGACACAAAACATATAATATCAGCCCAAGAGACTGTTTGAAAACCTGCTTATTCCAGAAATGGCAGCGAATGGTGGCACCTCCAGGTAGGTCGACGGTGTACATCATTGAATTGTACGTTCAAGTCGCTGAAAGAGAATAGTCTTAATGAAGTTAGATAGTGCTCCAGTTGTATGTTTTTTCAGTTCTTCAGAGATAACATAGTATCAAAATTACTGACCTCTAAAGAACAACTATCCTTTTAGAAACCCAATGTAGTTAGTTAATGGACTGTCGTGTCTCCAAACCACATGCTCTGTAGTGCAGGTTGTTGCATTCCATAAAAATGGGTTGGTGAAAGATAGTATTAGAAGCCAATCTTTACACAGTCTACTATTTATTTACAGAGTAAAACATTGCAATCATACATCTCCTAGTTCAACTTCCACTCCAGTTACAGTATTTCTTTGTCTTATGAATCAACCGGCTTGAACATGTCACAACATATTTCCATGGCTATCACATCCTCAGGTGGTACTTAAACCTGGACCCTCTGACCCAGAGGTAGGAACAGTACTTTCGTGCCACAACATGTGTTTCTTCACGTCTGCTCAAATAAAACCCCAATTTTGGAAGCAGACGCGGAAGTTTCCATGGTAATATTTTGAGAAAGAGCTATCTTGAGGAGGAGGGGCAGTATCCCCCATGTCTGGCCAATTTTCATTTTTCTAAAATCACTATTGAGTGCTATGTTTCATATATTGCAACAGTGACCACAATTTGTAGAATACTTCACTGGTTGTAAAGTGCTCTGGGATTAATTGAGGTTGGGAAAGCAGCTATAGAAATGCAAGCCTGACTGTAAATGCTCAGATTGTACTTCTTCCAATAGTCTACAAATTATCTTCACAACATTTGCTTGTTTTTAAATGGAAGGAAAGTTTATTCTCCCATTTCATAGAGACACTAGATATTACCAGATACTGTTTCACCCACATGGTGATTCCCAGTTACTGTCTTTTTCAGTACAAGGCTATAATGGTGATAACAAATACAAGCTGTTGCTAATTTAAATTTGCATTATCTTGAAAGATTAAATGGAAGTCATGCAAGTAGAAAGCATCTTGCATAGTTCTGATTAATTTGTTCCTCTACATATTCAATTAAGAAAAAAATATAATTTTGATTGAATAACAGAATGTATGATGGCCATTCAAGAGGTTCCATTTTGAACAACAGAGGATGACAGGTCTGAGCTACTTCAGAGTCTCCTGAGCACAGAAATCACAGTGCTTTGAAGTTACCTATTCCCTGTTGGTTGCAATACAGCCACCAGGATAGTTCCAAGAAATATATTTTCAAAGAAGTATCTGCTAAAATTATTTTACAGTATTAAACAGGATATTTTGAGAAAACAATTTCAAACATTTTTGCGACCTTTAATTCATTACATATTTGTTTTCTACATCTTTCACAGATGTTCACATGTTCAATCACTGCCATTAATGGTTTTCCTCGGTTTAGTACTGAAACATTCAACTCCGAGCTGTGCCCCTGTAGATTGATTTTTTTTGAGGCAGATTGGGTCCAAGGAGTGCCCAGAATATCATCTCACTGTGCAACCTTGAAAATTCACTAAAGTTGACCAATCTAATTAGCAGATCTTTTAAATTGAATCTCTAAATTGTGATTTTATGTGTTAACCTAAATATATACATAAAATAATATTAACTGAGGGAGGTAAATAAATACTTGGCACACAAACTAAGAACTGTTGCATAAATATTCAGAGGTGATAATTAACTGGAAATTTGTTAGCAGTAAATCAGGCTGAGGCTCTTGTGAAATCATGCAGGTAAAGCTAAACATCTCTTTCTAGGATATGTAGGATTTTGCTGGCTCAAGTATTTAGTAGATGGTATGATTATTTTGACATTAGCTGCTTTGTGTTCTGTGGTACCAAAGCTTGCAGCTTTAAAAAATATTTTAAACTTTTGTTAAATATTTTGTATTTGGTATCAAATTTGCTGTGAGATTGCTATAAGTTTTGGTAGCAGATTTATTGTGTTACACCATCAAATTGGTAAGCCTCGGAAATATTTAGTTTATGACTGTCAAAACTAAAATTGGCCCATTTACCTCACTGTTCTGGTGCTGCAGTAACAGTAAGTCTCAGAATACCACACTACAAACCAATGCAAGGCACATTCGTGTGGGTCTATCTACTCACCAGTTCAAGCCTAACTCCTGTTAGGTCTGTAGGCATACTTCAGCAAGTAAATTTTTAGTGTCTGTATGATTGGGTGAGGTAAACCATATAAGTTGTTGAATACTGAAGTTTTCTTTTCTCCAAGTGCTTGAGGCAAGCAGAATATGCTAACAATCAGTTTAAAATAGAAATCTTGCATTGTGAATAAAAGAATATAAAAGACTTCCTTCATGCTAAAAAACATTACTAAATAAAGACGAAATTAAAAATTAAAATCAACCTGCTGAAAATAAATACTCATCAGATCTGACAGCATCTGTGAAGAGAGAAAAAGAATTAACGTCACAGATCTATAATCGTCTCAAGGTAGAATCAAGAAGCTCGAAATATCCATTCACTTACAAATTTGCACACCTCCTTTTCTCGTACACTGTGTTGCTCAACACAATCATGGTTCAGAGAATTGGTCACAGAGTCCAGCATATTCTATTTTCTCATTAGTAAAATCAGTGACCAAAATATTAGGAGCAACAGGCTTCCTTTTCAAATTATTTCTGCAATCAAGCGAGATGACTAAACCAAAAGCTTTCTTGCAGTTTCAGGGTTATTGTGCATTTGACAAATATCAAAGAAGAGAGGTCTGTTTCTGTAACTCTTCAGCAATGCAGTATCTAGTCAGTGGTACAGGGCTGTTACTGGTTGATCTTAGATGTATGTTGCCTTCAGACTGCTCAAAGATTTGCCATTGTTACACTCTTTACATAATTCACATTACTGTGGAATAAATCTATATTACTAAAGGTAATTAGTTTGTCAAATGCTAGCATCATGGTTTCATCTTATACCTTCAAGTGTGAACATGATTTAGTGCGTTGAGAACTCTATAATCGTACCATTCACGTGGCACAGTGTCTGAGCATGTTGCACTATGTCACAATGGTGGTACATTGAAAGGTGTATTCTCCCATGCTGCTCAGTTTCCAATCTCAGCTGTGCTGCCTTGGGAAGGTGCTGAGCAAAGGTTAGATGCCTCCCCATAGAAGGGGAGGTGGAATTGGAGGGACTGTGGACCCCAAGATATTTTATGCTTCTACAGATGTCAGGCTCATAGTGGCACTGGCTGAGGCTCCAAACAGATTACTTGCCTGCCCTTTTGGCCACAGAGGTAAGTGGCTTAGAGGAACCGGGGGACTGAGGAGAAAAATAAATGAAATTCATACTCTCAAAATTTTTTAAAACTATATCATATATACTATATCGTATGTGAACCAGTAAAACCGCTGAAAGTAACAACCATGTAAGAGTAAAATACCTGTCCCGTGATGCTGTAATCCTTCAGGTCGAACCTCACAATCAGCTGTTATACCCTTTCTCCTACGTCACACCGCCTCAACCCCACAACCTCGCTCAGCGCGCCCAGCGCATAACGGTAAGAAAACAAAGTTTAATTACTTTTTAAGTCATTCAAAGTATATATTATATAAAATAACAAAGATGGGGAGGGAATAATGAGGCTTTCCAATCTTCTGAGGTTCAGATGGTTTCACAGTCCTAATGACAACATCTAGATCCCTTGATTTGGAACAGAGCCTTGTAAAGACCTGTTTTGCATCAATTAATCTACACATGACTGATAGTTGACCCATCTTAACCTATATATAGAGGAAAATTATGTTTTGTCACAATGTGCTGTTAACATGGTAAATAGAGAGAGAACATTGTTTATGTTTTCACTTTTAGTGAAATTGCAAAGGCATTGTAAAATAATGTATTTAAAGTCTTGCTAAAAATAATGATTAGAGGAAATCTTTACCTATGGTTGCACCACTATTATTGTACAACCAACAGAGGAAATCTCCTTTAGTTGGTCTTGGTCTGATGGTGCTCACTTCATATTTCTGTGGTTCCATTCTCAAGACTTGATTTTGGCAGGCACATGCATTTTGCAACTTTTCAGCCATGACTTCAGGTGAAATGCCTTATAGAAGCTGAACATCTCACCTAAGCAAAAGGTGGCATTTCATCTTCCTCACCACAGGTCACCTCCTGCTGGCTTAATGAGGAGTAGCATTGTCACTAGGAAGGGGCAAAGCCAAATGTTTCTCTATTTACCTAGTTGGTTTAAATAGAGCTTAAAGAATAAAAACAAGAATAATTCAGAAAGTTAGGCTCATGCTATAAGGAAAAAAGTCACAAAAAGGAATTTGTTTTTAGTGGAGAAAAGGAATTTGAAGGAAACATCAAGAAGCATGAACAATGTAGAACAAAGGATGTCACCTAAACTATAAACAGATTTGAAAGACAAGTGTGGTTATTTTGTAAGGTTAAACATTTGAATGCTTTCTTTCTCAGTGCAGCAGAAATGTAAAATGTTCAATACAAGTACTTACTACTTTTTAAAAGCAACTCCAAGAAAACACAGCAAGATGCTTACAAAAAAAACAGATTTATTTCTGTCTTCTTAAAATGTTTTATCATTTATTACCTCCCTCAGGGCATTAATTAAACTGGCCAAATCCACATGGTATAAGCTATAAGTTATTTAAAAGAAAGAAAATCAAGCTGAGTGACCTTCCTCATGAAATATTTTTCCTATGTTTAAAATAAACCTAGAAGAGTACCAATAAAGGAAAAGTTTGTTAAATTATATGTATATCTGGACCTTTTAACTGGTTGAACAAATATTGTATTCCAAATCAATCAGAAACTGGTATTAAAGATGAGAAATTACAGTGGCTAGGAAAGTACCATCAATACAAACCACATATCCATCTAAAAGGTGCATTTTTAAAATGTTGCTGCAAAGTAGGAAACATTTTCAGTTTAATTTTGTCCTTCACATTTTGAAGATCTGATATTTAAAGTCCAGAAACCATCAGAGAATCACCAAACTGATATCAGGAAATCAGCATTGTTGTCCTTCTGGAACCCTATCTTTATCCAGTTATGGTTTGAAACCAACTTCTATTAGTTGAGTACTGGATATTCGGTTGACAAATACCGAAGCTCAAATGACCAACCACTCCTGACAAACATGCAAGAATGAAAAGAATGATGATCTTCAACTCTGTCCACTAGCTTTGGTGGTCTCAAATGATGGAAACTTTTAAAAACTGTACAACTTAAATTAATTACATATTGTTTAAGTTAATGAACACATAAAGGGAATTCATTTTTCAAGAGAATATGAGGAAATAGAATCCGTGTTTTAGTTTGGATGGAATTCTGAAGCTTTATGCAATATGTACCTGCAACATGTTGCTCTTGATATAGCAGCTGTCCATATTTGGTCAGTTAGGAAAAGACAATATATGATCAGTTTGGAGCCCTGGAACATTAGTATGATACCAAAACTCTGATTCTGATTCTTTTTGCCCTTTTTTGTTTTATTTTGTACAGCGGAACCTACCAGACAACAGACAAACAAACGAAGAAAGAGGAAGAATTCAGCAAGCAGCACCTCAAACAGCAGTGTAGGAAATACCAACAGTACAAACAGCAAGAAAAAGAGCCCTGCAGGGAACTTCAGTCTCTCCAGTCAGGTACCTGTAAGCATCTCCTTTCACTATTGTGTTCGGACTGTGATAACTTATCCATTAGTTGCTCCAACAAAAATACACTGTTGATAGGATTGTACTGAACATCTTTATTGTGCCTGCCTTTCTAAGTAATCTTTATATGCTAAGAATCAGAAAATAATTCAAATGTAATTACAACCTGTCACATTCTCATCTAGCTCTGCCCAGGTCTCTTTCAACTCAAGTCTTCTAAATCAGTCTTCTCCAATAGTGTGTGTCTGGTATATTGTTTTGTTCCATCAGCACCTATGCTTTATATGAAATAAATTATTCCCAAGCTCATAAGACTGAGTGGAAAACAAAAATAACTTTGTAACAGCAAAAATGGCTTGGTAACGTTGTAGATTCTGTAATCCTTTCTTCTCTAAAATAAGCGCTTTGTAAAAATAAACATGGTATACAAAACCACAGTTGTGAAAAGTGGTAGCATGTGATAATATCAGTCTAGTGCTGATTTTTTTCTTCCACGTGTCTGCTTTTACTTCTTCAATAATCTCAAATAGGTGACTCACCAATCTCAAATTCTAGCTCCCAAATAAGACAATGTGCTCCACATTGATTTAGCACGGTTTAAAAATAAGGGTTGAACTGCAAAGTTCTTAAAAATACAAAAATGATGGAACTCCCCCAAGCCTGCTCCTCAATATCTTCATGTTCCACAGTGATATCTGAATCCAGAAATTAGCATTCAAATACTATCCTGAAACCAGCTGCATCTCATGCATTTACTACCTTCAATAAATCCCAAGCAGTTTTAAAAGATTGTAACAAGACACAACAGAGCACTTAAAAGAAAGACGCACAGGCAAACATTAAAAACTGAAAAAAAACTAAAATTATTTTTTTAATAAGAGGCTCCAACAATGTAATCGAGACCCACGGTATCCTCCCTCCTCTGGCAGCAGCTCCAGCAGGGCTTCATCCACGTCCTTCAGGACAACGTCTCCCCCGTGGTGGCTCCTCCTGAAATGCCAGCGTCCTCTTCGCACAGTTCAACACAACGGCTCCACATGACATCCTAGATGTCGTCTTCCACTGCTCCAGAACAGGTAAATCCCCAGAAATACAGTAGGGACAAAGAGAGAGAAAATGGTTTTTATTTTAAAATATATTCACTCAGCATGTAGCTGAGAAATACACACAAGAAATTCCCAAATTACATCCCCCTCTCCCATAATGGGATAGCTCGTCTAAGCCAGTGTAGTTGGGTGCTCTAATTCGATCTAGCATCTTTAGGAAAACAGAAACAACAATTGTATTCATACCAGATTTCCGTAAATACAATATAAGAAGGCCCAAGGAGCTTCACAGAGAGTTGCAATGCATAGTATGACATCAAGCCGCAAGAAAGCTGTTAGGGTATTTGAGCAGGATTTGCCAAAGTGGTAGATATTCAGGAGCACTTCTTAGGAGAAAAGAAGGTAGGAGGGTGTAAAGATTTAGGAACGGAGTTCCAGAGTTTAGGTCTTGGCTGCTGAAGGAAGACAATTAATGCAGGCATGATAAAAATTGTTAAGGTCAAAAGATCAGAATTAAATGACCATAAATTTATTGGATGACTGTGGAGCTGGAGGAGATTACAGAGATAGAGACAAGACTGTGCAGGGATTTGAAAACTAGCGATGAGAATTTTAAAATTGAGGCATTGCAAAATCAGGACCAATATAGGTCATAAAGACCCAGATGATGGTTGAATGGAACTTGGCGCAAGTTAGCACATGGAGATTTGAATGACCTCAAGTTTACAGAAAGTAGAACTTTAGAGTGTGGCTTGAAGTCAAGAATAGAGGTAACTGACATGGGTGTGGGTTTAAGCAGTGGATGACTTGGTATAGGAAGGACTTAGGTAATGTTACAGAAATGGGAACAGATGATCTTAAGAAACACAGCAAACCTTATGGCACAGAGGAGGCCTTTCAGTCCATATGTGTATTCCAACAAAAAATAATTATCTAGCCCAATTATTTATTATTGCTCTTGGTCTGCAACCTAGTCGGTTATGGTCCCTCATGTGCATACCCATGTGACGGGGATGTGTGGTTGGGAGCTCCTCTTGGGGTCAGCTATGCCATTGTGCTTATGAACAGTCTGGTTCAACCTCAGAGTATCAGAATGGTAGCAAGATGGTGGTGGTACTAGCATTTCGGTTCAGAGGGCCTGACTAATGCACTGGAGCCATGAATTCAAATCTCACCTTGACAGCTGGAGAATTCTGATTCAATATCTGTACTAAAAGATGTGAGTCTTATTCATGTTGAAGTTACTGAATTGTTGTAAAAAACCCATCTGACTCACTATTTTCTTTCAAGGAAGGAAATCTGCCATCCCTACTTATTCTGGGTCATTTGTGACTCCAAATACACAGCTTTGCGGTTGACTGTTAGTTGCCCCCTGAGATGAACTAGCAAGTCAGTCAGTTTGTTAAATCCATCCTGAAGGTATAAAAGACAACCTACCCAGTCAACGCTTTAAAGTTCTCCTTACTAACGACTGGGATTTATGCCAAAATGGGAAGAGCTGTTCCACAAATAGTCGAACGACAGTCTGACATAAGTTATACTCATCCAATCATACTCTACAGATATTACTCATACCTTGCTGTCCAGCCAATGTCCCAGACTTCTCCATTGTCATCTCTGGGCCTTTGTTTTGCTGCATCAGCAAGACAGACCCATCAGAGATGGTGGCACAGTGATACACAGCCAGGAGAGTATTGCCTCAGGTTCTCTAACATTAAATCCAGGCCTGAACATTGACGCCACAACCCGTGAAATCTCATGGCTTCAGGTCAAAAGCAGAAAGGAGATTTCCTCCTGATTATTACCTACCAGCCACTTCAGCTGATAAATCAGCTTCCTGTTGATACTGCTTCATGTTGAATGCCATTTGGAAGAGTCACTGAGAGAAGAAAGGGCACAGAATGTATAGTGGATATGGAACTTCCGTATAACCACTAAGCTGAGTGGTGCTGTTATTGACCGAGACATTTCAGGAATTATTTGCTAAACTGGGCCTAGTTTAGACAATTGGTGAGAGAACAATCTCCCATCCATGTCCTCACCAATCCACCTGTTGCAAATGGAATCAATAGGACTAACTATCACATGTCCTTGTGGAGGCAGACTCACTTTGACACTAGGGATGTCCTCTATGTTGTGTGATATTATCACCATTCAAAAGGAAATAGACTCAGTATCAGCAACTCAAAACTGTCTAAAGGTGAAGGGCTGTGAGCCATAGACAACAGAAGAACTGTATTCAGCCTCGTTTCCTGGTACATTCCTCACTCTGCCATTACTATCAAATCAGGGTATCAACCATGGGAGCAGCACCCTGCATACATAAAAATGAGGTGCCAATCTGGTGTAGTTACAGCACAGGATTACATTGCAAGTCCAACAGATGAGGAAACTGAACTGAGGAAGGGTTACTCCACCAAAATGTTAACTCTGAGTTCTCTCCACGGTTGCTGCCAGACCTGTTGAGATAGTTAATGTATTGGTTCTAAACTTTTAAAAATCCCTTGATGTGGGGATGGTCCCATTAGATTGAACGATAGCAAATTTAACTCCTTTATTCAAAAAGTGAGGGAGACAGAAAGCATTAAACTACAGTTCAGTTAGCTTAAAATATGTCATAGGTTAATCTGTCATAGAAGTTATTATTTAAAAACTTATAGCGGACCACTTAGATAAGTTCAAGGTAATCAGAGAGAGTCAGCATGATTTTGTGAAAGGGAAATCATGATTGACCAATCTGTTGGAATTCTTTGAAGAGGACATGTGCTATGGTAAAGGGGAGCTGTGGGTGAATTGTACTTGGATTTCCAGAAGGCACTTGATAAGGTGCCACATCAAAGGTTATTGTGAAAAAGGAAAGCTGATAGTGTAGGGGGTAACATATAGCATGGATAGAAGGTTGGCTGACTAACAGGAATCAGAGAGTAGACATAAATGGATCTTTTTCACGTTGGGAAGATGTAGTGAATGGTATGCCAAAGGAATCGATGCTGGTTCCTCAACTGGTTCCAATTTATATAAATGACATAAGTGAAGGGATGGAAGGTATGATTTCCAAGTTCACTGACAACACAAAGATAGGTAGGAAAGTTGGTTATGAAGAGGATGTTATCATTTATTGCGAAGGGAATTGAATCTAAAAGTAGGGAGGCTATGCTTTCGCTGTACAGATCACTGATGAAAACTCATCTGGACGATGGTGCAGTTTGGTCACCTTATTGAAGAAAGGATGTAAATTCATTGGAGACAATTCAGTGAAGGTTTACAGAATTATTGCTGAAATGAGAGGGTTGTCTTGAAGAAATATAGGACAGCTGGGCTCACATCCACCGTAATTTAGAAGAGTAAGAGGCAACTTGATATAGAAGATGACAAAGTAGATGTGGCGAGGATGTTTCCTCTTATGGGAGAATCTAGAACAAACATCATAGTTTAAAAATCAGGGATCACCCATTTATAACAGAGATTAGGTGAGTTTTTTTTTCGGAGGACTGCATCTTTGGAAAGCTCTTCCTGAAAAGGTGGTGGAAGCAGCTTCCTTGAGTATTTTTAAGGTAGTTCAAGTGCACTGCTTTGTTCTGGATGGTGTCAAGCTTCTTGAGTGTCTTTGGAGTTGCATTCATCTAGACGAGTGGAGAGTATTCTGTCACACTCTGATTTGTGCCTTTATAGATAGTGAACAGACTTTGGGGAGTCAGGTGGTGAATTACTCATAGCAGGACTCCAGTTAGAAACAAACAAACACACATGCACACACACTACCAACCTCCCTCCCTCCACCATGCACACACCAAAATGTCAAAGTGATCTGCAGATTATCTGCCATTTACTGGAAAAGCAGCTGTCTTTAGAATGCAGTGTCTAGCATAACTTTTCAAACCTGTCTAAGAGATTGCTATTATGTCTTTAATTGCTAGACAGACAGCATTTGGCAAGAGGACCTGTGCTGAACGATGCCTAGCAACAGTCTGTAAGGCTTTTGTTTTGATTTGCCATAGACTTGGCTGCTGTTAGGTCAGTTGGAAAAGGATCTTCAGTTTGGAAATAGCAAATTCTGTCTTGAAAAGTGGGAGTTGGAGGAAGTTGGCAGGAAGGAAACATCTCTGCCTCTCACACTGAGTAAAAGGTAGCCCTTTAAAGAGATATCTCAGTGAAATATTTTCTGGGAACTAGAGCAAGTTCCAGAACTCGGCATTTTTGATCTCCTCTCAAATGTTGAATGCTGCATTATTAATTCAGTCCACAAGCCACCTAAACTTCCACCTAAACTAAGGGTCTTCCATTCTTCTGTGACCAACAGAAAGTTGATCTTATAGAGAAGAAACCAGAGGAAGTGAGAGTGGTCAACTCATTCTGCCCTTTTAGTTGGGACTCTTGGTCAAAACTGCGTTGTTATCTTCCCTATTTTCCCATCCATAATACTTCTTTAGAGCTTTGTCTTGTCCTGTCTGTGTGAAAATGTAAATGTATGTTTAGATTAAAGGAGATATGATTTTATTTTGCACAATAGCTTTGTTGATAATCAGTTTTGCCACTTGTCTAAAGAATGCATTTGTTCTTAATAAACAAGTTATCTCTGAGTTGATTGAACCCAAGTAGCCATTAAGGCACTCAGTGAGATTCATCAACAGGAAGGCTTCACTCCCTTCATGTTCAGCTGGTTTGCAACTGTAAAAGAAAGGGTTTCTTTGAGCTTAAATATTCGTAGCTGCACTAAGCAAATACTGCTTATGGGCTTCTGTTTTCTACTGCATTTAACTATTAATTGTTCGCAGTGTTCTTGTAAGACTCTGTGTCTCCCAGAAGTTCTGCTGAGCCCTAGCCCTGGCCCATCCTGCATCCATTGACTCTCAGGTCTTCTCCTGAGTCCTAACTGCATGGAGCTATCAACCAACTCCTGGGTCTTCTTGCTGAATCCCAACTACACAGAATCAGTGGCCTTCAGTCATCATCCCAACAGCACAACATACAGTACTCCTCTTGCTTTGGAGCTTACTTCTCATTCTCTATCTCCACATCATTTATTAACTGTACATGTCTTTGACTCTTGAAATGTTTTAACTGACCTCTTGGAAACCTTTCAACAAGCCCTAACCTTGTTCCTAGGCATGATTGAGTGTAGTCACCATTGTGCCAATCAAATATAGCATATATTGGATCATTCAGTTCCTTGAATGTTACTACTTACACAGTTTACTGGCTCGCATAGCCCAAATGGGTGCAAACCGAAATGAATTTTATCACAATTGGATGAATACAGCCCCAACACTCAATGCCATCCAAGAGAATGCAGCCTGCTTGATCAGCACACCACATACCACCTTAAACATTCACTCACTCCACCACTAGCGCAGGGTGAGATGCATTGCAATAATTAGCTTTGGCTGCTTTGATACCATTTACCAAAGCTGCAGCTTCTACCACCTATGGTAACAACATGAGCAAATGCTTGGAAACACACCATGTGCAATGCCCTCACCAAATCACTCACCACCCTGACCTAGAACACTATTGCCATTCCTTTGTTGATGCTGGATCAAAATCTTGTCACTTCTATCCTAACAGCATAGCGGTAGTACATAAAATACAAGTACTGCAGAAATTGAAGAAGGTGGCTCCCCCACCCTGCTCAAGGTCAATGACGAATCTCATAAACAAATTAAAAAAAAAACAATTGTTAGGGACAGAAATAGATTTGATGGAAAGGGAGCAAAATTTGTGTTGTGGACCAAAGGCAATTTAATTGTAAGAAATTTCTGCTAATCCGGTACTGGATGTCACACAAGCAGAGACTTTGATAACAGGCAGTGATGAGTTGAGTTAGATGTCATCAGCACATATGGAATGACTCTGAATGATACCAAGAGGGCAGGGTAAGGATGAGAAGTAGGAGGGGGCCAAAGATAGATCCTTGGACAATGTGAGTTAATAGTGCATAAGTGGAAGTGGAAGTCATTTCAGGTGATTCTTAGTCTACAAGTAAATACATCAGAATGGAACGAGCTAATGCAGTTTTGCCCACCTGAAGAGGCATTGGGGAACACCTGGAAGTCTGCAATCAGGTCAAGGAGGGGTGGTTTCCCTTGACACAATATGAAAGAAATTTCAGCCAAGGTTTCTGCTCCTGACCATAAATCTTCATTGTTGAAATTGCATGTAAGTGAACATCAGTGTGAAACTAAAAATATTAACATAAAAAGTATTCATTTGCATATAGTTAATAATTTCTTGGTATAAACAAATTGCTTTCTTAGGACCATCATCATGTTTATTTTGCAATTAATCAATGAGTGAATAACTGAGATATTGGTCCTTAAATAATTCTATGATGATGGTTGAGACCAAGTACCTTCAACTTAGTACAATGATCATCTGGATCAATGTGAAGCCATAGCTAATTATACATGCCTGGTGGACTAGTTTTCACATTCATGATACTGATGGGTTCACTGTTGTTTATGTGATGATCACTTCATTTTATTTCAGTGTTTTAAGCAGCTAGTAGTGACACTTACCAGCTGATTATTTGCTTTCAATGGATTATTGTCACTGAATTTATCAGTTGAATTCTCAGATTTAAACACAAATCAAGTATTTACAAAATGATCAGTGATTTGAATTTGACTAGTCAGCTAGTTAAAGCAATTTAAGACTACATACAAATCAAAGTAACGAGTAGGGCTAACTTGACCATAGCTAAACAGGGGAGGCAACAACTTAGTGTTATAATCTCTAGAATATTAGTCACTAGACTGAGGCAATATTTTGGGGACCTGGGTTCAAATTCAGCCGGAAAAAAAGTCTGAAATTAGGAGTCAAATGATGATGATGATCATGAAACTATTGTTGATTGTTGGAAAATTCCATCTGGTTCACTAATGTCCTTTAGGGAAGGAAACTGTTGTCCTTACCTGGTCTGGCCTACATGTGACTCCAGACCCACAGCAATATGGTTGACACTTAACTGCCCTCTGGGCAAATAGGTTTGGGAAATAAATGCTGGCCTAGCCAGTGATGCTCACATACCGTAAATCGATTATTTAAAAAAAAGACAAAGCAAGCTCTTGGTTTCTTTGGGACATACATATACATGTCTACAGAGACAGTATAAGATAGGACAATGGAGTGGAAGTTTTTCTTTCCAGCAATGCTTCATATCACAACTTGATTGAAAGCAATGTTATTCAAAATCTACAAGGAACCTCCATTTTCCTCAGGTGTGGCAATGTACAGAAAATTAAAGGGGCCAAACCCCCAAAGTTCCCGTGTGTATTCCTGGTGCATTTGGCCTCTCTACCACAAATTTACTATCTGTGTGATGCCAATTACATATGATTTCAGAATTAACAGCAACTTTTGTAACTATAAGTAACACACAAAAGTAAAATAGTATGAATGCTGGAAATAGTCAACAGTTCAGACAGCATCTGTGGAGAAAGAAACCAAATTAATGTCAATAAAAAACAAAAGAACTGCGGATGCTGTAAATCAGGAACAAAAATTGAAGTTGCTGGAAAAGCTCAGCAGGTCTGGCAGCATCTGTGAAGAAACTCTGATTTTTTCTTTACAGATGCTGCCAGACCTACTGAGCTTTTCCAGCAACTTCCGTTTATGTTCCAAATTAACATCAAGTCAGCGATCTTTCGCCAAATCTGAGAAAAGTCAAAAATGTACTAGGTTTTAAGAAAATGGAGGGTGGGGATGGTGGGTGGAGAAAGAACAAAAGATAAGATCTTGTCTTCCCAGTGACTGTTTAAATTTTCCTGGTTCTAATGCCTCCTGTCTTTACTCTCTATATCTCTATCCCACTAAGGTAGTCTGAGGGCTCTCCACTTTTCCTTGTTCATTTCCTACCACTAGCCTCCACTTAACAGAAAGTGTTGTCACACTTAACAACTTCCCATTTAACTCCACTCATCTGCTCCAATGAAACTGTATCAATATTGAGACTTGGATGGGTCCTCACTGTGCATCCCTTTTAGTGAGTGTGGGGAATGTTTCTTGCTCTCCATCTTTTTAAGCCTCCACCCCTTAACTCTTTTTCTGGTACACTAATAACAATAATTTTCTAGTCTCAGCCAGAACTGAAATGTTTCATCAATTTTATTTCCAATTTGCACCGTTGTCTTACCTTCGCATCGTCCAACTCGGACACTTTCCTTCCACAAATTCTCTGTCTCCATTTCTGATGATAGGCTATCAACAAATATCCACAATAAGCCCACAGCAAGTTCTACAACACTATCTCACACCCTGCATTTTTCATTACATTCTGCTAATTTCGTTGTCTCCGTCATGCCTGTTCAGATGTGACTCACTGGCATTTCTGATATGTGTTTATATTTCCTCAACAAAGTATTATCCACCCATCTTAATTGACACGATCCGTGACTGTCCCATTTCCCACATTTCAGCGCTTACCCATTCCCTACCTCCATTCCAGTATCAGGGTAGAGAACCTCTTATCCTCATCATCTGTGTCACGAGTTTCTGTATTTAATGAATCTTCTTTCACTACTTCTGCCACCTCCAGCATTATTACAGCAACAGATAAATCCCTTGCCATCCCCTCCCAAGGGGGATGCAGTGACCATTCTTCCATTACACACTGGTCCACTCTTTACCAATCCTGAACACCCTTTCGCCTTCCCAAGGCGCTTCCATGCAAATTCTGGAGATGCAGCACTCACCCTCTTATCTCCCATTCCTTTGTTCAAAGGCACTAAACACTTCTCCCAGATTCAGTGGTGACTTGTACGTATGTCCTTCATTTTACTGTACTCCATCCACCGCTCAAAATGTGACCTGCTGTATGATGAGTGATCATAAGCAGAATCAGGGTGAGGGATAAACAAGCCATGCCATTTCCCAGGACAGTGGCTGCCAAAAGGTGATTTAAAATGTCTAATATGAATGGGTGGGTTGGGTGAGGTATGAAGGTATGGTGGCAGATGCGTGGGATGGAATGTAGTTATATTAATAGGACAGCAGGTAGATAGGTGGCAGTTGGGTAAGGTTTTTGGGTAGAAGGTGGTAGATGAGTAGAGTCGAAGGTGGGTAGGGTAATCAAGTTAGGAGGGGTTGTCAGTTTTGGGGCTAGTTAGTCAAGGTGGTAGTTAGGCAGTGGGGAGTATTCTGATCAGGTCAGTGCGATAGTTGGGTGGTGGGACTTAGGTTGTTAGATCCTTTATGCTCCTGCTTTTCAAAAATTGTCTCAAAAGCCACCAAATTCTGATAACTGTGTATGAAACAGGTTTATTTTATCTTCCTGTTTCATTTGTCCTGGATTAATCTTAAACCTTCATCCTTTCTTGTTACCAATTTTCATCACTAAAAGTCTTGGGATATTCTTCAGTTCCTCTGTTTTCCATCTCTTTTCTGGTAAAAATATATTCCAAAATTAATATCACAGCTATCACTTCTAAATGTCAGTGTTATTCTGGAAAATCTTTTCTGGACTCTTTGAATGGCTGACATCCTTGCTGTAAGAGTTTGCACACACCAATGCCCTAAAAAAATTCAATAGCGCTTCATTGATTTTTATTCACTACCATTACAAATAGAACTCAGAATCCCTTGAGCCTTTGTTATACCATCCTCTGCTCAGATTCCCACCTTTACAAATCCATGCATCTGGCACCACTAGATTTGAGTTCATCATTCCTTCTAATACTCATAATTTATAATATATTTGCTCTCATTTTCTAACTATGATTTCCATTACCTTTCACGTAATATTTCTGCTTTTTTGTAGAAAGCCCATTATCCAATTATAGCACGGGAAGATCTCACAAATAGCAAGTTAGATAGATCACTAACTAATTTATTTTTGTGGTGTTAGCTAAAGGGTAAATGTGGGATAATGTGCTTTCACCTGAACAAGCAGACAGACTATGATTTAATATCACTTCTGGAAAATGGCACCTCCAAACAGTCCCTCAGTATGGTGCTTAAGTATCAATCAATATTTATGTTCTGAAATCTCTAGATTCATCATTTTATGTGCCTGTGGTAAGGGTGCTACAACCACTGAGCTAGACAGACCAAACAGAAGCTTTGAAAGTTGAGGAAGTTCTGGTTACAGCAAGAAAGGGAAATACAGATTGAAGCAACTGCATTTGATTTGTGATTTTGAGCCTACTTGGACTATGAACCTTTGGGGTGTGTTTCTATATTGAGTAGAATGTTGATGGAAAAAAGGCAAATAAATTGTCAGATTCCTTTAAACACATTAGTTAATGTAACCATTATACCCTTTTATCATGAGATAGCATTTAGGCTGGAGAGGGTGGGTGCAAAATAAGCATTGTAGATATTACGGAAATCTGCTAAAAGTGTTTAAATAGCAATTGCACTTCTCATTCTACAACCAGTCTTTTTATTATTGAGAAAATTAAGTGAGGAACCAAGAATGTATTATCAAAGAATAAAACTGACCAGGTTCAATCAAAGCATTCAAGCGGACTGTATGAATAAAAACAATGTGCAGGGTTAAGAGGAAAAGGGGAGAATGGCACTAAATCGTAATGCTGATCTGGAGAATTGATACAGACATGATGGGGGGAATGGCCTTCACCTGCACCATAACAATTCTGCGATTCTGCAAAGCAAGTCAAATTCTACTAATCAATGGACATTAGCTTGTGTTTTCATTATCTGTACAGTACCTTCTAAGTGGAAGGGAATACTGAAAAAAGGGAGCTCCACAGTTTTAATATTCTGGAAATAGGCAATGATACGTCATGACCAGTCATTAGTTACTCCACAAAAGAAAGACTTTTAATCTGCTTTTGGTTGTAAAAAATGTCCATGATGAGTCTCTGTTGTCGGTCGTATTACTGCTGTTTGCAGATTGTCAGTGTGAATGAACTGGTTCAGGTGCTAGTGGGTATTATTGAGGGTAGCAGGCCTTTCATGTTCTATTTTATTTTTACAGCGTGTATTCTTTAAAACAATCTTTTGTTTACATCATATCTTTTTGTAACTCAGTGTCCCTACATATTTTTCTGATTAGCTGCAGTGCTTGCTTGCCCACATGTATTAATTTTTTTTCTCTGTTAATGAGATGAGTAGGTTTATTCATCAGTGTATTGCTAATTAGTAAGAGGCTGTCTTCCTCCATGCTGACATTCTGTTTATTATAACAGCTGGGCAAATTGGAACATTTTCTGCACAGATTGTTGTACAGTTCCAATATGTTTATAGGTGACAGACTCTTTGGTAACAGATGGTAAATTTAAGGCTTGTTGGCAATCAGCAGGTTTTTGCTAATGACTTAATTACCTATGCAAATTATCTCATTAGTATGTGCATTGTTATCTCTCTTTAAAAAAACTCTACCTAAATTAATTACAGTAATCAAGCAGTGGAACAAACACTAGATTGCTGGTGGCTGGAGAATTGAACGTCTTGCCAACTTTGGGAACAAGCTGATGGATTGCACAAATAAACCTGTTCAGCAGTTAATCATTCTCAGAGATGCAGAATTTCACTCCTGGACATTTGTAGCAGTTCAGAAGGTTAATACCCTATCATTCTTACACCCTCACCTCCATGCCAGCCTTGTAATCACTAGTTAGTGTATTTACTTTTTTATTTTAACCTTCAAAATGCACATTAATGCAGGAATGAGAATCCATTTATTGTTGTTAAATGTTTTTTGCTGAAAGGGAGAAATTATTTATGTTGTAAAGGGTTTTATGTATTACTGATTCCTTTTGCTTATTGAGTACTACGTTTGTGGGTGGCCTTTTCTTTCCTTGGGCAATATAAAACTAATTTCTCAGTATTTTATTCCATTCCATCATTCCACATTATACCAGTGCACAGTGCCATGCATGGTATAATCCCATAATCCTGCACTAGTGACTTACAAATTTCAGATATGGGATCATGGACTTGTATTGAATGAAGGAGGCAAGGCACTGGCTGGCAATGAATAATGATGAACTGAATGATGAATCACACTTTGTACTCTTACAAAAATCATAATTCTCAAGTTTTGACTGGCACAAGTATGGATGAGAGTGGATTATTAGCCAGAAACTTATCTGGAGAAGGCATTAAGATAGGAGGAGGAACAATGAAACATTTTTTAAAAATGTTATATCTGTATTGTTACAGTCACATCATTGTAGATCAACAATTTTTCCTGCTGTTTATAAATTTAAAATTTTGATGGTACGATCTTTGACGAAACTATCTACTCAGAATCCCCATATCCTTTAAATTATTTTTGTTTTATAATACCAATGCATTTCCCATTTCAATAATTACAAAATGTCCCTATCTTCTCCATTTAATGATAACTTTGTCTTCCTAATTAATTGCCAGTTTTCCACTTGATTCTCACTACATTTTTGAGATTCCTTTTCGTCTTTAATCACCTTTGAGCTCCTGATTTAAAATCTTTCAGTAAAGAATCAGAATTTTATTTACTGGAGAGTGGAAAGGGTGCAAGATTTCCTGAAAATGTGGAAGAGAAATGTGGCTGGAGAAACTGGATCCTTTCAGAAACTTACTGGCAGGACCTCAATTCTTTTTTTGGATTTGTTTCTCACATGGCAGCCAACCCAACTGACAGTCTGCCTGGTAGCTGGGAGGAGAAATCATTGGCAGTGGGACAGTGAGTAACTGAGATGGGAAGGTTAACTATGGTGGCAGGTGGGTCAGGAGGGAGAATCAACATCACCACAGAGGAAAGCAAGGAGAGGATTGAATATCACGGCAGAAGGTGATGAAACTGGTACAGAGATAGTAGGAACTGCAGATGCTGGAGAATCTGAGATAACAAGGTGTAGAGCT